>NC_087355.1:78302272-78605303 GCF_030014295.1 Loxodonta africana | reverse complement strand
CTGACAGGATATAATCAACTCATTAGGGAGAAACAGAAGCCTTCCTTGTATAGCCATGTTATTTCTGGGCATGACCGAATTCCCTCAAAGTGGGATGGGTGAGTTTTTAGGGCAAACTGGGGCTTCATTGCCTCAGGGACAGCAGTCAAAGTGACTGAATTTACTCTCTCTTCCCCTGTCCAACTGCGCTTCATCTGATGAATGGGAAACATTACTTTCTTAAGCCAACAATTTCTTTGTTTCTTCTTTTCCTCCCCTGAAGTCTAAATTTATGACGAGGGCTTGGATTTTAAAAGATTCTCTCATCCTTTCTTCCACCAGGAACAGCTGGGGCAGCTCTCTTGGGAAAGTGATTAGAAGCAGGAAGTGGAAATTAGGATTCCTGATTTCAGTTCCCAGGCCTATCCCGAGTTCTCCGTGGGACTCTGAAGTGCTCATTTCAACCCCTTTGCTTAGGTCCTTGCTGTAAATTTCACCCTCTCACTCCCTGCTGCTTTGCCCATGTTATGTACCAAACAGGCAGTATGGAGTAAGGGGAAGAAAACCATCTTTAGAGTTATAACCCCTAGGACCCAGGAAGTGATCTAACTTCTTTGGGCCACATTTTCGTATCTGTAAAATGGGACCAATAATAACCAGAACCCAGTGCCATTGAGTAAATTCTGACTCATAGCGTCCCTACAGGACAGAGTAGAACTGCCCCATAGAGTTTCCAAGGAGCACCTGGTGGATTCAAACTGCCAACCCTTTGGTTAGCAGCTGTAGCACTTAACCACTATGCCTCCAGGGTTTCCGGACCAATAATGGCCACCTTGAAAATGTATTGAAAGTATCAGATGAGATCATACATAGAAAGTGCCTAACACAGTTCTTGTCATGTCTCTTAATTTCTACTCTAGATTCATTTGCTGGAATATTCTGTAATTTAAGTCTTTCTTTTCAATCAGTCAGTAAATATGTGCTTGACATTATATTTAAAAAAATGCTTTATAATTAAATAATCTTATCAAATATTAAATGGAATCATTACAATTATAATTACAGTGATTTACATGTATTTCATGATTTTCAGTATACAAAGCTTAAAGCTATTCTCACTTAATTTTTGTACGTCACTATATTATAAACTACACCAGAAAAGGAATTGTCTGTCTTACTCATCACTCTATCCAGAGCACCGAGAAGAATTCCCAGTATATAGAAGGCATTCTTCAGAGATTTGCTGAATGAGTCAATTAAGTAACCAGTTAAATGACCTTACAGATATTTTCCAAATTCTATGCTTGCCCTCCTCCTGTATACTCTCTACCATGGGTTGGCAAATTGTGGTGTGTGGGATAACTTGCTACTCACCTCTCAAATCATGCACTCTTTCAGTTGTCAAAGGCCCCAGGCCTTATAAAAGCCATTGCCAATGCTAGAAACATTGTTCGCTTCTATTTCTGCTGGATAACCTCTACCTACCCTTCCTGAATTTGCTTAAATGCCATTTCCTCTGGAAAGCCCTCTTTGAATTTTCCTAGCTGGGTTACGGGCTCCTGGTCCATGGTCCAATTGCACTTTGTTCTTCCCCTGTTAGAGCACTGATCAGCTCTTTGCAAAGATGAAACCCGGGTTCAAAGGGACTATTTGATTTGACTACAGTCACACTAGTAAGTGGAGATATTGGGATTTTAATTGAGAGCTGTCTGAATCCAACAGCTACTTTCTTTCTACTATATCCTGCTTCTGATTAATCAATATATGATATATTAATATATGAGGGAGGGTATGTAGAGAATAAGTGCAAAATTCCAGCCACAGAAATAGTAATAATGATAGCAACAAAAGGCCCATGACAGTTGATTTTTGTGGAAAGTGCTGAGACTTTTAGATAAGCCATTGACTATGTAAGTTATCTTATATATGGTTTAAAGTCAGTGTTTTCATTATCCAGTGCTGCTACAACAGAAGTAGGATGGCTTTAACAAAGAGAAATTTATTCTCTCACAGTCTAGTAGGGTACAAGTCCAAATGCAGGGCATCAGCTCCAGCATAAGGCTTTTTTCTCTCTGTCAGCTCTGGAGGAAGGTCCTTGTCATCTATCTCCCCCTGGTCGAGGAGCTTCTCAGCTCAGGAACGTTGGGTCCAAAGCACGTGCTCTGCTTCTGTTACTACTTTCTTGGTGGCATGATGTCCTCCTATCTCTCTGCTCACTTCTCTCTTTTATATCTCAGAAGAGATTGGCTCAAGACACAATTCAATCTTAGAGATTGAGTCCTGCCTCATTAACATACTGCTGCCTATCCCACCTCATTAACATCATAGAGATAGGATTTACAGCACATAGGAAAATCACTTCAGATGACAAAATGGTGGACAATTACAAAATACTGCGAATCATGGCCCAGCCAAATTGATACACATATTTTTTGAGGACAGAGTTCAATTCATGACAGTCAGGAAAGGTATGTGTCAGGGTTTTATCCTTTCACCATACTTATTCAATCTGTGTGCTGAATAAATAATTTGAGAAGCTGGACTATACGAAGAAGAACGTGGCATCAGGATTGGAGGAAGACTCATTAATAACCTACATTATGCAGATGACACAACCTTGCTTGCTGAACGTGAAGAGTACTTGAAGCACTTACTGATGAAGATCAAAGACCACAGCCTTCAGTATGAATTGCACCTCAACATAAACAAAACAAAAATCCTCACAATTGGACCAAGAAGCAACATCACGAAAAATGGAGAAAAGATTGAAGTTGTCAAGCATTTCATTTTACTTGGATCCACAACCAACATCCCTAGAAGCAACAGTCAGGAAATCAAAAGATGCATCACATTGGGCAAATCTGCTGCAAAAGACCTCTTTAAAGTGTTAAAAAGCAAAGATGTCACCCTGAGGACTAAGGTGCACCTGACCCAAGCTATGGTATTTTCAATTGCCTTATATGCATACAAAAGCTGAATGATGAATAAGAAAGACTGAAGAAGAATTGACGCCTTTGAATTCTGGTGTTGGAGAACATTGAATATACTGTGGACTGCCAAAAGAAGAACAAATCTGTCTCGGAAGAAGTGCAGCCAGAATGCTCCTTAGGAGCAAGCTTGGCGAGACATCATCCCACATACTTTGGACATGTTATCAGGAGAAGGACATCATGCTTGGTAAAGTAGAGGGTCATCAAAAAAGAGGAAGACCCTCAACAAGATGGACTGACACAGTGTCTGCAACAGTGGGCTCAAGCAGAACAGTGATTGTAAGGATGGTACAGGACTGGGCAGTGCTTCGTTCTGTCGTGCGTAGGGTTGCTATGAATCGGAACCGACCTGAGGGCACCTAAGAACAACATCAACATATAAGTTATATACTGCTCCATAACAAATTACTCCAAAATGTAGCAACTTAAACTAACAGACACGTATCACCTCACAATTCTGTGAGTTAGAAATCTGTTCACGCACTAGCTGGGTCAGAATCTCATGTGGTTGCAGTCAAGTCCTCAACCAGAGCTGTGGACTCATCTGAAGCCTTGACTGGGGAGACACTTGCTTCCAATCTCACTTACACGATTGTTGGCAGGCCTTGACACCTTGCCGTGTGGGTCTTTCCACAGTGCTAACTCACACTATGGCAGCTGACTTTCCCATTGGCCAGTGATCTGAGTAGGCAAGAGGGGGCACCCAACAGGGAGCCAGAGTCTTTTAATAACCTAATCTCAAAAGTGACATTCCATCATTTTGCTGTTTTCTAATCATTAGAAGTGAGTCAATAAGCTCCAAAAGGGGATAATAATTTCTCCATTGAATGTGAGTGTTTATAGTCTTCTTAATAAAGAGGTTTAAGAGTGATGAGGCTGCATTATACCCTAGTTGAGAAATAAGGAACTAGAAGCTTGGAGAAGTTAACTGGTTTGCTAAATCACGAAGTTAGCAAGTGGTAGGGCTGGGTAGCGAGTGGTCCATTGTACATAAAAGACTATGTTTTGTTTTGTTTTTTTCCTTTTTATGTCTGCAATAAGTGGTGTGGAAAAACAATCCGTTTATTATGGCAAGATGTACTCACCATTAAACTACTTAAACGGAAAAAAAAACTTTCAGTCTTTTCTTATCAGCTAGATGGTTATATGGAATAAGACACAATGCATTAGAAGTTTTATCTCTTTATAGATGGTGACCTCCAGATGCTGCAAGTGACCATCTAAATACATAAAAAAAAAAAAAAATACATACATAGGTTTAAACTATTTTAAGCACAGTAAACACAGCTGGAACCTCCCATGAGACTGATCTTGTAATAACTCCATTCATCGGGAATGTTCTATATTCACAAGTCTTCATTGTTCTGTATTTCAAATCCTGTGTGTTTAAAAATAGAGAAGCATTAAGTCTGTAAGGACTTGTCAATCAAGAATTAAGGTCTTGGTTGTTCTTGGCACATATTGTTCTAGTGATATAGAACTAAGAGAGCTGAATGTTCCAGGCAGGTCAGCCAGTGGACATTCTGGCATGCTGATTGCCCCCAGTGTGCGATGAGAGAAAGAGATTGGTGTCAGACAGGAATTGTAATCACAGAGAAATCACTGTGCAAGCTGAAGCTCCCGGAAGGGGAGCCAGCACTTACAGAGAGTGTTTTCACTTATCATGTCTTGCTTGAACCGGGCAAATTTTAAAGATGAGGAAACCAATGAAGTTATGTACTTGGTCAAACTCACAGAAATCTAAGTGATAGAACTGGCAGTTGAAACCAAGTCCGTCTGAAGCTGAAGACAATGTCCTTAATGACTCCAGCACACTGCCTCCTGAGTCCTGTAACCTCAGCAGAATCTTTGATACCAGTCACTCTTAATAGCATGGTCAGTTTGAGATGGAAAATGCTGTATCAGCACCAGACCAGAAGAAGATCTTTTATCTTGAGGTCTTAGATCCACTTGTCCTGAAGGTGATAGCCTTGAAGAGAGAAGAAACTGACCTGATCCCATCTCGGTCATTAATTGTATGCAACCTTGGGAAAGTCACTCCATCTCTCTGAGCTTAGATTGCTTCACCTATGAAATGGGTCTAGTAGTGTCGCCTGGTAACGCCATAAGATTATTGTGTACTTAATGAGTCACAGATATGGGAGAATGGTAAAAACATGAGTTATACTTGCTTTGTTCAGGATCATGACCTTGAGCTGACTCAGTCTAATCTTCTGATAACTCCTAAACTCAAAATTTCTTCTATTCACAGACCACTTTCCTAGCTTAGACCTTCATCATCTATTGCTGGGAGCATTGAAATGGTTGAAATGGTCTTTCTGCCTCCACTGTTGCTAACTCTGAGTCACCTTCTTCAGTAATGTCAGAGTGATCTTTCTAAAGCACATGTCTCATTGTGTCCCTGGTATGTTTATCATGGCTTTTGAGGCCCCTGACTGCTTGGCTTCATCCCAGCTTCTAAACCATGTCCCTATTTCTCCCTCATCTGTGGAGCCTATGAACTCTATCCCAGGTGGTCCCAGACTGTTAGACTTTGGTCTTTCTGTTTCCTCTGTTTGGAATGATTTTTTCCCCTGTATATCTAACCAACTCCTTCTCGGCCTCCAAAGCCCAACTTCCATGTTATCCCCACAACTTACCCCTAGAATAGTGGGTCAGTTACTCCTTCCTCTGTGCTTTAAATCTCATTTCTTACATAATTGTTTCTATTAAACTGTCTTTCCTTAATTCTGTAGCTATATCCTTCTACTACTAAACTCTAACCTTCGTATTGTCAGAAGCATCAGGATGAATCAGATACAGTCACTGGCAATAACATACTCAGAGTGCTACAGTTTAAAAATTGATGCTTGTTGATTAAACAAACCAATAATTTAGTCATTAATGTTGAAGAAGTAGGCAACACCCCAGGGGGTTTAGTGCAAAGTCTTTACTATGTTTGACACCTCAGATTGGTTACTGCTGTGGTCCTTGAAATGGAAGATCAAGGATCATGTATTAGAAAGTTGGAGTCAGTGGGTACAGCCTAGTATATTGGGAAGAAATTGAATCACGAGTTAAGAACCCCAGATTTTAATACCAGTTCTGCTATCAACTCCTTATGTGGCATTACCCAAATCAGTTCTTCTCTGTAGGTCTCAGTTTTCTTAGCAAGAAAATGTTGAACAAGACTATCGGATCACATCCAGCACTAACGTTTTATGAGTTTAAGAAAAGAGACCAATCCCCACATTCTGGGCTGGCTTCCTGACCCTGTTTGGCAAAGACAAATGGAGATATGAAAATCACTGTACCTCAACAAGAAATACATCTTTTTTATGTTAGAGTCTTCAGGAGGCTGTGGGAGGTAACATTTTGGTGGTATTGATTATTGTGTGAAACCGTGGAAGTTGTGTTCAACTTCCCAGAAAAACTTTCATGAAGTGCTCCTGAGTCAAAGACCACCCTTTCCACAAAATCATTCAGAGGATGACTCAAGCCTGCTAAGTTAATAGAATGGTTGAGAAGCCGAAAGGCCATAGCGAGAATCATGGTCTTAAGCCTGGACCAAAACCCCAAAGCTGGCTGAGATCCTTGGCACATATAGGGGTGAATCAAATGTCCTTGTCTTGAAGAAAATGGGCAGAGTGAAAGTTTTATCTACGTGTGTTGAAATATTTCTCTCATGATAAAAAAAGCATTCTGGTATAGTGAGAAGGATACCATCCTCCTCACTAATCTCCTGGAAAAAGTCACATACTCTCTCTGAGCTTCAGTTTCCTCATCTGTATAATGGTAACAGCCTTCTGTTTTGCCTTGTCTGTGTTATTGAGAGAAACAGACGAGTCTTGAATGTGAAAGCACTTTGTAGATTATGAGAAGAGAGTACCTTCTGAGGGATTGGTGATAATGGGAAAATGAAAGGAAATCATGTCCTTTCCCTGACTTTTGGCTTATTACACTCCTAAATTTGACTGGCTTCTCTTCCTGCACATAACCAGTTTGGAACTTAAAACTTAGTTCTTTGAGCCCTGAAGAAAGAGTCACAGAATGCTAAGAACCCAGAATATTCAGCTCTTCGGTCCAAAGGACATGCTCCCTTCCTGGTTCTTCATTCTTGGTGGCATGAAGTCTCTGCATTGAGAAGCTCCTAGAGAGAAAGGCTTCCCCTGGAGCTGACACCCTGAATTTGGACTTTTAGCCTCCAAGATTGTGAGAGAATAAATTTCTCTTTGTTAAAGCCATCCACTTGTGGTATTTCTTCTGTAGCAGCACTAGAGAACTAAGACAGAATTTGGTACTAGGAGTGGGGTCCTGCTCTAAGAGATACCTGAAATGTAGAAGCGGTTTTGAAAATGTGAAGGGGTAGAGTATGGAAGAGTTTTAAAGTGCCTAACAATAAAAGCCTAGATTGCCTTGAAGAGACTGTTGGTGAAATTATGGACGTCACACAATTCTGGTGAAGACTCAGATGGAAAGGAGGAGAGCTGTTACACTGGAGACGGTGCAGATGTCAAGAAGCAGCATCACAGAAACTGCAGCAGCAGAATCAGGAGATCAGTGCGAGACAGTGCTGGAGCCCACCCACAGAGCAAGAGAGCTGAGTGCCTTCCAGTCAAAGTTTACTGGCGGAGTGGGATGCCTCCAGGCACTTATTGGTGGAGCGAAAGAACTTTGGAATGCTTGCCTCAGCAGGGCAGACATGGGTGGTGAGGCCCAACAGACTAAGAAGCCAAGGAACCAGGAAGCAGAAATTGAAGAGGAAAGGAACACAGGAAGCAGAGCTGTCTCAGTCTCAGAGGGTAGGGCCATAGCCTCTGGGGTCTCAAAGAGTGGAGCCAGGGGCTCTGGGGTTTCAAAGGGTGAGGTCACAGCCTCCTAGGTTTCAAAGAGCCAAATCTTTACCAACTCAGTTTTGGAGTGTGGAGCTACCTTTCGTGAGTGCCAGTGGGATAGGACCAGATCTGCTGCCGAAAGCTGAGGGGATGGAGCTGCCATGCCCAATGGGCAGAAGAACAAGGCCTGCCTGGGGCTGAGGGGGTGGAGTCACCACTCAGATGGACTAGAAGAATGGGGTCTTGCAAAAGTGAGGGAGTAGAGTTGTTGCTCCAGTGGGCCTGGAAGATGGAGCTGAAGCTTGGGGCCAAGGGGCCTCCACCCAGAATCCAGCAAGTGTGGCCAACATCCAGAGTCTGGAGGGCAGAGCCATTGCCTAAATGGTCTCAGAGAACAGAGGATTATTTTCAAGCCTATGTAATGTGTTCTTCTGACTAGTTTGGTGCCTGTTACTCCTTCTTTCCCTCCTGTTTCTCTCATTTGTAGTGGAAATGTCTAGCTTGTGCCTGTTCCACCATTGTAGTCTGGAAGCACATAACTTGTATTCTAGATTTCACAGATGAAAAGGAGTTTTTGAATTTTGGACTTGGAGTTGAATTAAGGCTTTTACTATGATATGAGGGAGTGAATATGTTTTACATGTGGCAAGGACATGAATTTTTGGGGGCCAAAGGGTGAAATGTTATGGATTGAATTGTGTCCCCCAAAATGTGTATCAATGTGGCTAGGCCATGATTCCCAGTATTGTGTGGCTGTCTACCATTTTATGATCTGATGTAATTTTCCTACGTGTTGTAAATCCTACCACTATGATGTTAATGAGGCAGCATTAGAGGTAGTTGTGTTAATAAGGTAGGGTTCAATCTACAAGATTAGGTTGTATCTTGACCTAATCTCTTTTGAGATATAAAACGGAAAAGTATGCAGAGAGACAGGGGGACCTCATGCCACCAAGAATGAAGAACCAGTAGGCGAGCCTGTCATTTGGACCCAAGGTCCCTGCACTGAGAAGCTCCTAGTCCAGGGGAAGATTGATGACAAGGACCATCCTCCAGAGCTGACACAGAGAGAAAGTCTTCCCCTGGAGCTGGTACCTTTGGACTTCTACCTTCCTAAACTGTGAGAGAATGAACTTCTGTTTGTTAAAGCCATCCACCTGTGGTATTTTTGTTATAGCTGCACTAGATAACTAAGACAGACATCATGCTTGGTAAAGTAGATGGTCAGCAAAAAAGAGAAGACCCTCAATGAAATGGACTGACACAGTGGCTGCTACAATGGGTTCAAATAGCAATGATTATGAGGATGATGCAGGATGAACCAGTGTTTTGTTCTATTGTACATAGGGTTGCTATGGGTCAGAGCTAACTTGACAGCACCTAACAACAAAAACAACAGTCTTTCTCTACCTTGACTTACATGGCTCCCTTATACAATTCTAGTTTGTGCATGGGGAGGTTAGACAAGCATTTCTTGCAGCATTCCCTTTCCTTTATATTACCTGCCTATATAGGGGAGATGAGGATGGGGCTCACCATGGTATATTCATTTCTGTCTAGGCCAGTGGTTTTCACCCAGGGGTGATTTTGTCTCCCAGTGGGCATTTGGCTATGTCTGGAGCAATTTTGACTGTCACAGCTGAAGGGGGTGTACATGTAGTGGGTAGAGGCCAGGGATGTTGCTAAACATCCCCCCCACTGCAGAAAATTATCTGGCTCAAAAACTGAATGCTGCCATGGTTGAAAAGCCCTGGCCTAGCTATATGATTTTGCCTTTTTAGAATGACTCTGAGCAGCAATTTCAATTTGGGGTCTTCTGGCTATTGAATCTTTTTAGTGTTTGATCTTCATGTCCTTTGTAGAGATAACTGGAAAACAATCTTCAGGACTCAGACCCACTTGGTATCCACCAGCACGAACACGCACATTTCAAAGACCAGCTGCATAATCTTGTGGGGTTTTGTTTTGTTTTTTTGTCTCCATCCATAAAAGATGAACACAGGACTTGTGACTATCTAGACTCCTATTAGTTTTTGAAGCCACTGCATCTCTAGTTTCAGAAAGAAAGCCACCTTCAGTCACTATATTTAAAAATGCAATAATCTTGCCATTATCTCTCTACAAGTAGGTCCATGATATTTTAAAAGGCAGATGATCTTTAGGGAGTACATCATCAATAGTCTTTGACTTTCCAAATATGCTACTTTGTAAGCTACCTATTATTTATTGACATGAGAATCAACTCAGACCACAAAAGACATACCTAGTATGAAGAAGCTGAGTTATTCTTAAGTCAGTTCTTCCAGCAGTCTCCCTGAAATGAGATTGGCTCAGGGGAAGAACTGTTTCTTCCTGTGATATAGGATCTCACTTCTGATTAATGATGATGAAGAGGAGGAGGATGATGACCATGTTAACTGCGGAGTTTTTATGTGTCAGAAACTTCACATGTGTTATGTCATTTACTCGCTACCGCAGGTCTGTATGGGAAGTACTATTATTATCCCCAGCAAACGGAGAGTCAGAGAAAGTAAACAACTTGCCCATAGTCACACGGCTAGTAAGTGGTGGAGTTGAGAATTTAGCCCAGGCTTGTCTAACTTTAGAGTCTCAAATTCTGGGTGAGAATTCAGTTGATGAATTCAGTGTTTATTTACATGGCTTAAAAGTGAGAAGTTTAGGAACTGATGGAAAAAGTATAATAAAGATATGCTTAGATGCATTATGATATATCCATGGTACACACTACTATGTAGTTATCGAACATTATGTTTTAAAGTAACAATAAGAAGAATATATATCAAGGACTTATTATACACCAGGCATATGAAAATATTCATGATGTGTTGATAAATGAACAAATCAGAATGAAGACAAAATGTTTAGTGTAGTTTTAATTTTTAAAAATAATTACACATATTTTACATACTAAGAAGAAACACCAGAGTGCTCTTTAGAAACAAGGATGGTAAGACTATGTCTCACATACTTTGGACATGTTATCAGATGTCCCTAGAGAAGGACATCTTGCTTGGTAAAGTAGAAGGTTAGCGAAAAAGAGGAAGACCCTCAACGAGATGGATTGACACAGTGGCTGCAACAGTGGGCTTGAGCAAAAAAAACGATGAGGATGGCGCAGGACCAGGCAGTGTTTTGTTTTGTTGTACATTGGGCTGCCATGAATCGGAACCAACTCAATGACACCTAACAACAACAAAGATATATATGTAATAGTCAATATAGTATATGTACCAAAATATTAAGAGTGATTACATCTGAATGGTAGGATTCTAGGTAATTTTTATTTTCTTGATATTTTTCTGTAGTTACCAAACTTAATATATACTTTTGTAATTAGATAAAATGTCTTAACCATCTATATCTGTCTATGTCCAGATTCATATCCATATCCTTATCCGAGTGTGTGTATATATATATATATATACCCACACCCATATCCATATTCAGATCTATATCTACTCTAGGAACTGAATGGTTATTTAAGTAGAAATTTTTTGTTGTCTACCCACCCAGCAGTCATTTTTTTTTTTCCCCTTCCTAATAGTACTCAGATTTTCCTTTGGGTATCCACACATCTCTCAGTTAGCCCATTTATTAACAGGGAAGTTAAACTCACTGGAGCTTCATGAGGATTGGTCTAAGCCAATCAGTTAATTTCCTCCTCATTGCAGAGTGACTGGCTCAGGTAACAGAGACCAAAGCCAACCAACCCTTGGATTTTATCATGTACAAGTTTTGGCTCCTGATTGGACATTGTTGTTGTTGTTAGGTGCCATCGAGTTGGTTTCGACTCATAGCAACCCTGTGTACAACAGAACAAAACACTACCCTGTCCTGTGCAATCCTCACAATCGCTGTTATGCTTAAACCTGTTGTTGCAGCCACTGTGTCAATCCATCTCATTGAGGGTCTTCCTCTTTTTTGCTGACCCTCTACTTTACCAAGCAAGATGTCCTGCTCTAGGAACTGATTCCTCCTGACAACGTGTCCAAAGTATGTGAGACATAGGTGACCCAATTCAAACCAATTAGATGAAGAAAAAGGATTCATTAAGGGCCTCTTGGAAGGAAACTTGCTTATTATTCCCAGAGAGGTACTGAAAGAGAAGTTTCTTCTTCTAGAAGTTATGGTGTTTGAATGTGAACCCTGAACTGCTACAGGTACCTCGTCCTGGGATTGATCTGCCTTTGAATAAAGCTGAAACCACAGGGGTCAGAGAAGAGTAATGGGCATATGCACACACACGCACAGGTCTTTGGTTATGTTGTTAAACTTCCCTGTCAGACAACCTAGAATCTACTTTATCTCTGGACTTTCCAATTTTGCAAAGCAAATAAAATTTTCTCTGTTTTAAGCCAGTTTAAATTGGGTTTTCTCTCATGTGAAACAAAAAAAAGTCCTGACTAATACAATGAAACAGTTGGAAGCATAAAACACAGGCCAAGGAACAAGCCTTAGTTAAGATGCTTTACAAAATGAACTGCCCCTACAATGCTGTTAATTCCATTGCTGTTGTTATGTGCCCTTGAGTCATTCCAATTTATAGCAACCGTATATACAATAGAACAAAACACTGGTTGGTTCCGTGCCATCCTCACAATCATTGTTATTCTTGAGCCCATTGTTGCAGCCACTGTATCAATCAATCTCGTCGAGGGTTTTCCTCTTTTTCACTGACCCTCTACTTTACCAACCATGATGTCCTTCTCCAGGGACTGATCTCTCCTAATAACATGTCCAAAGTATATGAAACAAAATCTCTGCCTCCGCGCTTCTAAGGACCATTCTGGGTGCCTTCATCTAAGACAGATTTGTTCGTTCTTTTGGCAGTTCATGGTATATTTAATACCCTTTGCTGAAACCATGATTCAAAGGCATCAATTATTCTTTGGTCTTTGTTATTCATTGTCCAGCTTTCCCATGCATATGAGGCAATTGAAAACACCATGGCTTAAGTTAGATACACCGTAGTCTTCAAGGTGACATCTTCGCTTTTTTTTTTTTTAACACTTTAGAGAGGTCTTTTGCAGCAGATTTACCCAGTGCAATGCATCATTTTATTTCTTCACAGCTGCTTCCATGGGTGTTGATTATGGATCCTAGTAAAATGAAATCCTTGAAAACTTCAATCTTTTCTCCGCTTGTCATGATGTTGCTTATCGGTCCAGTTACGAGGATTTTTGTTTTCTTTATGTTGAGGTGTAATCTATACAGAAGGCTGTGGTCTTTGATCTTCATCGGTAAGTACTTCAAGCCCTCTTACTTTCAGCAAGCAGGATTGTGTCATCTGCATATTGCAGGTTGTCAATGAGTTTTCCTCCAATCCTGATGCCCCGTTCTTCTTCATATAGTCCAGTTTCTTGGATTATTTGCCCAGCATACAGATTGAATAAGTATGGTGAAAGGATACAACCCTGAAGCATGGCTTTCCTGATTTTAAACCACGCAGCATCCCCTTGTTCTGTTCCAATGACTGCCTCTTTTTCTATGTACAGGTTCTTCATGAGCACAATTAAGTGTCCTAGTATGCCTGTTCTTCTCAATGTTATCCATAATTT
The DNA here is from genome assembly GCF_030014295.1 of Loxodonta africana. Classification (NCBI taxonomy): domain Eukaryota; kingdom Metazoa; phylum Chordata; class Mammalia; order Proboscidea; family Elephantidae; genus Loxodonta; species Loxodonta africana. Next base: position 78,591,941 of record NC_087355.1, on the reverse strand, counting down.
GTTATGACCCACACAGTCGAATGCCTTTGCATAGTTAATAAAACACCGGTAAACATCTTTCTGCTATTCTCTGCTTTCAGAGATCCATCTGACATAAGCCATGATATCCCTGGTTCCACATCCTTTTCTGAATCTGGCTTGAATTTCTGACCGTTCCCTTTTGATATACTGCTTCAGTTGCTTTTGAATGATCTTCAGCATAATTTTACTTCGTGTGATATTAATGATATTGTTTGATAATTGGATCACCTTTCTTGGGAAGAGGCATAAATATGGATCTCTTCTAGTCGGTTGGCCACGTAGCTGTCTTCCAAATTTCTTGGCATAGATGAGTGAGCACTTCTATCAATGCATCCATTTGTTGAAACACCTCAACTGGTCTTCCGTCGATTCCTGGAGCGTTGTTTTTTGCTAATGTCTTCAATGCAACTTGCACTTCTTCCTTCACTACCATTGGTTCTTAATCATATGCTGCTTCCTGGAATGACTGAATGTCAACCAATTCTTTTTGGTACAATGACTGCATATTCCTTCCATCTTCTTTTGATGCTTCCTGCGTCGTTCAGTATTTTGTGCATAGAATCCTTCACTATTGCAAATCCAGGCTTTAATTTTTTCTTCTATTCTTTCAGCTTAAGAAATGCCAGGTGTGTTCTTCCCTTTTGGTTTTCTATCTCCAGGTCTTTTGCACATTTCATTATAATACTTTACTTTGCCTTGTCAAGCTGCCCTTTGAAATCTTCTGTTCAGCTCTTTTACTTCATCACTGCTTCTGTTTGCTTTAGCTACTTGACTTTCAAGAGCAAGTTTCCGTGGTCTTTTAGTTAATCCCATTAGTTCTAACTAAAAGACACATTGAAGCAGTACGTAAATTGTTAACCTGTGATATTTAGATGAAATAACAGTTCTGGGCCTGACACAAATTCAGCTCTGAATATTTGTTTCCTTTTCTTTGCCTGCTGTGTAATTTGAAATATTTGGGCACTTGCTTCAGCAGCACGTATACTAATTTGAAATATTTGGCATATAGGTCAGGTTGAACAAAGGCAGAAGAGGTAATAATTTAGTACCTGTGTTTGCCTTTAATCCTTTTTCATTTTATTCCCACAATGACCCTCTGTGGTAATAATTATTTACCTCGGTTTTAAAGACTTGAAAACTGGGGCTCAAATAAATTGTGTAATTTGTTCAAACTCCAAAATTGAACTTGAGTTCCTTCTTGCACCATAACGGCGATGCTTCTGGTGTACCACATTCTTTCAGTTAAGTGGGAGAAAATCTAAAGTATCAGTGTTGTTTTTGTCACGTGCCTTGGAGTCAATTCTGACTCATAGCGACTATATGGTAGTGTAGAACTGCCCCATAGGGTTTTCTAGGCTTTAATCTTTACAGGAAGGAGCCCTGGTGGTACAGGAATTAACTGCATAGCTGGTCATGTTTTGAACCCACCAGTCACTCAGTGGGAGAAAGATGTGGCAGTCTTCTGTAAAGATTACAGCCTTGGAAAAACCCCTATGGAACAGTTCTACTCTGTCCTATAGAGTTGCTATGAGTTGGAATCCACTGGATGGAAATGCATTTTTGGGGGTTTAGTCAGTATGGGAGCTGATCACCAGGTCTTTCTCCATGGAGTGGCTCAGTGAGTTCAAATCACCAATCTTTCAAAGCAAAGTAATTACCACCACTAATTTATATGGGAACATTTTTTGAGCATTCTCAGACCCAAAAAATAACCTACAAGTCATACCAAATAACATGTAAAACCTGGGTGGGAGCTGTGGAAGATGGTCCTGGCGGGGTGGGGGGAAGAGGCATGTGGCGAGGGTGTAGCACCTCACCTATGAGGGTGAGGAGCTGGAGGAAAAGAAGAAAGAGGGGAAGGTAGTGGAGGAAGGCAAAGAAAAGATGGTGGCTTAGAGGGAGGAGCTGCTGGAATTTCTGCCCAAGCTGTCCTCTCCCTGCCTTCCCATGGCCTGGAAGGCAACGCAGACGTGCGACCCCTTCTGGCACGTCACACTTCGAATTCCCAGACTACTGCACCCCTGAGGTTACTGAGATGATTGCGGTGGGTACTGGAGCCATTCTTGCATCGCCGACCTGGTTTTCACCTACTGAGCTCACTGTGAGCGGGGACACATGCCCAGCAAATCAGCTGTTTACATATTGGAATGCTATTTTTGCCTTTTTTCATAAAAGTGAAAATCCTCTTCAGATTTCTTTAGGTTATTGAAAACAGGTACTAATGCAGGTCTTTCATAAAAGCAAAATGAGGTGGCATAAAGTAAACTTTCTGATAGTTGGGGAAACCTGTATCTAGAATCTGACTAGAAGAAAGGTACTGGGAATAGTTAATGGATCTACCAGAATAACTAGCCTGGAGTAATTTTTAGGCATTGCATCATTTGCTTCTCTTCAAATGGGAACTTTTAGTGTGTTTAAAAGTAGTTTGGTCTTGTAAGCAAAATATAAATATTTAAAATTTAATGACACAGACCTATAATTCCAGCTCTGCACTTCTTAGTCCCCCTGCCAAGTAACCTCCCCTCACTGGGTTCCCTGTTTCCCTGTACTGTAAAAGTGGAAATAAAAATATTAATCTTACAGTATTATTATGAAAGTAAAAAAAAAAGTTTAGCACAGGTCTTGAAAAATAAAAAGTTCTCAATGAATATTTAAAAGGTCTATCAAAAATAGTGGAGAATAAAATAAAATTATAATGAGTTTTTGTTGTGTAAAAATTTGTAAGCCTCAATCTCATCATATATTTGAGCCTTAGTACTTTAAATGGTCATAATCATTATTGCATGAAGTAATGTGAGATTCTGCAGAATACAGGGTTCCATGGAAACTTTCAGTGTCCTAATAACTTCATAGTTTTCAGCTGAAAATATGAAACCACCTGGAATGGATGGAAAGTTTTTCTGAAATCTAGTATCTTTTTTCGTTTCTGAATTCATTTGCTTTAAACAAAGCGCCAACTGTTTGCCTGGAATGCTATTTCTGTTTTCCACTGTCTGTTTGAAGCATGATATTTTTTAGACCCCTAAACCTGTAATTTCCTCCTCTGATTTATTGTTTGTGGTGTCTAAAATGCTCATTTAATCATCCCTGACATGAATTATTATTATCTAATTCTTTTATGTATCCATTTAATCCCTTTCTTATCCAAGGAATATTTATGGAATACTTGATTGTTCAGGGAAATAAAAGGTAAACTAGGAATGACACCTGTCATGTGGATTTCATTTTTGTCCACTCAGTTTGGAACATATGATGTTAGCCTAAAGAAGAAGCCAATGCAAAGGGGAGACATAGCCAAGAGAACCATAGAGAAATGGAATCAAAGCCATCGTATTAACCCAATTCTAAAACCTGCCTTAGCCCTGAATTTCTATTCATATGAGCTTCATGAACTATTTCCATATTATTTAAGCTGACCTCAAACTCAGTGTGGTTTTCTGTTATTTGCAGCCCAAAGTTTTAAATTAATATATCGTTGTTGTTGGCTGCTGTCGAATTGGCCCCTGACTCGTGGCAATCCCATGCATGACAGGATTAGGCCGTTGTAATCCATGTACCAAAAACCAAACCAAGCAGTTGCTATCAAGCTGATTCTGACTCACGGTGATCCCACGTGTTACAGAGTAGAACTGCTCCACAGGGTTTTCCTGGCTGTAATCTTCATGGAAGCAGACTGTAAGACTTTTCTTCAATGGCATCACTGAGTGGGTTTGAATCATCAATCTTTAGGTTTAGTTGTCAAGTGCAAACCATTTGTACCACCCAGGGACCTTGTGATCTCTATCTACTCTTAACTACCTCTGATGTGAGATTCTAAGTTCCTGAAGAACTGGGAATGGTTTATGAGTAATTACATTGATTGGTATGGTTTTGAACCTCTGTAGGTACCCAGAATTTGTATCCAGATCTTTTTGATTCCATTGACTAGGTTAACCCATAACACTGAAAATAATGATTCTTGATGTTTTTAGGGTCAATTACCTCTTTATATCTGATAAAAGATGTTGACCATAGTCCCAGGGTAATATTTTTTAAAAAAGAAATATATATATATATCAAAACCCAAACGAAACCCAGTACCATTGAGTCAATTCCGAGTCATATACATATATAAAAGTACATTATATATATTTTTAGATATAACAAACTTTTACGTGTAGTTCAGGGTTTCATAAGCCCATGAAGCCTGTTCATGCACTATGGACCACTGCTAAGAACCCCACCCTAGTGATGACTTCTGTCTAGAGATTTACATTGGTCCATTCTCCACACTTTGCTTTAAATTCCACCTGATATCAAATGTGACCTTCCAAAGCAGTGTAAAAAAGGAGACTTGTTTTTTACTTACTCATTAATGTCAACATTACCTACACACATTCCCTGCTATTAATTTGAGAGACATGCTATTAATTCAGTGTCCAATACCAATGACAATTATTTCCTTGGTAAAGGAAGGAATTCCTCAAAATTTGAAATACCACTATTTTAAAGGCACTTTTTTCATAAATCCTGAGAATAATAACCACAACGATAATAACAACATAAAAAATCCATTGCTATGGAATCGATTCCGACTCATGGTGACCCTACAGGACAGAGTAGAACTGCTCCATAGAGTTTCCGAGGAGTGCCTGGTGGATTCAAACTGCCAACCTTTTGGTTAGCAGTTGTAGCACTTAACAACTATGCCACCCAAACAAAAACCACCAGGGTTTCCAAATAACAACATAGCAATGAGTATTTGCAAAGTGAGTTGCAGTTTTTAGAGCATTTATCTCCAACTTACTGCATTCTCAACATTTTGAGCTAGAAAGAGTGGACATTAGTTGATTTATGACTAACCAGCAGCCATTAATTTGAGAGTCTTACCTATCCCCCATTTTATACATTCTCAGTAGGACTGTAAATCAATGTCCCCTGCCCTCCTAAGAGAGAACTAGAGGCTCTTGGAGGCTCGTACATTCTCCTTCTTCCAAATTCTTTCACTGCTTTACGGAAGCCAAGGGGTCTGTGATCTACATTTAGTCAATCAGACTCTTTCTGCCAGAACTTTGAGTGTTGCGTGGAGTGGCTGATGGCTGGAATCCTTCATTCCTGGTGTGGTACCCTGGTGAGATGATTAAGTGGCTTTTGCTGCCTGGATCATATTCTGATTTTGATTCTAATTTTTGCCTCGTCCTAAGCCTGGACTATAGCCTATCAATTTCTTCTAGACTCATGTTTGGTTGCTTCCAGGCAAGCACTCTAACAATAGAGAAGCACAGTAGATTTTTAATTTCCATATTATGTATGAGAACCCAGGGTTGCAATCAAACAGTTAAAAATGAAGCCAGACCTATAATTTAAGGCTCCAAATGTTCTATTTCCACTCCTCTTTCAAGTAATTCCTTATTTTATTTTATCTTAAATCATTTTGGTTTTTTTGACTGTGAAAGCAAAGATTGAACAGAATTCAACCTTGAACTCTGTGTAAGTTCACTTCAGGAGAATTTAATAGAGCAACCCAACTTAACAGTGGTTTAAACAAGATATATATTTTTTCTCTCTTTCTTTTATGTAAATGAAATCTGGAGGTAAGAACTGGCTTAGCAGTTCTGCAGAATTGTCAGGTGGAGCCAAGGCTTCTTCCAGCTAACCTCCAATATATCCCTAGGGTGTGAGTCTTGTTCTCATGATCCAAAATGGCCTTACATATCATATCTGTGTTCCAGGACTCAGACTGAAGAAGAAGAGAATTGGGGAAGAGCACGCCCATACCCACTTCATAAGATTTACTGGAAATTCCACATAACACCTGTGCTATCATGTGATCAGCCAGAACTCAGTCATGGTACTTCCCTAGCTGCAAGAGAGTCCTAGAAATGTAATATGCATAGCTGGGGCAAACATATATCCAGATATAAATTGGAGATTTTAAAAATACAATTCTTCCTGAAAATACAGAAAAGTACATATTACCTAAGTGTACATCTTGATAACTTAGTCTGTGTAAACAGCACTCAGATCACAAAACAGAACATTACCAGCACCAAAAATGAGAATCTTTTAATAAAGGAAAAGGGGGTAATAGATACTTGGCAGCAACTGGTAGTCTTTGCCACAAACCACCAACCACACAGAACCACAGTAATTTGCTGAATATTTAACTTAAACAATCATTTCTTCTATTAAGTGTATCATCAGCCAATCAACATTTCCAACATAGCATCCCCAGCAGAAAACTCCAGTGCCGGTACAGAAAAGATGCTCAATAAATGTATGTTGGATAATTGATTGGACATATGAACTTCTCAAAGTCCCCCAAAGCTGAAATACTGAATTACTCAGTTTATACCTGTATCTACACTAAATATTTCATAGATGTGTGAACTTGTACAGGAAGGGATGGCCAAACGTTACTTAAAATTTGAGCCAATGGGTATTTCATTATGGCTACCACTAAGTAATTAGTTATAAGAATTCAGAAACTTAGCATTTTATGTACATTATCTCATTTAATCTGCACAGCAAGGTAGGCAGTCTTATCTATATGTTAGAAGCTGAGGCTCAGAGATAAAATAGAATGTGCAAGGTTATCTGACTCTTAAGATTTTTCTAAAATTCATGTTCCCATATCACTTGTCTGTGTAAAATCTATATTTCTCCTTTGCCTTCTGTCTGTAAGGACTGTCTCTCATGATGCTAATTCTCTAGGCCATTTCTTTTTTCTCTGATCTCCTAGTACTCTCTATATTCATGTATCTTTTTTGCATACTCTTTTTCCCCCCTAACTTACTTCCCCATACACACAAACAACATTTCAATTTGAAGATTTCTTCTTGGCCTTCAGGACTTAGCTTAGATGTCACTTACTCTGAGAATCCTGGCTTGTGTTCTGTGCCAATTCCCTCCTTTTTGTAGTCCTACCTTATGTCTCCTCTCATCAAAATACTTACCAACTGTCTTAGTCACCTAGTGCTGCTATAACAGAAATACCACAAGTGGATGGCTTTAACAAAGAGAAATTTATTGCCTCACAGACTAGTAGGTTACAAGTCCAAATTCAGGGTGTTGGGTCCAGGGGAAGGCTTTATCTCTGTCGGCTCTGGAGGAAGGTCCTTGTCCTCCATCTTCCCCTGGTCGAGGAGCTTCTCAGGTGCAGGGACCCTGGGCCCAAAGGATCCGCTCTGCTCCCTGCACTGCTTTCCTGGTAGGATGTATGAGGTCCTCAACTCTCTGCTTGCTTCCTTTTCCTTTTATCTCTTGAGAGATAAAAGGTGGTGCAGGCCACACACCAAGGGAAACTCCCTTTACATTGGTTCAGGGAGGTGACCTGAGTAAGGGTGGTGTTACAATCCCACCCTAATCCTCTTAACATAAAATTACAATCACAAAATGGAGGACAACCACACAATACTGGGAATCATGGCCTAACCAAGTTAACACATATTTTTGGGGGGACTCAATTCAATCCACGATACCAGCTTTATTATATTGCTGGCTTTCTTGCTCAATAACTCGTGATGGTAAACTTAAGAGGAGCACCTTGTCTAGTTCACTGTTTTATCTTCAGGCACACAGTATTGTTATTGTTGTCAGCTGCCTTCAAGTCAACTCCAATTCATGGTTACCTTAAGTACAACAGAATGAAACATTACCCAGTCCTGCATCATTCTCACTCACGATTGCCAGCATGTTCGAGTCCATCCTTGCAGCTATTGTGCTAATCCTTCTCATCAAACATCTCCCACACCTTTGTTGGCCCTCTACTTCATCAGACATGATGTCCTCCTCTAACGATCAATTCCTTCTGATGACAAGTCCAAAGCAAGCAAGCTGGACAATGTTCTGTTATGATCCATAAAGTTTACATTTGCTAGTTTTTGGAAGTAGATTGCTAGGTCTTTCTTCCTAATTAGAGTGTCTTAGACTGAAAGCTCTGCTGAAACCTGTCCACAATGGGTGACCCTGTTGCTGTTTGAAATATGGGTAGCATAGCTTCTAGTATAGCAATACCCCGATGATATTTGAAATAGAAGTGGCATAGCTTCCAACATCATGGTAATATGCAAGCCACTAGAGTACAACAAACTTACAGATAGGGGGTGGCACATAGTAGCCACTTAGAAATACTTCTGGATGATTGATTGAATGAATAAAGTAGTGGTGCTGTGATTCAAACCCACTTCTGGGCAATTGCAAAGCTTATACACCTAACACCATGAAATGTAACCTCACTTTAAGGCCTGTCAGCAATAGAAAGGCCTGTCACAGGGCATAGAATCCAAGATAGGTTTATGTCTGCTCCAGGACAGCATTTGTCCACCTGGCTTGGCCACAGACTATGACTTTCCCCTAAGCTAGGAAACATGTTCTTTCCTACTGCATCTCTCATCTTGACAAATGGCCATAAAAAGTTTCCTTGTGTAACTTTTATCATGATGCTTGCCTTCTAGTACATTCTGCTCGCAAGAGCTCCTTTCCAAGCCACAGGAAGTCTAATGGACATTGGTGAGACCCATCAGCCCTAATGGTGTGTGTCATCGTAGAGCTCTGATCACTTTATCACTCCAGATATTGGAAACCTGGACACTAACATGTATTCTGTGAGGAAAAGTTCACAGCTAGCTCTTGGGAACAGAGTACTTGTCCACTGAGGCATCTTCCATCTTTAGCTCTTTGGATTCTGTGAGCTGCGTAGGCTGGGGTTTGATTTAATGTTAAGGGTAGGTGAACTCAATAAATAAAGGCTATTTTCCACTCTTATTGTTTCATTTCCAGCGCAGCCCTGGCCCAGACATGGCAGAGGCCATTTATTGTGGATGCAGAGCTGTGACTACGGCTGCCTGAACAGTGTGATATACGTGCTCTGTCTCCACTTTTATAGGGCAGCTGTTTCTAGGAGGATCAAGCTCAGGTATCGGGAGTGTGAATTATGAGTCCTAATCAACTTGGTTATGCTTTGTGGCCTGGGAAAACCCAGAGTGTTTCCCTTTTATGATTTGAAAGTGCATTTTTTTTTGTAGTCTATGGAGCAATTAGCCAGTCTTTGAAATAGATATGCTGTAAATGTTGCATGTCCTTGGAGAACCACCAGGACAGGTTATTATGGGAGGGGAGGCCATAAGGCAGCCTGACACTAACTGCCTCAGCTTTGACTAAAAGGCCCACAAGCCAATGGTAAAAATGATTTTAAGAGAAAGAAAACAAAACTTTCAGACGGAACATCAGCATATCCATCTTTGCCCCCTCCCCCCATAAGATCACTAAAGTGACAAAGAGATTGCATAGTATAAAGACGCAAGGTCAAAGAGTAACATGTTATTTACCTTATTTTGAAGGTTCAACAGTTGTTCTAAGTGTAACATAGATTTTGTTGGCCCTAACAGTATGTTTGTGTGAAGTGAATGATGATCTCCTGAGGGGTCTGAGGAAGACCAGACATCAAATATCCCTCAGGCCTAAATGAGAATCTGAGCCAAGGTGAAGTGGGAACTCTGTCCACTGTGTGATCATTCCTCCCCTGGGCATTTTTAAAGAAGCAATGTTACACTAGCTGACTTCAGGTCAACTGAAGTGGTGACTTAGTCCCAGAACTCTGGTTTTAAAAAGCCCCAAATTGGCACTTACTTGAGATGAGTACTGCAAATATGAAAAAAAAAAAAAAAAAGAAATATTACTATTCTCAATAAATAGGACCATTATCTACACAATTCCCAGACTCCAAACTTAGATACCATCCTTAATTCCTCCTTAAACCCCAACATCCAATCAATTATTAAATCTGTGTCCAAATCCTTAATGGTTCTTAAATATATGAATGCTTCTCTAATGTACTGTCGTCCTGTTATTTCTAGAGTCCATCACTTCCTTTCTGGACCACCAAACAGCCTCCTAGTTTGTCTCCCTGATTTCAGTCTTGACCCACTCTAATCTACTTTTCAAAAAGGTTTTGGAAAACTCTTTAAAGGCACACACACGTTTATCCTCTCATGTCTTACCCTCCACGTTCCATCTATTCTGAATGTCTTTAAGATCACTGACTTGACCCTGTTTTTCCCCATCCCTGGGCCTTTGTGTGTCCTGTTTTCCTTTGCCATGAATGCTGCCTTTCCTGTGTTTTTTTTTTTCCCCCCTAGGTATCCCCTACATTTATTTCCTCACTCAGCTTAGATTCCACATTTTCTGAGAAATCTTCCTCCTATGTCCCACCTCACCAGCATCTGCATTTTGTCCCCTTCTGCAGCTCATATAGCGTTCTGGAATCAGACCTTTAATTACCTGCTTAGATACCTGTCTGTTCCCTGGACTACACAACACTTTTACATAGGGGTCATGGCTCATTTATTATTGATTCCCAAGTGCCCTAATGCACAACTTGGCACTGATATTTACTAATGGACCATGCACTGATGGGAAAGCTAAGCTGACTGCTCCTGAGAGGCCAGGGACCAAAGGTTTACCATATAAGGTTATATAATTTTATATGATTCTTGATCAGTTAGATGAAATAATGACTACCTAGGGTTAAAAGACTAAGCGTCAGAAAGCTCTTGCTCAGCCATGCTGGAAGAAGCAGAGGCTGAGTGGTAATAGTTTTAGTCATTGTCTCCACTGAGACCAGTGAGACTATTGTTTCCTTGAAATCTGGCCCGGCCACACGTGCAATTTTCTTACCTCCTTGTGAAAATTTTGTAAGAACTAAGAGTTGATTTAATCACATTCTGAGCTGGCCTCCTGACCTCGGTTTATGAGATGGAAGGAGAGAACTGAATGTAATAGCTCTAAAGGAAACTGACCAAATGAAACCAGTCTCATACCGGAATGGGCTGGAAATAAGACCGTATGTCTGTGTGGTCACTGAATCAACCACTGGTTATTGAGGTAGGGTTTGGAAGACAATCTTAAAGGATTGAGCTTGATTGGCATTTGTTGGATATGTTTTCACAATTTTTGCCCCCACACAGAATCAGTCACTCCTACATTTGTGCTAACAAAGCAGTTTACACAAACAACAGGCTGACGTAAATCACCGCTGTCTGCGATGATTTGGGAATGTATTTGCCCACCCCACTTTTTGAAGGTAGGGATTGCTTCTTATTCCTCTTTATATCTCTCTTGTGCACAGCACAGAGCCCTGTACAAAGTAAGTATTTAAATTGATAACTTTAATAGAATTGAATAACCTTTTATTGCATAAAAATCTGAATTTTTTTTCATTTCAGCATATACTTTTTTTTTTAATTGTACTTTAGATGAAGGTGTCTTAGTCATCTAGTGCTTCTATAACAGAAATACCACAAGTGAATGGCTTTAACAAAGAGAAGTTTATTTCCTCACAGTAAAGTAGGCTAAATGTCCAAATTCAGGGTGTCAGCTCCAGGGGAGGGCTTTCTCTCTCTGTCGGCCTTCTCATCAATCATTCCCCACACAGGGACTCTGGGTTTCTGGGTCCAAAGGATGCAGTCTGCTCCCTACACTACTTTCTTGGTGGTATGAGCCCCCCCCCCACACTTCCCTTTCATTTTATCTCTTAAGAGATAAAAGGTGGTGTAGGCCGCACCCCAGCGAAACTCCCTTTACATTTGATCAGGGATGTGACCTGGATAAGGGTGTTTTAATCCCACCTTAATCCTCTTTGACATAAAACTACAATCACAAAATGGAAGACAACCACACAATACTAGGAATCATGGCCTAACCAAGTTGTCCTGTGTTTTGGGGAGGTCACAATTCAATCCATGACAGAAGGTTTACAGAACAAACTAGATTCTCATTAAACAGTTAGTATGCATATTGTTTTATGACGTTGGTTAACAACCCCATGACATGTCAACGCTCTCCCTTCTCGACCTTGGGTTCCCTATTACCAGCTTTCCTGTCCCCTCCTGCCTTCTAGTCCTTGCCCCTAGGCTTGTGTGCCCCTTTAGTCTCGTTTTGTTTTATTGACCTGTCTGATCTTTGGATGAAAGGTGACTCTCAGGAGTGACTTCGTTACTGAGCTAAATGGGCATCTGGGGGCTATACTCTCCATGTTTCTCCAGTCTCTGTCAAGTTAGTAAGTCTGGTCTTTTTTTGCGAGTTAGAATTTTGTTCTACATTTTTCTCCGGCTCTGTCAAGGACCTCTATTGTGATCCCTGGTGGAGCAGTCAGTGGTGGTAACTGGGTACCATCTAGTTGTACTGAACTCAGCCTGGTGGAGGCCGTGGTAGTTGTGGTCCATTAATCCTTTGGAGAAATTTTTCACTTGTATCTTCGGTTTTCTTCATTCTTCTTTGCTCGCAAAGGGGTGAGACCAGTGCAGTATCTTAGGTGGCCGCTCACAGGCTTTTAAGACCCAGACACTACTCACCAAAGTAGAATGTAGAACATTTTCTTTATAAACTGTATTATGCCAGTTGAGCTAGATGTTCCCTGAGACCATGGTCCCATAGCCCTCAGCCCAGCAATTTGGTCTCTTAGGGAGTTTGGATGTGTCTATGGAGCTTCTATGACCTTGACTGGTACAAGTTGTGCTGGCTCCCCAGTATTGTGTACTGTCTTGCCCTTCACCAAAAAGAAAGTTACTAAAAAATGAGAAGTTTGGTCTGACTTTTCTCCTCTCTTCAGTACTAAAGGAGCCTGATGGTACAGTGGTTAAGCATTTAGCTGCTAACCAAAAGGTTGGCAGTTCCAATCCACCAGCTGCTCTGCGGGAGACAGATATGGCAGTCTGTTTCTGTAAAGATTGCAGCCTTAGAAACGCTATGGGGTAGTTCTACTCTGTCCTATAGATTCACCATGAGTTAGAATTGACTTGATAGCATCAGGTTCTTCAGTAGTAGTATAGGATTTTTTTTTTTTTTTGAGTGTAAGTCTACAAACCAAAAAAAATCAAACCTATTGCCATCAAGTCTATTCTGACCCATAGTGACCCCATAGCACAGAGCAGAACTGCCCCATAGTTTTTTCCAATGAGCAACTGGTGGATTCGAACTGCTGAACTTTTGGTTAGCAGCCAAATGCTTAACCACTGCACCGCCAGGGCTCCAAGGCTCCAAGAATTGATGGAGTACTGATTGAAATGTTTCAACAAACAGATGTAGCGCTGGAGGTTCTCACTATGTCTATGTCAAGAAATTTGGAAGACAGTGTCCTGGCCAACTGACTAGAAGATATCCATATTTGTACCCTTTCTAAAGAAAAATAATCCAACAGAATGTGGAAATTATTGAACAATATCATTAGTATTGCAGCCAAGTAAAATTGCTGAAGATCTTTCAAAAGCATTTGTACCAGTACATCAACAAGGAACAGCCAGAAGTTAAAGCTGGATTCAGAAGAGGACATGGAATGACTGATATCATCGCTGATGTCAGATGACTCTTGGGTGAAAGCAGAGAATACAAGAAAGATATTTACCTGTGTTTCACTGGCTATGTGATTCATAACAAATTATGGAAAACATTGCGAAGAATGGGAATTCCGGAACACTTAATTGTGCTGATGAGGAACCTGTACATAGACCAAGAAGCAGTCATTTGAACAGAACAAGGGGATACTGCATGGCTTAAAGTCAGGAAAGGTGTGCATCAGGGTTGTATCCTTTCACCAGACCTATTCGATCTATATGCTGAGGAAATAATCCGAGAAGTTGGACTATATGAAGAAGAGCGGTGCATCAGGATTGGAGGAAGACTCATTAACAACCTGCATTATCCAGATGACACAACCATGCTTGCTGAAAGCTAAGAGGACTTGAAGCACTTACTGATGAAGATCAAGGACCACACCCTTCAGTATGGATTACACCTCAATATAAAGGAAACAAAAATCTTCACAACTGGACAAGTAAAAATTGAAGGTGTCAAGGATTTCACTTTACTTGAATCCACAATCAGTGTCCATCAGAGCAGTGGTAAGGAAATTAAACGATGTGTTGGATTGGGCAAATCTGCTGCAAAAGACCTCTTCAAAGCATTGAAAAGCAAGGAGGTCACTTTAAGGACTCCAGGTGTGCCTGACACAAGGTGTGGTTTTTTTAATGGCCTCATATACATGTGAAAGCTGGACAATGAATAAGGAAGACCAAAGGCGAAAATGACACCTTTGAATTGTGGTGTTGGTGGGGAATATTGACTATACCATGGACTTCCAGAAGAACGAACAAATCTGTCTTGGAAGAAGTACAGCCAGAATGCTTCTTAGAAACAAGAATGGTGAGACTTCGTCTCAGATACTCTCAACGCGCTATCAGGAGGGACCAGTCCCTGGAGAAGGACATCACGCTTAGTAAAGTAGAGGGTCAGCAGAAAAGAGGAAGATGCTCAACAAGATGGATTAACATGGTGGCTACAACAATGCGCTGAAGCATAACAGGGATTGTGAAGATGGTCAGGATTGGGCAGTGTTTCGTTCGGTTGTATATAGGGTCACTGTGAGTTGGAACTGACTTAATGGCACCTAACAACAACAAGTATAGTTATAGCACCTGCTTCATGAAAAAAAAAAAAAAAAAAAAAAAACTAGTGCCATTCCTTAATTGTTGATTTTATTATATAAATTCATCTTCCTTCATAAGCATAACAGTATTGATGATAACTCACTTTTCCTCAAACCATGAGAGTTAATCATGGTCCTGTATCAGAGATGATCCTGGGAACAAGGGGCAAGCATTGTTCTACTTATTAGCTTTCTGTATTGTCAGTTATTTCAATTGTATTCTGTGTTACCCTTGTTATTGTTATTATTAGGTGCCGTTGAGTTGCTTTGGACTCATAGCAATCCCATGTACAACAGAATGAAACATGTAGGTAGCAAGTAATATTATGGGTGACTTCATACAAAAATCAAGTTTATTGTGAAATCGTATGTGTCTGACCTATCACATTTTGAATGAGGCCGATAAAAATGGTTTTACATGAAATCAAGGACTGTCTTCCCTAGCAGATGTTTTCCATGGGATTTTATAAGTAAAGAGCAATGGCCAGAATTCGATGTGTCTGTTCCACTTGACTCCAGCCAGGCCTGGAGTCTCTGGGTGTTGGCCTTCTGGATAGGGAACATGGCCGTAGCTCAATTCTGCCTCATGATAGAGTAAATAACGTTCTTTGGTCTGAGTGATGTCACTCTTTGGAAAAGATAAAAATGCCTCTTACAGCAGAGTTCAGTAGTTAAGAGGCATGGAGCTTTATTCTTCTCCTGGGAATCAGTGAATATCAGTCAGAGAATGTAGCACCCAGGCAGTTCAGAGGAAAGAGAAGATCTTCCCACATTCTTTACTCTGACTCCATTTCCCAGAGGAGACAGCCCCTTATTTTAGTGAGTCATGAACAATCCCTGGAGGTACCATACTACTCATACTGCCTGATTTTCATGATTCCCCCCAACTTCTTTTTTTACGGAGAAAATTAAGGTGGAGGGTGGAGGAATAGTGATGATGATCTAACAGGAAAAGACTTCTGATGTGAGAGAAAACTGGCAGTGGAAAAAGGCCAAGTTATGCATTCTTGAAAATTATGTAACTGGGTGGCCTTGGGCAAGTCATTTAATTTCTAGGAGGGCTAGTATTTTTTATCTGTAAAGTCAGAAAAATAATGCTTGATTGTTTTTTTTCACCCAAAGGCTCAGAATAAGATAATAGAAATGCTGTTCACTAAACTACAATGTGCATTATTACTTTTAAGTATTTTTGTTTTAATTTTAAGTAATGAAATTTGATAAGATCACATAAAAACTAGTTCTGCTACTCTGAAGTGTGCTTATCTTAGTGGCGCCATTGAACTTCCCCTGATAGGGAGAACACTTTAGGGCCAGTCAGTTCAGCTGAACTTCTTGATTCTGATTCATCGGGTGGCCTTACCAAGGAGGTACCTAAGGAGGAATTAGTCCCACTTTCTTCCGCCACCTTTAGTACTCCAGATAGGCACCTCCAGAAACTGTCCATGCCATTTTAATGGGCTTCATTATTTTCCCTGTTGCCATCTTATACAAGCAATGATTTCATATTTATATTTCTTAGAGAACACTTCAGTGTTTGGAGGTAGGGGCTGTATTTATATGTGTCTATATTTTATATTTTAGCTTCTTCACCGGCCAGGTTGGGCCAGATACACTCCATCCTTACCTTAGAGGGAGGTTGTGTGGTAAAATAGTAAAGATGCTTTAAAAAGTGAAAACCTGTAATCCAATGTGAATTGTTTACATTTTACCTTCTCTTTTAGGTTCACTCAATGCGAGGCAAACTATTAGGCACACGGTACATAATTGCTAATTTCAAAGGTAAGCTCTCAGATTGTAATGGTCACTGTTGATTCCACACAGATGAGCAAGGCCGACTGGGTCCTTCACCACAAGGCTTATAGCAGAAACTGTATTATTGCATACTTCTTGCCCATGGATGTGACCAGCGCTCTCTCCTGAATAAACCAGCTACTGTCTTTCTTCTGGATTATGCAGACCAACTGGCAACACTTAGCCACAGTAGATACATAGCAAGGTTCCTCAACCTCAGGACTACTGAGATTTTGGGAAGGATAATTCTTTGTTGTGGGCATGCTGTAGGATGTTTGTCAGCATCCCTGGCCTCTACCCACTAGATGCCAGTAGCACCCCTCCAGTCATAAAAAAAAAAAAAATCATGGCAGTCAAAAATGTCTGATTGAGTCACTGGCCTAACAACTATTTACGGATCAGTTACCAAGTACCAAGTTCTCTATTAAGAACTGAGGATGGAAAGTGTAGAGACTCAAATTTTCAGGTTTTCACAGTCTAGTAGATTTAAATGGTATCTGTAATACGGGGTAATGCAATATACGCAGCTATAACAGAATTAGTAGCATATTGCTATGAGAACACAGATGAATTCTATCTTCGGGTGTGGGTGGCTTTGAAGGATTCTCCAAGGAACATGAGAAAAATCCCACAATTAATTACAAGCTTTCCTAGCTGTGTGAACTTCCTAAACAATCAATCACTTGTTTATGTTACTCTACAATTTTTTCAAGTGCTAAGTATTGCCTAATTAGTTCTCTTTGAGGATGAAAATGAGCTTTTTGTATTTGAAAAGTGGCAATAAGGCTGGTTGAAGGCGTTGTGCTTCCTGTGCCACATGCTATACCAATAAGCAAAACAGACATAATAATCCCTGCCGGCCAGAACTTAGAGTCTGTAAAGCAAAATTCTAGTCTTTTTTCTTTGAGCCCATATACGTCCTTTGGTGAATAACTCTGTCTCTAAGTCCCAGTTTCCTCAGATGTAAAATTAGCAGGTAGAATGAGATGATCTCAAAGTGTCAGCATCTGACCTTCTATTACTCCACATCCCTCCACAGACATGAAATCATTAAGTTCTCAAAAAAATGCCAATTGCTCTTTGGTTTGATGGGAATAAAGATGGATCTTAAACCCATCTTGTTATAGGCCTAAGATGCTTAGAAGTGGCACCACCTTCTTTGGGGAAGACATTTTTCCCTGGTTGGATTTATCTGTTGGAGAGTAAGGGGAGCTTAGAGGAAATGAAAACGAAGGAATGCCATGTTCTATAAAATACTTATTATGCGAGTGCAGAGGTTCACATCTGGGAGCATTATATCTTACAAGATGCCTTTCCTGTTTTGGAAATATAACTAAAAGTTCTTTATCCCATGGATATGAACCAAAGATGTCATCCTGATAGATGTTTTATACCTATCCTATTTTGCTACATGGCATAAAACTTGGTTGTTTCTGGTGACAACTTAATTACTATTAATAGTAGTAGAAGTAAAACATAGTAGTGATAAATCATAGTTACAATTCTTGACCAGGATACTGCCTGAACTCTCAAGCTCTTGCATATGTAGTGTCTAATTTGTTCCTTCCAAAAACAAGATGACATGGACTAGACAGGAATCATTATTCCCATTTTACAGTAGGCAACTGAGGCTTGGAGGGGTGAATTAACTCACCTTAACTCTCACAGATAAGAAGTTGAAGGGGCACAATTCCTTTAGGCATTTTCATATGAATATTCAAAAACAAATAAAAAGACTGAAACCAAAGGACCAACAGCTTGTAAGGGGTTCAGCTGTAATTCCAATCAAAGCCTTCTTACTCCATAGCTCACGCTTGTTCAACTCTAGCTTCCCAGCAGGCACCATTTTACTCTGACCCTGAAACAGTGAAGAATATGAGAAGCAGAAGGTGGTAAAAAGATAGATGTCAACAAGAAACAGTTTAAAATACTGTCTTAAGGTCTGTTTTTCACTATAAGTTACATGAGACTGTAGCTCTTATCTCTTTTGTTCATCATCATTTACCCAAGAATAGCTCTTTAATTGAAAGAATAAGTGGATGAAAAGAGGGAAAAAAGAAAACAGACTTGGGAGGGTTACTCTACTCCATCAAACCAACAAAGTCTTTTACAGTCTTTGGTTTTTCATATTCTAAGTTAACAAACAAATAGAAAAAATTATGTGTGTGTTCACACCCCTCCCTCCCCCAATGCATACACAACACACTTACTTGGCCTACAACTTCAGAGATCTCAGTATCTCTAATTACAGCTTACATTACAGGCTACACAGAAGCACTGCTGATTCCAGCCCTGGCATAACTCCTGTTTAAACATGCTTCCCAGAAATCTTGGGCGGCTTGCCATGGTAAGGAAACAATTTACGTCAGATTTTGAACCGGGGAATCTGTGGGGAGTGGGGAAGAAGGCGGGGGCGAATCGTTAAAGGTGGTAAGAGTGAGGCTTTTCATGGACCCTATAGCTGATCATTATTTTCCTGATCCAGTATAAGGACAAAGTGGTTATTATTCCTCTTTGGCTTGCCATTGCCTCAACAGCTCTCTTCTGAAAGTCAATGGGCGCCTGAAGATTCCTTTGGGGATACCAAATGAGTCTGGCCATGATGTTAAAGCATTTTCCTTTCCTTTGCTGGCTCGCTTGATGGTTCGCCATAGTTAAAGGATTTCTTTTTATTAATCATGGATGGCCTTTAATGTTCCCTTTAGTTCATAGACTGAAATTGAAATGACCTCAGAAATCATTGAGTCAAACTTCTTGCCATTGCAGGAGTCATTTGTGTAACTATATATTTATATATATATGTATTCAATATTCAATAAATTTGTATGCAATATGGCAGATATTTTTAGTATTCTGCCTAATGTTCAACTACCCTCCATTTTTCCTTGCTAGTAGTACCCTCATGAGATTTCTTTTTTTGGTGAGAGGGGAGAATTATGGTCACACCCAAGCAATAATTTTTTTATTGGTATAAGTCAATTATGTCAATCCTATTCTCACTCTCTCAGCATTCTTTGAGCCCTTGTGTGGCTTAATTCTAGCTAAGGAGACCTAAGAAAAGGACGTTTTCTTGCAGAATTTTTGAAGAGGTTTGATTTTCTGATAAAAACGGACAAAGATACTCTAGTGGTCTTTCACACTCCAGTCTTGAATATGAATATAATAGTTGGAGCTGCAGCTGCCCCCTTGAGACCATGAGGGCAATGACAAGAAAGCGATAGACATTACTGAGCTATTGAACCAACACAAGGAGGTATTTACCTCTAGACATCTTATTACATTAAGAAAACACAGCAAGTCACTAACATCAGGTTTTCTGTTTCTTGCAAAAAATATACATTCAAAATGTACTGTATTCCAGGTACTATGTTAGGGACTGCGTGTGGTAGACAGAGATGCACTTCACAGGTCACCCTTCAAGGGGGACTTTCTGCCCAGCAGTGGGGACAGGGATCAGCCGACACCTCCAGACATCAGCTCTTTCAGGGACTACCTCAGCTGCAGAGAGTTGCCTTACTTGAGGTGTCACCCTTCCCTCCACTGCCTACACTTGTGACTAAGTGAGGTAGGGGTATAAAGGCCAGGTCATTTCAAGCCAGTGTGGAACACTTTAACAGACAATACTTACCCCAGAATTCTCCACCAGGTTGATTGAAGCTTTATTGTACTGGCATTGCAGAAATGACCTCGAAAAGCAGTAGCAAGGGAAAATGCTCCTAATGGTCAGAGCTTTGGGCAGTGTACCTGGTTTTCAACTTTGCGTGTAAAGATAATTGGCCAAGGTTGGAATATATATATGGACTCATGGGCAATGACAAATGGCCTGAAGTCTGGGTAGTGACAAAAATTAGAAGATTGAGAACAAAACATTTTGGACTGGTGGAACATGGATGGACATATGAGAGTAGGCATGGAGCACCTTTATATCGCATGTGAGTAGCCACCTGAGAATGTGTACCATGGAAGAGGCACTAAACAGCTGCATAGACAAAATAACTGGGGTAATTAATGCCAGCCACCCTCTGTCATTAGCCATCCCCGTGTTGGCATGATAGGCACATAAATGATATGGCCACAGTGACAAAGATGGAGGCTCCACACAGGCATGGAGTCCCACTGACCAAGACTGACGTGGCACTGGATGTACAACCTGCTAGCAACAATGAACAATGAGCCCCTAAGTGTGCTGTTTATGCTGGGAGACACATGTGGACAAGGTTGTCATAGGCCAGGATTGGGCCCTCAAGTACCCTGTCTTTCTAGTCCATCAAGAAGCATTTAATCAGTATTATTAGACACTAATTATTAAGCCACCCTCCATTTTATGAATAAAGATAGAGAATGTAACTGTAATGGGAAACTAAAATGTTCTTATTTGTCTTCACATTTTTTCCCTGTGAAGAAGTGCCCAAGGAAAAACAATTCAATATTAGTAACTTGCTTGTTGAACAAAGGGAGTAGACTAGAAGCATCTTTCAAAAAGCTGCCTTTAGAACCTATCTGTCATTGTTGTTAGGTGCCATTGAGTCGATTCCGACTCATAGCGACCCTATGCACAACAGAACGAAACACTGCCTGGTCCTGCGCCATCCTTACAATCGTTGTTATGCTTGAGCTCATTGTTGCAGCCACAGTGTCAGTCCACCTCGTTGAGGGTCTTCCTCTTTTCCGCTGACTCTGTACTCTGCCAAGCATGATGTCCTTCTCCAGGGACTCATCCCTCCTGACAACATGTCCAAAGTATGTAAGACGCAGTCTCGCCACCCTTGCCTCTAAGGAGCATTCTGGCTGAACCTGTCTAGAAAAGTTTTAAAAGCCTAGGTTTAGGGGGATAGAAAGATCAGGGTTTGGTTTTCAGCTGTAACAGTAATTGGAACAAGTTACTCATTCTCTCTGGATCTCAGTGTGTTATTCCATTACAAAGGGGTAATAATTCCTGTTTTGAGGGTTGTCATATGGATTAAATGAGATTTCCTGGTACCCCAAATATAGGAGTTCCCATGCCCAGGACATTAAAAGCCTCAGATTGTCCACCCAGAGCTTCTTCTTCCTTGTGCTGTGCTATTGACTGTGACCCATTTCCCATCTCCATATAGACCACATGGATCTATTAACATATCTTCCTTCAGAATGTCTAGTTTCAATTCAGTGGATGAACCCACAACTCCTCTGGGTTACTTTTAAGATCTGAGGAAGTACACAGGAGCTGTGAATGAATTTGGGTGATTTTCAAGTTTCCTCAGAAACACATTTTCATGTCATGTTTTAGGAATGGCTACTTTTTACTTCTGTAAAGGATGGTTTATTACTCACCACAAAAAAAAACAAAAACAAAAACAAAACCCAGTGCCGTCGAGTCAATTCCAACTCATAGTGACCCTATAGGACAGAGTAGAACTGCCCCATAGAGTTTCCAAGGAGCACCTGGAGGATTCGAACTGCTGTCTCTTTGGTTAGCAGCTGTAGCACTTAACCACTACACCACTAGGGTTTCCTTATTACTCACAAATTGGTTTTAATCTTTGGTGGTTGCCTTTCCTTATCTTTTTCCATATTTCTGGGGGATCATTATTCATTCAACAAATTCTTATAGGACAAGTATGATGTGCCAAGCACTATGTGAAGTGCTGGGGATAAAACATTAATAAGATATGGTGTCTGGACATGGGATGTGAGATATATAGACATTTCATTAAAATCAAAAGTGTGGTCATTGCTAAAACAGAATTATAACTAACATTTGTATTTCATTCTCTGAATAGCAGTATCACCTTCAAATACTGTTAGGATGAAACCTAATTTCCTATCATCGTGTTCCTAGGCAGAAACTTCCACTCCCAGGAGAAAAATTAATTGGACCACTTTTGACTTCTTTATCTACCCTCCTTAAAAAAGAAAAACCTACCTGAATAGGGAATTTGGAAAAACAGGTCTGCACATAAATGGTTTTGGCTTTCTCTTCTCTTCTTCCTTCTTCTTGTATCAGGCCTACAACTGCAGGGAATTTGGAAAATCAGGTCTGCACATAAATGGTTTTGGCTTTCTCTTCTCTTCTTCCTTCTTCTTGTATCAGGCCTACAATTGTATGAGTAGAAACGTTTAATTTGACAGAGGTGGTGTGGTGGAAGGAATCCTTATTGTGATCAAACGTTAAACCACCTTGTCTAACTCAGCTTCGCCGGTAGAACTGTTTTGTGTTTACTTTGCTGATCTCATTGTCCCTTTTTTTTCCCCCTCACTTATTGGATGCATAGTTCTCTATGGCAAGTAGTTCATGTTTTGTTAATTCAAATATCCTACGTCCTTGCTGAATTTGTGCTTGCTTCTTTTATCAGAACTTGAAAGAACTATGCATTGATTTCTACCAAGTGGTTGTATATTTGTCTGTTTCCCTTTCAGTTTTGTGAATATTTGCTTTATGTGTTTTGATGCTATATTATTAGGTGAATACAGATTTAGAATTGGTATATTTTCCTTGCAGGTTCATTCTTTTATCATTAAAAAGTCGTACCTCTCTATCTTTAATAATGTTCTCACTTTAAAGGGTGCTGTGTCTGATACTCGAAGCCTAAAAAATGCCTGAGTTGAGGATTGGAAACATTTTGTTGGAAAGGACAACACAGAGCTTTTGACCCTCACCAGGCTGTGGGGGCACAAATTTTGGGAGACTTTTCAGGAAGTAATTAGAGTTATTTTCAGATAAAATACTTTAGAGGCTCAAGAAAAGTCATAGAAGAAGCAGTGGCAGGGACTGAAATTACTGCTCATGGAAAGCATGGTGAATATGTGCCTGACTGAATGAAAGTCCTTACAGATTTCAGTGCTGATGTGCCAGCAACTCAAGACCCAAAGGAGGCTTCAAAATTTAAGTATTTTACATAAAATGGATATGAAAAAATGGAGCCTGCAGTAAGACCTTATTTGTGTATGGAAATAGGGTATGGGACGATTGTGATTGCAAATGTTAGAAATCTGCAGAAAGATATGAATATTGCAAAGTCCTCCTCTCAAGAAAAAGCAATATGCAAGAGCAAATTTAGACCCAGATACAGTAATATAGTGCCATAAATAATTTTTTTTGGTGATAACCATTTTTTGGAGGGATTAATGTACGCAAAGTACTTTCCATGCATTTTCTTATTTAATCCTCAAAACAAATATCCATTCTTTACTCATTCGTTCATCAATCAAATCAGACTGAGTCTCTCTCTTCTTAAAGCAAGAAAGACTGAGAAAGTTTGGTAGCCAGGTAGGAGGAAAACCAAAGGAACAAATGGTAGAAATCAAAGTTTTTCAAGAAAGAATGAAAACTCATTCCAAATGCTGACGGCACGTCAAGTAAGAAGAGAACCGAGAGGTGATCATTGAAATTAACAGTCATTGGTGGCCTTTATAAAAGAGGAGTGGTGACAATAAAAGTCTGATTAGGGTAGGTTTATGAGAGACTGGGATAAGTCCAGACTAAGTTTAGACAACTGTTTCAAGGAATTTGCTGTAAGGGGAGCAGAGAAATGGGACAGTAACTAGAAGAGAATGTGGGGTTAAGGGAGGGTTTGATAATACATGAGCTAATAGTTAAGGAAGCGCTTTGTGCCAGGCACTATGCTAATTGCTTCGTACACATTGGCTTATTTGATATAATATGAATGCTGTGAGCTAGGTGCTCCCAGGTTACAGATGAGGAAACTGAAGCTCAAAAAGGTTAAACCATTTGCCTAAGGCGGGTTTCTCAATCTCAGCCCTATTGACATTTTGCGCCAGGTAATTCTCTCTTGTAGGGGATTGTCCTGTGTGTCGTAGGATGTTTAACAGCATGCCTGGCCTCTATACACTAGATGCCAGTAACACTCCTGCTGCAGTTATGACAACAAAAAAAAATGCCTGCAGACATGGCCAAGTGTTCTTTGAGGGACAAATTTGACACCCCATCACCACCTCTTCCATGTTAAAGTTGTTAGTGTGTTAAAATACGTGTTCACCTGGGTCACACATGGTGTGTGTGGTCTATGGGCTATTGGGGCTTGGAAAGAAGAGGCATCAATTCTTTTGAATTTAATTGAATGTTTTTCTGATCAGCAGATCCAATACCCCCAGTGCCTGTATTTGAAGGACTAAACCTGGAGATGGGGTTAGGGGTGGAAGTGAGAGAAATGTTCACATGTAAAAAATCTAGTTGTCCTAGGTCCAATCACATTTTTTTATTGCTGTAAGCAATAAGGATGTCTTTTTATCTCCATCTGTTTGAAAACTATCAACCAACTGCTCAGCTGGTTCTTCAGTCAAAGAAAAATAAGTGTGATTAATTGACTAACCTAATTTGAACATACGTATTTTTTTTTTTATTATTTTACTTAATCTAAAAATCACCCTCAAAATCTTCGGTATAACTGACAATACTGATTATTGTATATAGTGTAGCACTGTCTAATAGAATAATTTAAGTCATATATACCATTTTTAATTTTCTAGTAGCCATGTTTAAAGGTTAAAAAAGGTAAAATTTATTTTAATACAATATTTAATTTGACCCAATATATCTAAAATATTATCCTTTCAACATGTAATCATTATAGAAATTTATTAATGAAATAGTTTACATCACTTTCTTCAGTTTATCTTCAAAATGTGGTGTTTTTTAAAAAATTTTTATTGGCTTTTAGTGAAAGTTTAAAAATCAAGTCAATCTCTCACACAAAAATTTATATACACCTTGCTACATACTCCCAATTGCTCTCCCCCTAATGAGACAGCCCGCTCTCTCCCTCCACTCTCTCTTTTTGTGTCCATTTCACCAGCTTTTAACCCCCTCTACCCTCTTATCTCCCCTCCAGGGAGGAGATGCCCACATAGTCTCAAGTGTCTACCTGATCCAAGAAGCTCACTCCTCACCAGCATCCCTCTCCAACCCATTGTCCAGTCCAATCCCTGTCTGAAGAGTTGGCTTTGGGAATGGTTCCTATCCTGGGCCAACAGAAGGTCTGGGGCCCATGACCACCAGGGTCCTAGTCTCAGTCAGACCATCAAGTCTGGTCTTTTTATGAGAATTTGGGGTCTGCATCCCTCTGCTCTCCTGCTCCCTCAGGGGTTCTCTGTTGTATTGCCTGTCAGGGCAGTAATTGGTTATAGCCGGGCATCATCTAGTTCTTCTGGTCTCAGGCTGATATAGTCTCTGGTTTATGTGGCCCATTCTGTCTCTTAGGCTCATAATTACCTTGTGTCCTTGGTGTTCTTCATTCTGCCTTGATCCAGGTGGGTTGAGACCAACTGATGCATCTTAGATGGCCACTTGCCAGCATTTAAGACCACATACGCCTCTCTCTGAGGTGAGACGCAGAATGTTTTCTCAATAGATTTTATTATGCCAATTGACTTAGATGTCCCCTGAAACCATGGTCTCCAAACCCCTGCCCCTGCTACGCTGGCATTCGAAGCATTCAGTTTATTCAGGAAACTTCTTTGCTTTTGGTTTAGTCCAGTTGTGCTGACCTCACCTATATTGTGTGTTGTTTTTCCTGTCACCTAAAGTAGTTCTTATCTACCATCTAATTAGTGAATACTGCTCTCGCACCCTCCCTCCCTCCCCCGTCTTGTAACCATCAAAGAATATTTTCTTTTCTGTTTAAACTATTTCCTGAGTTCTTATAATAGTGGTCTTATGCAATATTTGTCCTTTTGCAGCTGACTAATTTCACTCAGCATAATGCCTTCCAGATTCCTCCATGTTATGAAATGTTTCACAGATTCATCACTGTTCTTTATCAATGCGTAGTATTCCATTGTGTGAATATACATAATTTACTTATCCATTCATCTGTTGATGGGCACCTTGGTTGCTTCCATCTTTTCGCTATTGTAAACAGTGCTGCAGTGAACATGGGTGTGCATATATCTGTTCGTGTAAAGGGTCTTATTTCTCTAGGGTATATTCCAAGGAGTGGGATTGCTGGATCATATGGTAGTTCCATTTCTAGCTTTTTAAGGGAGCTCCAAATCGATTCCAAAGTGGTTCTACCATTTTACATTCCTACCAGCAGTGTATAAGTGTTCCAGTCCATCCACAGCCTCTCCAACATTTATTGTATTGTGTTTTTTGGATTAATGCTAGCCTTGTTGGAGTGAGATAAAATCTAAAAAAAAAAAAAAAAATTTTTTTTTTTTTTTTTTGTTGGAGTGAGATGAAATCTCACTGTAGTTTTGATTTTCATTTCTCTAATGGCTAATGATCTTGAGCATTTCCTCATGTATCTGTTAGCTACCTGAATGTCTCCTTTAGTGAAGTGTCTGTTCATATCTTTTGCCATTTTTAAATTGGGTTATTTATCTTTTTGTAGTTGAGTTTTTGCAGTATCATGAAGATTTTAGAGTTCAGGTGCTGATCGGAAATGTCATAGCTAAAAACTTTTTCCCAGTCTGTAGGTAATCTTTTTACCCTTTTGGTGAAGTCTTTGGATGAGCATAGGTGTTTGGTTTTTAGGAGCTCCCAGTTATCTAGTTTTTTTTCTGCATTGGTAGTAATGTTTTGTACAGTGTTTATGCCATGTATTAGGGCTCCTAGCATTGTCCCTATTTTTTCTTCCATGATCTTTATCATTTTAGATTTTATGTTTAGGTCTTTGATTCATTATGAGTTAGTTTTTGTGCATGGTGTGAGGCGTGGGTCCTGTTTCATTTTTTTGCAGATGAATAGCCAGCACCATTTGTTAAGCAGACTATCTTTTCCCCATTTAACTGACTTTGGGCCTTTGTCAAATATCAGCTGCTCATATGTGGATGGATTTATGTCTGGATTCTCAATTCTGTTCCATTGGTCCATGTATCTGTTGTTGTACCAGTACCAGGCTGTTTTGACTACTGTGGCGGTATAATAGGTTCGAAAATCAGGTAGAGTGAGGCCTCCCACTTTCTTCTTCTTTTTCAGTAATGCATTACTTATCCGGGGCCTCTTTCCCTTCCATATGAAGTTGGTGATTTGTTTCTCCATCTCATTAAAGAATGTCGTTGGAATTTGGATCAGAATTGTATTAAAGGTATAGATCGCTTTTGGTAGAATAGCCATTTTTATAATATTAAGTCTTCCTATCCATGAGCAAGGTATGTTTTTCCAGTTATGTAGGTCTCTTTTGGTTTCTTGCAGAAGTGCTTTGTAGTTTTCTTTGTATAACTCTTTTACTTCTCTGGTAAGATTTATTCCTAAGTATTTTGTCTTCTTGAGGGCTACTGTAAATGGTAGTGATTTGGTGATTTCCTCTTCGATGTTCTTTTTGTTGGTGTAGAGGAATGCAACTGATTTTTGTATGTTTATCTTGTATCCCAATACTCTGCTGAAATCTTCTATTAGTTTCAGTAGTTTTCTGGAGGATTCCTCAGGGTTTTCTGTGTATAAGATCATGTCATCTGCAAATAGAGATACTTTGACTTCTTCCTTGCCAATCTGGATGCGCTTTATTTCTTTATCTAGCCTAATTGCTCTGGCTAGGACCTCCAACACAATGTTGAATAAGAGTGGTGATAAAGGGCATCCTTGTCTGTTTCCCGATCTCAAGGAGAATGCTTTCGGGCTCTCTCCATTTAGGGTGATATTGGCTGTTGGCTTTGTACAAATGCCCTTTATTATGTTGAGGAATTTTCCTTCTATTCCTATTTTGCTGAGAGTTTTTATCATGAATGGGTATAGAACTTTGTCAAATGCCTTTTCTGCATCAATTGATAAAATCATGTGATTCTTGTCTTTTGTTTTATTTATGTGATGGATTACATTAACTGTTTTTCTAATGTTGAAGCATCCCTGCATACCTGTTATGAATCCCACTTGGTCATGGTGAATTATTTTTTTGATATGTTGTTGAATTCTATTGGCTAGAGTTTTGTTGAGGATTTTTGCATCTAAGTTCATGAGGGATATAGGTCTGTAACTTTCTTTTTTCTGTGGTGTCTTTACCTGGTTTCCGTATCAGGGATATGGTGGCATTATAGAATGAGTTTGGTAGTATTCCGTCCTTTTCTATGCTCTGAAATACCTTTAGTAGTAGTGGTGATAACTCTTCTCTGAAGGTTTGGTAGAACTCTTCAGTGAAGCCATCTGGGCCAGGGCTTTTTTTGTTGGGAGTTTTTTGATTACCTTTTCAATCTCTTTTTTGTTATGAGTCTATTTAGTTGTTCTACCTCTGTTTGTGTTAGTTTAGTTAAGTAGTGTGTTTCTAGGAATTCATTCATTTCTTCTAGGTTTTCAAATTTGTTAGATATGATTCTTTTAATTTCAGTTGTGTCTGTTGTAATATCGCCCATCTCATTTCTTATTTGGGTTATTTGCTTCCTCTCCTGTTTTTCTTTTTGTCAGTTTGGCCAATAGTTTATCAATTTTGTTGATTTTTTCACAGAACCAGCTTTTGGTCTTGTTAATTCTTTCCATTGTTTTTCTGTTTTCTATTGCGTTTAGTTCAGCTCTAATTTTTATCATTTGCTTTCTTCTGGTGCCTGGGGGTTTCTTTTATTGCTCCCTTTCTATTTGTTCAAGTTACAGGGATAATTCTTTGATTTTGGCCCTTTTTTTTTTTTTTGTACGTCTGCATTTATTGATATAAATCGACCTCTGAGCACTGATTTTACTGTGTCCTAAAGGTTCTGATAGGAAGTGTTTTCATTCTCATTGCATTCTATGAATTTCTTTCTTCCCTCCTTAATGTCTTCTATAATCCAGTCTTTTTTGAGCAGGGTATTGTTCAGTTTCCAAGTGTTTGATTTCTTTTCCCTGCTTTTTCTGTTATTGATTTCCACTTTTATGGCCTTATGGTCAGAGAAGATGCTTTGTAATATTTCAGTGTTCTGCTAAGACTTGCTTTATGACCTAATATGTGGTCTACTCACTTAATTTCATGTGCTGAGTAGATTATCTTTGTATATTGTCCTTTCCTCATATTCGTTGTTGTTGATTTTGTTTCTGCTGAGTCTCTATTTTTTTCTTGTATTTTATTTTGATGAGTAAGATAGTTGTCTCCTTTGTGGCTACCTTATTATTTACCCCTTTTTTTCTAAATTTAAACCTAACTTTTATTTCTTTGTATTACTGTATCTTCCTCTCCATGTGAAAGGTCTGTGATTACATTTCTTAGTCCCTCTTTATTGTTTTAATGTTATCTTGTTTTAAATATTAACATCACTGTTACTGTTTTTTTGTTTTTTTGTGTTTTTTTTTTTTAATCTTGCTTTGCTTTTTTGATTTCCCTGTCTGGGTTGCCTTCTGATTGCTCTGCCCAATGTTCTAGTTGGGGTTGATACCTGATATTTTTGATTTTCTAAATAAAGAACTCCCTTTAGTATTTCTTGTAGTTTTGGTTTGGTTTTTACAAATTCCCTAAACTTGTTTTTGTCTGGAAATGGAAATGTCCCAGTTTTATCTTCATATTTAAGAGACAGTTTTGCTGGATATATGACTCTTGGCTGTCAATTTTTTTCCTTCAATTTTTTAAATAAGTCATCCCATTGCCTTCTTGCCTTCATGGTTTCTGCCAAGTAGTCCGAGCTTATTCTGATTGGCTCTCCTTTGTAGGTGACTTTTCTTTTATCCCTAGCTGCTCTTAAAATTCCATTTATATCTGTGCTTTTGCGAAGTTTGATTATAATAAGTCTTGGTGAATTTCTTTTAATATCTATCTTATGTGGAGCTCGATGAGCATCTTGGATAGATATCTTCTCATCTTTCACGATATCAGGGAAGTTTTCTGCCAACAAATCTTCAGCAATTCTCTCTGTATTTTCTGTTATCCCTCCCTGTTCTGGTACTCCAATCACTCGTAGGTTATTTCTCTTGATAGAGTCGCAGATGATTCTTAAGGTCTCTTCATTTTTTAAAATTCTTTTATCTGATTTTTCTTTAAATATATTAGTGCCAAGTGATTTATCTTCAAGTTCAGAAATTCTGGCTTCTACTTGCTCAATTCTGCTCCTCTGACTTTCTATGGAGTTGTCTACTTCTGTCATTTTATTGTTAATCTTCTGAATTTCTGATTGCTGCCTGTCTATGGATTTTTCCAGCTTATTAAATTTTTCATTATATTCCAGAATAATCTTTCTAATTTCTTCAATTGCTTTATCTGTGTGTTCCTTGGCTTGTTCTGCATATTGCCTCATTTCCTTCCTGATGTCTTGAAGGGTTCTGTATATTAATCTTTTGTATTCTGCATCTGGTAATTCCAGGAATCCACTTTCATCTAGAAGATCCCTGGATTCTTTGTTTTGAGAGCTTGTTGAGGTGATCATGGTCTGTTTCTTTATGTGACTTGATATTGACTGTTGTCTCTAAGCTTTCTATAAGTTATTGTATTAGTTTACGCTTGCTTACTGTGTTATAGCTTATTGCTTTGTTTTGTTTTGATATGCCCAGAAGGGTTGCTTTAGTGAGC
Source organism: Loxodonta africana (assembly GCF_030014295.1). Classification (NCBI taxonomy): domain Eukaryota; kingdom Metazoa; phylum Chordata; class Mammalia; order Proboscidea; family Elephantidae; genus Loxodonta; species Loxodonta africana. The sequence continues at coordinate 78,561,269 of NC_087355.1, read as the reverse complement.
TATCTTGATTATTTTCACCTTTCGATCTCTGATGTCCTGTCCCCAGATGGCTAGAGCTGTTATCGGGTATATCAGTCTAGGAGTCCATTCACTTTTCTTGTATGAATTCAGCTCAGGTGTCCAGATAGCTGATCCTCAAGTGTGTGGTACAGGCTCTGTCCTACAGCCTTAGAGGGGCAGCGGTGATTGGTGTATGTATGAGTATCTGATTGCAGCAGGGGGTCACACTCTGAACAAGGCAGGGGGCTGAGAATCGATCCCTGAGTGTCTCTGAGGAAAGCACGTCCCTGTTCCCTAGAGCATGCAGGTGGGTGGGTTTTGGAGACGGAATATTGGCACCCAATGTTTTTGTTGTAAGGACTGGGAGGTACCAGTTATCCTCGGACCCCTGTCGCGTGTGGGTGGGTGATCTGAGTGGAATTACCAGTCCTTAGGCCCCTGATGTGGGAATGTGAGGACTCTGTTTAATAGGCAAAGCAATGTCAAACATCAAACACCCACCTCTCCACTGCACAGCTGAAATGGTTGGAGTCTGCCAACAAGGGCCTTTTCTCCTGAAATAGGCCCACGCAAGTCCATGCAGAGGGGAAAGGTGCTCAAACTCCATGGACCGTTTATGCCTGGACAGGAGCTGCTTCTGTCCTGAGCTCCCCCAGTTAGCGGTGCTGGCAAATTATCTTTTTCCCCAATCGCAAATTTTTTCCTTCTCCAAGGCTGGGAGGATGGCTGTAGGTGCTCAACAGTGCCTATCTCAGGCCCAGGGAATTCAGCCATTGAAGCCAGCTTGGGTGTGGCAGGGCGTGGTAAAATATATACAAGTACTTAGCTTTTGCCGAGAGCGCCATTCTTCTCTGGTTCCAGAGGTGTGAGTAGGCTGTGTGGCTGGCTGCTTCTCCCTGAGGAAACTGTGGCTGAACACTCATGCCAGCCTGCCACCACCGCTCCGGGAATGAAGCCTGTGGGCTCCCTGCGATTCAGGTCCAGTAACTCATCTCTGGTTCTGAACCGTCTCTTCCTCCCCGTCCCTCTGTTCATTTTCTTTGCTTGCCTTTGATGCTCAGGGCTCCTAGCTTGTCATAAATTTACCCATTTCACTTGTTTTTTTGGGTCTTTGTTGTAAAGAGGGCTCGCCAGAAGCCTGTCTATTCTGCTATCTTGGCTCCAACTCCATGGTATGTATTTTATACTCACAGCCCATCTTAGTCAGGACTCAGGCTCTCAGTATCCACCTGTGGGTAGCTAGTGGCTATCCAGTTGGACAGTGCTGGTATACTGGAAAGACTAAAAAAAAAAAAAAAAAAGCCAATTGCCCTTGAGTCAATTCTGACTTTTGGCAACCCCACGTGTGTCAGAGTAGAACTGTACGCCATAGGGTTTTCAATGGCTGATTTTTCAGAAGTAGATTGCAGGCCTTTCTTCTGAGGCACTTCTGGGTGGACTCAAACTGACATCCTCTCAGTTAACAGCCAGCACATTAACTTTTTCAACCACCCAGGGACTCCAGTGGAAAGGGCTTTGAACTTAAAGACTTGGGATCAAATCCCACCACTTTACATGCTGTGAATCTTGGACAAATTATGTGTTTTCTCTGAGCTTTAGTTTTCTCATCTTAAAATGAGTCCTACCTTACAGGACTCCTGAAAGAGTTAGTAGCAATATGGATCAAGTGCTCAACTCACAGTAAGCACTCTGTAATTGAAAGTCTTAAAAAAGAAAGTCTTTATATCATTTGAATTTCCTTATTGTTTGAAATGTGATCAGATGTGAATTTGTTCCACTGCTGATGAATGTCCCTCACCTGTGAGACTTTCTTGCTTTGAGTGTAGGTAGGATGAATTATCTAATTTCCACCTGCTTGTCCAAGATGACAGTGATGTGTTCCCTCTCATTATGCCCAAACCCACCACTGTCGAATCAGTTCTGACTCATAGTGACCCTACGGGAGAGGGTAGCACTGCCCCATAGGTTTTCCAAGGCTGCCACATCTTTCTTCCTTGGAGCAGCTGGAGGGTTCGAACCACCAACCTTTCGGTTAGCAGCTGAGCACTTAACCACTGCGCCACCAAGAATCTTTCTCCCTATTGCAGGGCTCACAAATTTTCAATCTGACTTCAGACATAAAAGTAATTGCTTGCCACCTGTAAATCAAGTTGATTTAAAATTTCTCCTCCAAGATTTTAGATATATATAGGTATAACTAATTTATGGATTATACATCTTAAAAATACCTTTAAGCTCAATTTTCTTTTAATGTGGGCCAAAGACTCACACAGAATAAATATATGTTATTCAGCTATCATGCTAGGTTTTCTAGTACAGGGGTGAATGAGTTCTCTGTCCATAACTGTCTTGTTGCTTCTGCCATGGAATATCTGGTGCTAGAATCTGAAAAAACCATATGAAACAATAGGTCCTCTTCTCCCCATTCTGTTCCTAGTGATCACCTACTTAACTTGTAAGGTTCATTCACATGGTCTCATCCTCTAAGAAACTTTCCTTGATTACTCTTGGGACATGAAATTCTTTCATTCAATTCAAACAACATGGAATTCTGCTTCTACCAGTTCTTGTTTTAAAACAAATGAGGGGCTAGGATGCCTATCTTGATGAATTCTTCTCCGGCCCTGTTGTTTCTTTGTTGCTGGCTGCCATCAAGTTGATTTTGACTCCTGGCAACGCCATGTGTGTCAGAGTAGAAGCGTGCTCCATAGGGTTTCCAGCTGATTATTCGGCAGTAGAAAAAAAAAAATTTTTTTTTTCTTTTTTTTTTTTTAGATCACCAGGCCATTCTTCTAAGGCGCCTTTGGATGGACTCAAACCTCCAAACTTTTGAGTAACAGTTGAGCATGTTAATTGTTGCACCACCCAAGGACTCCTTGTTTCTATGCCCCTACTTATTCTCATTGTCAGGTAGTATGATTTGCCCCCAAAATGAATAAACCCGTATAAGGTTATTGATTTACTCAAGCAGACGAGTGGCTATGCCATGTGTAAAATTAGCAACTTATGTCATACAACAACATTATCATTGGCACCTACTCTGTGCAAAGTTTTGCACCATAGACTAAGAGGATATCAAAATGCCAAGACACCGCCTGTGCCTTCAAAGTATTGGCAATCTAGTTGGGGAGAAAGGTGTGTTCAAAACTGGAAAGACTATGGGATAAAATGTCTACCTTGGCCTGATTTCCCAGATCATCTAATTCTTACTGCCTCCGTGTTGTTATTGAACCTTTCCATGAATATGTCCTTTTGTCTCCAGCAAGATTTTAAACTTGTAGCGTGCAAAGATGATTTTTCGTTTGTCTTTACCCTTCAGTTCCAACCGTGGCTTCTGATAGGAATGCATACGTATATGTTGGTTAATTCAGTGGTTGAAATAAATGTCAAATGTTTAAACAGTTTGCTTGATAGAATGAGACACTCAGAGGAAATGTTTTTATTGTTGTTATTGTTTTGTTTTTTGGGTGACGGTGTGGTGTCAGTGGAAGGAACATGCAATTTGTTTCCAGTTAACGTGTCTTTACTCAGCTCTGCTGCTTATTGTCCTATATGAGTCTCTCATGCTTTGGCTTCAGGGTTACTTTCCTTGTTGGCTGTTAATGAGCTTCAAATGAGATGGATTTTTGAGATCACACTGTGTACTGTAAAAGTACTTTGCAAGCATTATTGATTATTTTGAGCAATGAGCATGATAATGTTAGGAATACCTGAATTCAGAACTGAATTCTCAACCCCTTTTTAGCTGAATGGATTAGTTAAAACCTTCTCTGAAGCTCATTTTGCTCATTCATAAAATGTATACAACAAAGATTACATCATTCCACTCTTATGAGCACTATTCTAAGCAAAGCACCTAAAGGACAGTAGGGGTTCAATAAATGGTGCCTGTAAATTAAAAAAATGAGTTTACAGAAAAAAACTAATTTTGGGGGGGTAGCTGCAAGACTAATGTCATTGGGACAAGTATAAAACTAAGTGTGAATCTATGGAAATCGCAGTCTGTGAGCAAACTTATATGTCACAAGTAGAGCAAACGGACTGGGTTGCCTTTCTGGGCGATAACAAGCCCTCTTTGCCTGGAATGGCTCATGCTTAAGACGTTAACTGTTTTGAGGAGTGAAGAATGGCCAAGTTGGGGTAGATAGCATTGAAGATCCCTTCCACTTGATATTTTATGAGTTTGAAAATTCATAAATTCATCATTCATCCAACGAATACATATTTGCTGGGCTAAACACTCGTCACAAAAATTTCTGACTTGGTAGAACTTATATTGGAGGAAGACAGACAATAAACAAACTGAATATGCCAAATAAGGATACGTGCTGGTATAAAGACCTAACGTTTTTCGGTAAAGGTGATTTTTACACTTAATTTAGAGCAGTCTCCCAGTTTAAAACCTCAGTGGCAGGAAGGCAAAAATTTTCCAATTCAAGGCCCCCTGAGACCCAGCTGTTTCCTTTTGCTATAGCATTTAATGTCATCTGATGCAGATGGATCCCCAGTCAGTTGAGTGAACTAATTAATAGTTGATAAGTTTCATCGGGATAGAAAAGATTTCTGTCACAGGGCTTCAGTGTCCTTCATCAAAGCGTCCAGGCGATACCACCAATTTTTCCCCTCTGCTTAGCCAGGAGAAGGGTTAAACTGAGGTCAGGGAGATGGAAAAATACCCACGATTTGCATTCTAGAGCACATGATGGTATCTGTTTATTCCTACCTCCATGGACAGAAGGGCAAAAGGCTCTGATATGCACAGATAAGATTTTCAAGGCTCCTAAAAAGCTAACCAAACCATTGAATCCACTAAGAGATTAGTCATAAATATCTGCTACTAGATAATATTAGTTTATTTCTTTTTATCAGAAAACCTCAGTACAACTTAGAATAGCAATTTAGATACATTCTGGTCTATTTCAAGAGCCCTGGTTGTGCAGTGATTACAGTGCTCGGCTGCTAACTTAAAGGTCATTGGTTCAAACTTATCAGCTTATCAGCTGTTCAGCAGGAGAAAGATGTGGCAGTCTGCTTCCCTGAAGATTACAGCCTTGGACATCCTATAGGGCAGTTCTACTCTGTCCTATAGGGTCGCTGTGAGTCAGAATTGACTCGATAGCAGTGGGTTTGGTTTTGGTGGGTGGTCTATTTCAAAGACTGGGTTAGAATGTTTAAACAGAGACCTAAGAAGTATTTCTAGGTTTAATGTCATGCATAAATAATTTCTAAAATGGCTTTGTAACTATATTTAACAGATTTATTCATTCACTAAAAAAACCTAAGAGTTCAGCAAAACTGGTCTTAGGATTTCTAGTGGAGGTAGGATAGGAACCTAGGTATTTGACATGATGGATTTTCATGTCTGCTTAACCCCTCACAGTTGGGCATGCTGTTGAGCCTCACTGGTCACACCAGAGAAGCACATGTTTTGACTGTCCATTTGCACTCATTTCTTCACACACAAATGTGCCAGCCGCTGGCATAGGTCCTGAGGCTTAAAATCCTGGAGGGAGAGGAAGACAAGTCCACAATAACTGTAATGAAAGACGGAATGTGGAAAACACAGTTAGAAAGTTGCAGAGTGTCATAAGAGTTCATAGGAAGGATATATCACATTCATTTTCTTGTTGGAAGATCCCAGCGGGCTTCGTGAGCAGTTGTTCTCTCAGCTCAGCGGGTGCAGGGAGGGAGCGCAGAGCTGAATCCTTGTTCATTGTTCCAGACAATGGGCCCTGAACTTCACAAAGGGTTGGCTTTGGCAGATGCTGAGGGCAAACATCTCTGCCTTTAAGGATGTGCCATGGGGGCGGGCAGGGCTCCAGCCCAGAGATCCATCCTGGGATGCCAGGACTTTTAGTGCTAAAACCGGTAAGGCCACAGGCAAACTAAATGAGTTGGTCACCCTACCTGAGAGGGGTGTGGCCTCAGACAGACCTAGAGGGAGCTGACAGCTGGAGGACATCAGCAGGTCCTCCCCAGAATGGGGATCTGGGTGAAGCATCTCCATAGCTGCTACATTGACTTGGTATCATTATTCCTTTTAGAGATAAAGAATTAGGCTCAGTGAATTTCAGTGACTTGCCTGCAGATTAGACCTCTATAAAATCAAAATGTTGAGTCTGTGTACATTATCCACATAGGCAATTCTTGTTCTTTCCTTTCAGTTTCTGTATTGTAATTGGCTCTGAAACTCTTAAAAGGACCAATGGACTTGTCTTCAGGGCTAACTGCCAGGGGAGATACGAGGAGACAGGGAGATGTCCCTGTAGTCAGTTCAAGCAAGAGTGGGGCCCTGGAGGAGCAAATAGATGACAAATGCTTTAGGGAAGAGGAGCAGGCACAGCTCATGGAGTCTGTGGCAGCAAAGACACTACAACTCTGGACTTCGCTTGGACAGACTAGAAGCCCTGAGGGCTTGTTTGTTGCAAGGCCCTGTGGGTTCCCACAGGCCCTTTTCTTCCTTCTTGCTCCTCATTAGCCATTTTGACAAGCCAGCACTGAGCATATGCTAAATGCTGTGGGGATTGTTCATGAGAAGCTTTGCGCCTTTTCTGGAGGGAGGAAGAACAAGGAGAGGCTGTTAATGGCAAGGAAAGGAAGTGGTTGGAGTGAATTGCATGATTTCTTGGTCTTTTATCCCTGAAGATGACTAGTTAAATAATGTGATGCACAGACCCTGACCACCATTCTAATGAGCCTGGATAAACTGGCAGAGAAAATTAATGATAATAAATTAATTCCAAAGGATCCCATTTTATGTAGTCAATTATTAATGGTATTACAGTGTTATTAATGGTGTCAATTATTAATGGCATGAATAATTAAGAAATCATGTCCATGCTATGATATACAAGGGTTCCAGTGTTGAGCAAATTGCTCAGAATAAATAAATAAACATCCCAAGGTTCAAACTTATAATGCTCATCCTTCGTCATGATTCTTGGAGAACATGGGCACACCTGTCGTCACACCAATTTTACTGACGAGGTCTCTGGTTCCAGGACTTCTGCCCAAGTCTTATATTATGGTAGTCACAAGAAAGAGGTTAGGTGACACAGGGCCACATTTCCTTGGCACATCTGATCTCCCTGGATGCCCTCCCTCCTGCCCCTGGTAACCTGATAAACTATCCCTTTGTGAAAAATGTTTATCAAATTATCCTATTTTGAGGGTGCCTGACTGATACAGTAAGCGACAGAGCTGGCCCTGGCGTCCACAGCTCTTGGTTCTCACTGTTAAATCTTTCCATCATACTTACTCGACTTTCATACGTTCATTAAATTAGTGCCTACATCACAGGGTTGGCAACCAATGTCACAAAACAATATGTGTGCTGTTTAATAAGAAACTAATTTGTTTTGTAAACCTCCATCTAAAGCACAATAAAGAAAATGTTTTTGTTGTTTAAAAAAAAAAAATTAGTGTCTACTAGAAGCAAGACCCTGTGCTGGGCACAGGACGTATAAAAATCAGCATCACACAGATGACCAGCCCTTTGAAGCACCATTTAATAGTACTGTAATGACACAATGATTTTTTTTTTTCTGTAAAGCTCTAGGTAGTAAATATTTCAGGCTTTGGGGGGCCCTCTTGACCCAACTGGGCCACCGTACCATGAAAGTAGCCATAGACAATATGTAAATGAGTGAGCATGACTACATTTCAATAAAACTTTATTTGTGCCCACTGAATTTGGAATTTCATATCATTAACACATGTCACAAAATATATTAGTCCTGTTTGGGTTTTTTCCCCCAAACATTTAAAAATGTAAAAGCTATTCTTCGTTCTTGAGCCAGGTGGTAGGCCAGATTTTGTCCATGGGACGTGGTTTGCTGCCCTTTGCTCTAAAGTGTGAACTCGGAGCTAAGAAGGCAGAAATAAGGAGGCCAGCAGTTGGGCTGGAAGAAGCTGGAAGATGATTTGTGGGGGAAGGCCCTCTGCTACACGGGCCCTTGATTGACGAATGATAGAGTTCGTTCCCTAGAGAAGAAGGCAAAGTGCCTTTAAGGAACAAGTAATGAACAAAAGCAAAGGGTCGTGGAAGGGCAAGGTGTGCTCAGAGGGTGGGGCCTGAACTGTAGGCATGGAGAAGAGGTGATGTGGGGTGATGGGGAGGGGAGACCTGGGCAGGTGGCTTAGATCAGATCCTGAAGGACCAACCACAAGTGCCTTGTTGAGACTTTAGGCATCAGAGGCAAAGAAGCCAAGTGGCTGGATCCTGGGCTGCAGCTTTAGACAGATCTGAATGTAAAACCCAGCTCTGTCGCTTTCCCACTGAGTGACTGTATTCATTTCCTAGGGCTGCTGTAACAAAGCACCACAAAGTGTGTGGCTTAAAATGACAGAAATGTATAGTCTCACACTTCTGGAGGCTAGAAGGCTGAATTCAGGGTGCTGTCTCCATCTTTTCTAGGGGAAGATCCTTTCTGTTTTCTCTCAGCTTCTGGTAGTCCCAGATGTTCCTTGGCTTGCAGCTACAACATAAGCCCATCTCTGCCTCAGTCTTCACATGGCTGTCTTCCCTCTGGGTGTCTGTGTCTATTCTCATCTTTCATAAGGACATCAGTCATATAAGATTAGAGTCCACTCTACTTCAGTATGATTGATGTTAACTGATAGCATGTTTTATAGGCCCTATTTTTTTTTGTTTTTCTAACCAGGGTCTCATTCACAGGTACCTGGGCTTAGGATGTCAACATATCTTTTTGGGGGAACACAGCTCAGCCCGTAACAGTGACCTTAAGCAAAATATTTAACCTGTCTAAGACTCATTTCTTACATGCAAAACAGCCATCATCACAGCTCCAGCAGTGAGGATTAAATAGGATGACGCACAGGGACTGCTCTCAATGGGACTGGCTCCTATAGTAAGTGCTCAATAAAGATTTGCTATTATTAGCATTATCATAATTAGGCTCATGGACTAGTCTGGCTCTTACTGTGTTTTTGTAGTCCAAATTCCAAGCACTCCCTACCCTAGCTGTGGGGATAGCAGCTGGGAAGTTGGCAGCGCTTAGGTGAACATAAGGTTTCCTTTCTAGCGCCGTGATAGCATCGGCCCTAATGAGTCTGCAGTGGCAGAAATCCATTTCTTTGAACCTGAACCTTATAAGCCTTGGGCTTATTTGGACATGGAGTCAAGCAGAGTGATAGAGGCTTCCAGAGAAGCACCCCTTGCTATGATGTCTCCTGGAGTTTGCAGGACACAGGGAGGTATCTGGTAGGTGCCCACCCGAGGACTCTAATGATGGAGGCTCCCTAGGGGAACTTCATGAGCTTAGGGAAGCTCCCCAGCGAGAAGCCATCCAACATTGGAATCTGCCACAAGAGGGCACAAAGACCAGATTATGTCTGAACCAACCAAGGACCCTCACCTCTCTCCTTCCACCTGTCTTAACACTGGGAAGCCTGAGGCAGCCTAGTAAGGGAGAGGAAGAGAAAGACTGGAAAAGAGAAAAGAAACTGATCATGTGTCTCTCCCTCACTGCCAGCTCCCAAGTATGATGAGGGTCTCCAAGTTGCCATAGAATAGAAATTTTAAATTACCTTAGTATGTGATGTTATATGACTAGAAGATACATATAAAACCCAAAAAACAACAAAAAAAGAGATACATATACATATACATATACATATACATATACATATACATATACATATACATATACATATACATATACATATACATATACATATACATATACATATACATATACATATACCTGTTCCCTAGGGTTGCTATGAGTCAAAATTGACACAATGGCAATGGGTTTGGTTTTTGGTTCCAAACCTGTTGCCATTGAGTCAATTTCGACTCATAGCGATCCCATGTAACAGAGTAGAAGGGCCCCATAAGGTTTCCAAGTCATCTTTACAGAAGCAGACTGCCAGGTCTTTTCTTCTAGAGTGGCTGGTGGGTTCGAATTGCTGACATTTCAGCTGGCAGCTGAACACTTAACTAACGTGCCACCAGGTATCTCTATCTATCTCTATCTCTATCTCTATCTCTATCTCTATCTCTATCTCTATCTCTATCTCTATCTCTATCTCTCTCTCTCTCTCTCTCTCTCTCTCTCTCTCTATCTCTATCTCTATCATCTCTATCTCTCTCTCTCTCTCTCTCTCTCTCTATCTATCTCTCTATCTCTATATATGTCTATATCATCTATATCTACATATCCATATCTATATATCTATCTCTATCTCTATATCTATTTCTATATATAAATCTGAGATGACCTGCCTCAATAAGTCCATGGCTCAGCATTTAAAGAGAAAGTTGTAAGAAAGAAGGAAAGTTTCTTTCTGTTTCTACACAGTCATGGATTGAATTATGCCTCCCAAAAATGTGTGTAAACTTGGCTAGGCCATGATTCCCAGTATTGTGTGGTTGTCCACCATTTTGTGATCTGATGTGATTTTCCTATGTGTTGTAAATTTACCTCTATGATGTTAATGAGGCAGGATTAGAGGCAGTTATGTTAATGAGGCAGAACTCAATCTACAAGATTAGATTGTGTTTTAAGTAAATCTCTTCTGAGATATAAAAAGAAAGAAGCAAGCAGAGAGACATGGGGACCTCATACCACCAAGAAACAAAAGCCAGGAGAATAGCATGTCCTTTGGACACCAGGTCCTTGTGCTGAGAAGCTCCTCAACCAGGGGAAGATTGATGACAAGGACCTTGCCTCAGAGGTGACAGAGAGAGAAAGCTTTCCCCTGGAGCTGGCACTCTGAATTCAGGCTTCTAGCCTCCTAGACTTTGAGAGAGTAAATTGCTGTTTGTTAAAGCCATCCATTTGTGGTATTTCTGTTATAGCAGCACTAGATAACTAAGACATACACTGACCATGTACTTTGTCAAATGTTGGACCAACATTTAAACACAATCAATAGAACACACTTACATACAGCTGACATCACACACTTTTGAGTCTTGCTTTATTGTTTAAGATTAAAACATGAGTACTCCTCATACTCAAAAAAGACATTTCACAAATATTTCATGGCTGTATAAGGATTCGTCAGTGAATGTGCTTCCCCAGTGACTGAATGTTTGGTTTGTTTCAAATAAGTTACGTTTTACACTCAGAATTATTGCATACACAACTATATAGGCCAATTGGAACAAGTGAAGTTGAGCTCTAATTGTTTTTTCATAAAGCATTGGATTAAGTGAATATTACTGCTCACCCGGGGGAATGGACCTGAAAATTAGATTTTCAAGAAACTTGGGCTTCTTTCAAACAATGGGCTGATTGTCCCACTTGAATTAACTTCTTCAGAATGATTCTAGACGGGAAATGGGAGGAGGCTCTGGCCTGCTCAGAGCAGGGCTCTCAGCCCCCTAATTAGCTGTACTACAAGCTCCCATAGAGGATGTGAAAGACGCCGGGATTTGACAGGGAACAAATCCCCTGAATTATTTTGATTTCAGGATAGAGAGCACACATGTCCTAGGAAAATCCCTTCCCCTCAAAAGTTATTTAAAATATTCTTTATTATCCATTCCCAGGACTAGCATTAGTTCATCTGAGCTTTAAAATAACCCTGACTGGTGAGACAAACATTATCCCCATTTAGTAGGTGAGGAAGCTGAGGCTCAAAACTCTTCCAAACTCTCTACTGTGTCCGTGACTGAGGATGAGAACCTAGGCCTTCTCTCTTCTAATTCATACATATGCACGCTTGTACGCATGTATGAATATATGTAAATATAAAGTGTTCACACTATTTGCAGTAATCTGGAATGGGAATGGTTCTGCTCAGATAATGAAGGCCCTGGAATGTGATGTGGTTTGATTTCACTGGTGCAGTGTGCATTCTACAATTCTTCAGATTCTTGAATTTCGAGCCAGAGCTGTGCGTTTAGCAATTAGGAAAACTCAGTGAAGTATGGCCTTGCAGAAGGAGAGAGCTCTATTCAAAGTGCCTTTTAGAATACACAGCATTTCGTTCCCTTGATGAATGCAGTGATCTAAGCTCTCCATTATTCAAACATGGGGTGAATAATAATAAGGCTCTGGTTGGAACTATTAAAGAGGGAAAAATACTTGGAGGTAATTACAAGTCTCTGCTTTTAAACTTGTTCGCCTTCTTCTCTTGGAGTGAACACTCCCAAGACTTGATCTGACTCCTTTGCTGCACGGTGTTTTATTTTCTATTCAGGTCAGAATCACTAAGGAGTCCTGGCTGTCTCCCGCCTAAGAGGCAAGTAGGTTATAGAACCTTCCAAGGTAGAGCCAGAGAATAACTGCGAGGCTATCGCCTTGGTCCTGTGGGGACAAATGCTGGATTCCACCCTATAATATGTTCCTCGTGTAGCTGAATCTGATTTCAATGGTGGGTGTAACCAGAGACCTTTGCCCCCAAATTCATTGCAAGCGGCTGTGGACAACAAAGGCCACGCGATGACTGACAAGGAGTTCTCCTGGAATGAGTGTAATCCAAAACCCATCGCAGAGTTTTATTAGAACCAGGGAAGGCGACACAACTATTGGTCATGACTCCAAAGAAGTTAAAGAAAACCCACACACTCCGGGAACTGATGCAAAGCTTGTTGCCAGGGCCAAAGGCTCACGTTATTATTATTATTATTTTTTTTCTTTTTGACTGCAGGCTAAAAAAAAGTACCAGTATTGCTCAATTTGGGCCACTTATTTTGGCTTTTTTGTTTTTTCAACTCTTCTGGAAAATGTGATCATAAACATCTTGAAAGAGACCATCTACTGTTTAAATTCACACATCATCTAGTATAACTTCATCATGCTTATGGGCACTCAGTAGAACTTAGCCTTAGTTTAACTTGCTTCTCTCTTGTCAGTATCCACTTACCTTTATTATCTTATTTTTTTTAAGGGAGAAGGCAGTCTCTTAATAATTAATGGGAAGAGCCATAGACTGAGAGTCACAAGATGTAGGTACAAACCGTGCTTTGATCAGCTGTGTTACCTCAGTAAAAATTCTTAACTTTTCTGAACTGAGTGGGTTCTGGAATAACTATTATTATCATGAACGATCTGATGACTTACACTTCGTCATTTCAATTTTACAGGCAAGAAAAAAAAAATGTTACTGAGAGAAATTCCATACCTGGCACGAATAGGCTTAGTGAGCGTCAGAATTAGACTCTTTAACCTCGTCACTGAAACACAGTAGCCGTGGTCAGTCCACTGTACAATGTTTCTTTCCCTGGAAATACTCTCTCTAGGTTGTGCTATTAATAGGATACTCATCTATTAGTCCCTCTCCAGCTATGTACTGCCTCAGGTGGCACAAAAGTTTTGTTCTTGGCTGTTAACCTAAAGCCTGGAGGTTTGAACTCACCCACCGGCACTGTGGAATAAAGACCTGGAGATCTGCTTTCATGAAGGTTACAGCCAAGAAAACCCTATGGAGCAGTTCTACTCTGTAACACATGGGCATACTATGAGTTAGAATTGACTTGATGGCAGCGAGTTTGGTCTTTTTAGTTTTGACCATGTACTTTGTCAAATGTTGGACCAACATTTAAACAAAAACCTTTTCTTGATATAAAACAACCTAGTTTAATTCAGAGCTCCAATTTACATTTAATTCCCTCTGGTTTTCCTGATTTGTTCTGGCATCATATACACTCTATGAATCATGGGTGGGAGAATTGACATGGGTATTTAGAATATGGGCACACTCATAATACTGCTCACAGACATATTCTACTTTCTGACATATCCCAAATAACCCATGGAAATCAGTGGAGATCTTAAAATAATTCTGTTATAGTACTATATATGATGCTGTAATATAGTTCTTACTTTATGTGTTTGTTGATTAGATTATGAACTCATAGAGGTCAGGTGCTAGGTTTTCTAAATTTGTAAGTGTATTTGATTAGGTACATGGACTGATTGTAGGAGTTTTTTCCCCCCAGATAGCATCAAATAATTCACATAGGATACATATGCACAAAGCCACTCACATAGATTCATACTCACACTTTTTAAAAGTACATATTTTAGAATGGAGCCTACTGGCTAGCTGGGAAGACACAATTATACAAGTCATGACTGGGTTCAGTGAAGGAGTAGAGTGGCTTCTATGTGGACATTAATTAGTCTGGGGAGAGATTTTGAAGATTTCCTGGAGAGTGTGTCCTTTAATCTGAAAAGTAAAGGATGTCAGGAGTTATTAGGTAAACTAGGGTGGGGAGAAAGTTCTCTGTAAGCAGAAGTAATCAACATTTGAAAACCTTAAGGAGGGGACAATTCAAGGTAACTGTATGAAGCCAACAGAATCCCAACATGGCTGGCATCTAAAATGAACACACATGAAACATTAGGGGAGGTTGAAGCACTGGGTCAGGAATTTGGTTTTACCAAAGGGCAGTGGAAGGACTCATGCATATTAAATTAGGGATTGACTAGATCAGATTTGAATTAAAAAAAAAAAAATCACGTTGCAGTGTGAAGAGTGATTTGAAAACACAAGAATGGATTTGAAAAGACTAATAAGGCTGCGACTGTAATAGAGCCATATATAATGGTGGCTTGTACTAGGATTAGGATGATACAACAAAGAGTATAGAGAGAAGTGGATGGAGTTGAGAAATATTTAAGGAGTATAATCAATCAGTTATTGGTGATTTGCCGCATGTGGAAGGATGAAAACAAATGATGCATGATTATGTTGCAAAGTTTTGATTTTAATAACTGTTGCATTGTAGAACAAGATGGTGAACCCAGGGGAGGAACAAATTTGGGGTGGGATAGTCATGATAACAATAATACCTGATGCTCACTGAACATTTACTATGGTCCAGTCACTGTTGTAAGTGTTTTATATACACCAACTCATTTAATCATCTAACTACTCTGAGGTAGGTAGTTATGAAAGTTTATCTAATTCACCCAAGGTTACAGAGCTGACATCCGGAAAAAATGGGATTTCAACACAGATGGTCTGATCCCAGAGACCTTGAGTTTACTTATTGCTGTATTTGAGGGTTCATGTTGAAAGGCTGAATAGAGAGCAAAATATATTGCTTTGGAGCTCAAAAGCAAAATTTGAGCAAGAGATGTAAATCAGGGAGTTGTATCAGTCGTGCTAGTCTACAAAATTTCAATGGCTTAATATAATAAGTGTTTATTTCTTGCTCATACAAAGCCCAATGTGGATGTTCCAGTCTGGTGGCTCTCCTAGGCAACTAACTCCCATCCCAGCATTGACTGAAGGATCCAGGTTCCTTCCCACGGATGGCTCCACCATTCCTGGGGGCCTTCTTGGAGTCCTTCACTGATGCCTCTTTGTTCAGCTAGCTGATGAGCTAAGAGAAAGAGAGTGGAGGATGGCCAAAATGATTTGGCTGAGTGCTCAGGAGGAGCGTGGAAAGAGTGTTCATAAACATATAGATAGTAGTTGAAGCCATGGGAGTGAGTAGGCTCACCTAGTGAATAAGCATAGAATGAGAAAGATGGCCTAGGTCAGATATCCGACAAGCTCTCCGTGATAATGAAGATGATTAATAACAGCTAACACTTTTATAGTCCTCACTGTGTTCCAGACACATTTACATGTATTAATTCATGCTCTCCTTACAAAAGCCCTTTGATGTATTACTATTATTATATGTTTTTATACATATATTTTATACATGAGAAAGCAAATAATACATAGTGTGCCCAAGGTCACACTAGTTAAGTGTGTAGTAAGTGACAGAATCAGAATTTGGTTCTAGAGTATGAGCATAACCTATGTCACATGCTACATAATTATTAACTTTAAATACTTGAAGCTGAATGTCATGTTCATATCTGACTATCTTTGTTATGGGTTACCAAGGGCTAGAACTGCAGCTAAAAAATGGAATTTAAAAGATAATAGATTTCATCCCAGAAAAAGGCAACTCTTTCTAACAGAGCTGCCTGAAAGGAGGTGAACTACATCCTTACCCATGGTTGTGGAGATACCCAAGCCTAAGAAGAATGAAGATGCCCTGGGGAGGATTCAACATCTAATGAATGCTATGAAGAGATAACATTATATTCTCTTCCAACCTACAAGGGTCATGAAAATTTGTGAACGTGTATTTGCCAATTTCTCCTCGTGAAGTATAACCCTTGACCATGTTAATCTAATTTTTGAACTAGCTACTTAAAGTAAATTTCAATGCCTGTATCATCTAAGTATTGTACTGATGCCTAAAAGTAGGAGGAGAAAGGGAAGAAAAAGTAAAAGAAGAATCACCCTCTGTCCTTAAAGATTTTACAGTTGACTTATGGGGCAAAGACATGCACTTACATATCATCCTTTTGGATTACCAGAGTGTAATATAGTTAGAGTCTACTCTGGAAGGGACTGAGAAGTGATTTATAGATGGAAGAGGCTATCAACATTGGCTCAGGTGTGTTGGCTCTCTGCTCAACATCTTCATTCGTTTCAGTGATCAAGGAGTTTCTCCAACCTTAGGTTGCATCAGAATTGCCTGGAGAGCTTGTTTAAACCACCTCAGCTTTCTGATTTGGACTGTTTGGGCTGGGGCTGAAAATGTGCATTTCTAACGATTTCCCGGGTGACGCTAATGATGCTGGTCCAGTGATCACACTTTGAGTATCGTGGTTCTACCAAGGCTTCTAATGGGTGCAGTTCAGTTTGAACCCCTGCTGAGAATTTGCGTTTCTAACAAGTTCCCGGGAGATGCTAATGCTGCTGGTTAGGGACCAATTCTGAGAACCACTAGTAGAGCCCAAGCCATGTCCATTGCTGTTGAGTCAGTTCCAACTCATTGCAACCCTGTAGGGCAGAGTAGAACTGCCCCCTAGGGTTTCCAAGGAGTGGCTGGTGAATTCAAACTGCTGACCTTTTGGTTAACAGCCGAGCTCTTAACCACTGTGCCACCAGGGCTCCACTAGTAGAGCAGTGGTTCGCAAAATTTATTTTACATAAGAATCAACTGGGCATTTTGTTAAAATATGGATTCTAATTTGGTGTATCTGGGGTAGAAATGGGAGTTCTTAGCAGGGGTTCCAGCCCCCTGGCTCTAACGTAAGACTTATCAGTCACTACCATAATTCTCTGTTTACAAGTCTAGCTCGCCTCCAGACTGTGAGCTCCTGGAACAGAGATCGTCTTGTTTGTGTTTATATTCCCAGGGTCTAACCCACTGTTTGTTACTGAATAAATTCGTGTTGAATGAATAATTTGAGAGAACCGTGTGGTCTTCTAGAAGCACAAAGCGGGGAGAAACTAACTACCTATGAGAGTCGGGGGAGGAATCCTATGGTCTCTCCTCCTACATGTTTGGAAACATGACTCAGGCGAAGAGGCGGCTAAGCTGAAAAGGAACCTTACATACACCAACACCCCATTTCATAATTATGCACACAGGACTCCAGTCCTCAAATGAACATCAGAGTTTTTGCTTCTCAGCTCTCTTGTCATATTCTTTCCTGTTTTGACTGTTGCAGTCACTTCATGGAAGGAAAGTATTCTTCCTTGAGCATTGAATATAATTTGCCTCTCTTCCTGGAGTCCATTCCCTTTGGAATGGCTTTGGCTGAACTTTGCAAACTTCACTGAAGGGGGAACCCTTTCCCACTGTTCTCTGGGAGAGCAGCCCCTTTGAAGTCACAGCTGGCTTGACTAAACTCATTTCCTCCATCCACAATGTGTGTCTGATGCAATGTTGGCTGACTCTCCCTCTCGCCGGCTCCCGCTATTGAACCAAATCCAAGTGCAATGTTTAATATGAGTGTTTGGCTTGGCTTAAATTTGGCCAAATCATCTGTACTTTGTTTCATTTGTGAGCCCTACTTTTTTCTTTCTCTTTCTCTCTCAACTAGTTTATTCCAGATGTTTTTGATTTGTCTTTTTGTGGTCTACTCCACCCAGTTCCTAAATCAGTAAATCATTTTCATGCTTCTTCCAAAATCTAAGGAAAGAAAGTGCACAATTAGAGAGAGAAACTGATTATAGGTTTCCTAAAGCTTACATTTAGGAATGGCTGTTCTCCCCAGGAACTTTTCCTACCTTACAAAGGTAGGAAAAACTGTTTTGTGATTGAGGATACTTGGATTTGACTGAACCATTCTTTTGACTTCTTAGCAGCATTTGGAATAGGAGATTAGACATAATATTGATGTGCTACTGTTATAAATAGCCAAACTCACTCCCTCCTTCCAGGCCTGATATAATCATTACTCTTGTTTGAAGTCATTCTGTTACTCAAGTGCAAATAGAGATTCCCATTCTCTGAACTCATGGAGCAGTAATAAAATATATTAGCATATAATATTCATAATCTTTCCCTTTCTTCCATAATCTTTCAAACTTCTCAGCATTTTGATTGTGACAATGTGGGTAAGGATAGAGATGCTGGACCCAAGAAGGGAGAAATGGTTGCTTTATTGTCATCATAAAGAGGAAGGAACGCCTGTGAGGAATCTGTGGGTCTGATAGGCTAGCAAGAGAACTTAGGAAAGACTAAACTCCATGACTTTGGGAAGAGAGTTTATGATGTTTTTGAGAGCTGAGATGACATATATTGACATATGGTAGGTCAGGTGCCCTACTACAAGAGAATAACAGTGAAATAGAGGAAGAGATAAGAAATTTTGTTGTGTGTTATGAATATAATTCCAACTTGGTACCTTTTCAAGTAACTTTGGTCAGGACACATTACTTTTTAACACTTTTTTGGAGGGGATGTGGTTTTCTTTTGGATTTGACACTTAAGATGAGGCCTACTATTGATTTTAACCTATAATATTTTGTGATACTTATTGTAATATTTCATCTTGCCTTTCCTTTGTATTGTTATATGGCACAAGGATAGAGCAGAAGAAAAATGGCCTTTGGAGACAGAAGGTCTTGTTTGTTGGCACAGGGGTTCTTCTAGTTACTCACATGGTAATGTATTCAATTAGGTTAGTTACTTAACTTCTCTGAACCATATCTGAAAAGTGAGTATATTAGCATCTGACTAGAAAGATCATGATAAGAATTAAATTGAGATCATATAAAGTGCTTGGGTAAAATTTGTTGAACAACCACGTCTCACAGAATATAATCAAAGCATGACTTCAGTTTTGTCTCCAACTCTAAGTTTAATATTTCTTGCCTGGAGGAATTTGCCCCTGCTACTGGTTGAAAATTTTGGCAGACCACATGATTTTTTGGTTATCCTTAGATAATAAAAATCATTCAATTGCTTTGTACCTCAAAAGCACAGACTTGAGTCAGAAATGTCCAACGAGTGTCCAATTTAACATGGTGATTTACATATTAAGACTTTAGTCTTCATTCAGTATTGCTGAAGGCTCTAAGCTTAAGGTAAAATGGGGGATCAGGTGGCATCACAGCACAGCTTTCTCCAAATAAATATTTTTTCACAAAACTATTCCTCCTAATCTGCATTCTTTTGATCCCCTCCTTTTTTGTGTGGCTTTTGAAGCCATATGACTCTCAGACCTCCTTTGAGTTTTCTGCAGGGTGGTATGACATCACACTTTGCAATTTCTCATTATTTTACCTTGCTGCCTCAGTCAAAACATCCAAGTTTATATCCTATTACCATTTTTCCCTTTTACTGCCATCAAATGAGATGTAAGATCCTTGGATACTCTAGTTATGATGCCTTTCGTGCAGTCCATGCCACACCTACATGGCAATAAGCACAGAGTAGATCACAAGAAAATCATTTTAATTAAATGGAATTCCTTGTGTTTGTCCTAATTAACATATACATACAGATGCTGTATGGTCAAGTGTAACTGTTTTATATGTGTTTGCTGAATTAAAGAAAATAAGTTATCGTGAGCTCTGACTTTGCCACTAATTGGCTATGTGACCTCAAGTGAAGTATCTCCTTAAAAGGCAATTTCTTATCAAAGGGAGATTTTGATGATATTACCTCTAAGTCCCTTCGAGCTTGAAATGCCCAACAATTTTGCAATTCTACATGTGTATTTTTCTCATTATTATATTTTCACATATGTGCCTTCTCAGTCAAGTAGATGACAAGGGGTATGTAGGCAGGGACCATGTTACCTGTGTGTTTGTAGGCTCTGGAGTTAATAAAATTGGTTATACATTCCAACTTCTTGAAAGAACTCAAGTGTTCTGGATGAGGGAGGCTAAGATAGATCAAGGGCAATACCAAGGATGCTACTGGTGGGTGACCATTATAATTGTTGGAGTTTTGGGTGATTAAGACGAGGTTAAAGGACAGTATGTACCTGTAGTGTGGCTTTTGAAGCCTGATCTTTGCGTCCTCTTCTGAAGATGATAGCCTTTGTGAAATGTGTGCACATACATAGACAAGAGAGGGTCCATAGGGTTTGGTAATTGACAAGCTCTGTATAAAAGTACAACCCATGAAAGCTACAGTGACAGGGTGATCACTCTACCAGTAGGGTTCAGGAAAGTATTCACAGAAGAGTGGGACTTAGCTGAGTCTTAAAAAATGATTAAGCATTTATGAGGCAAAAAGGAGAGGAAGAAAGATTATCTTAGGTTGGGGAAGGAAGGAGAAAACATTAATCATCTCCTCTCTCCTATGGGAACTGCAACAACAGAGAAAAACATGAAGAATCATGGATCCAAATATCAGCTATACAGCAACAGTGAAGATGTACTTACCCTATGATCCAGTAATTCCCCTCTGAGATACATACCCTAGTGAAACCTTACACATGTATATATGGAAACATGTCACAGAATATTCCCCTCTGAGATACATACCCTAGTGAAACCTTACACATGTGTATATGGAAACATGTCACAGAGTATTCCCCTCTGAGATACATACCCTAGTGAAACCTTGCATGTGTGTATATGGAAACACATCACAGAATATTCATAGCAGCCTGTAATAATGTGAAATGAGAACCCATATAAATTTTCGTCAACAGTATATATGTGATATATTCATGCATAAGAATACTATACCCAGCGAAGATGACTGAACCAACATAACATTATTAACCTGAGTAAATTTTAAAAACATAATATCGAGTAAAATAAAAGAACTTTTATGAGAATATTTTCATGTGATACAATTCATGTATAAACTTCATATATATGCAAAACAAAACTTGATGTTAAGGAATGCATAATTAGTTTACGTGGGAAAATATTATAAACACAAAGTGCAGTAGTTGTTCTCTCTGGGATAGGAAGTGTGTGGGAGAAGAATGGGAACAAAAAAGCACATACAAAGAATTTCAATTGTACTAGTAGTGTTTTAGCTCTGAAGCGAAGTGGTAGGGGTATTTTTTCCTTTTTAGTATTCTCTAGTATTATCTGGGCAGTCCTTGGGTGATGCAAATGGTTAAATACTTGACTACTAGCCAAAGGTTGGTGGTTTAAACCCATGCAGTGTGCCTCGGAAGACAGGTCTGGCAATCTGCTTCCAAAAGTTTACAGCCTTGAAAACCTTATGGAGCAGTTCTACACTGTAACACACAGGGTTGCCATTAGTCAGAATTTACTTGACTGCAACTAATAACAAGTATTATCTGAATTTGTAGGATGCCTGAAATATATGTTCTACAAACATATGTGTATACTTTTTTTTTTTAAATATAAGCTTTATTGCTAGTAAATGTACATTGGAATATATGGCTTAGGCCCAAGACCAAAATGGGCTCCCAATGTTCCCTCCTGAGTTGACTTCACCCACCTGGCACAGGGCATAGACTCCCTGCTCCAGAAACCTTGTGCAGGGCAGCAGGGATAGAGAAAAGGGCATGGTCTTTGTCCCAGGTAGGGAGTCACAGAGGCTGAGGTACACAGAAGCGTGAGTGAGAGGTGGAGAGAAGGTCAAAAGCTTTTTCTTAATATTTCTTAGAAGGCAGAAAGAATTTCCTATTACATGGCCCTCCCTCCCCATTTTAATAACCTGATCCCTCATTTTCTACTTGTATCATTTAATTATTTAAAAAGTTTTGTTAGTATCAAAATACATTCAAATTGTCTGCAGCGTCTCTTCTTTTATAAACTATGGTTTCTGTTAAAGTAATCAGGCTTCTAAAAGAGTTCCATGACTCCTTATTTGGAAAGAGAAGGGCAGCAAATATCTTTTCAGAGCCCAACCTGTGGTATGTAGCATTTGCAACCTCAGGAACTTGGGACACTCCGCTCTGACTGCTTCCCTGGAGAAGCAGCCTCAATTGCCAAGAGCCTGTAAGACAATGGAACCTTATTAGACTGTCCTGGGTCTGTCTGGGTAACCAGCGCACCACAGTTGACTTGAGAAAGACTGCTGGAGAGCCAAGAAAAATGTGGCAAGGTTAGCAAGTCTATAAATTCATTCCAGCATTGCTTTTATATAAGGCTTCAATACACAGCATATTTTCCCCACATTCTAATACCTGTAGGTCACAGTTGGGAGACTCTGTGTGAAAAAAAAAAAATGGCTACAATGGCTGGTGGGGGGCATATGGGCGTCAGGAACTGAAAGTTGGCATTCAGTATGTAGTTCTATTAGGTTCCAAGATCAAGAGCAGAGAGCCACTAAAGAATTAGGAGTAAGTACTGGGTTGGTATCAGGGGTGAACTGCCATTGTTGCCAGGATATACCTAAAACAGGTCCCTAAGAGCAGCATGTTGAGTTGGAGTCAGGGATCATGCCCATTCCCCCAATGCCAAATTTCTCAGAAGGAGGAACAAATTAGTACAGCAAGATAAATAAAAATAGTTGTGTGACTCATGAAGTATGAGCTCTAGTTCTGTTCTGTTTGTGATGGATAAAATCACAATTTTTTAATCAAGATAGAATAAAAAAGAAAAAGACAATATGCACTTTATTGGGGATAAACCTGCCATAAACAATCCAAGTCATCTCTAAGCCCCTTCTCAGATATTTCAGTCTAGAGGCAATGCTAAGAAGTCAACCAGTCAGATGAGAAGTGGCATGCCACCGAATTTGCCAGTTAAACCAAACCAAACCAAACCAAACAAAAACCAGTTGCTGTTGAGTCAGTTTCAACTCATAGTGACCCCATGTGTTGCAGAGTAGAACTGAGCTCCAAAGGGTTTTCATGGCTATGAACTTTCAGAAGCAGGCTGCCAGGCCTTAGTTGATAATGCTACCTATTTTAAAGGTGTTACAGGAGATAATGTATGTATTTAAGAAAGCGTATCATTAAGGGTCACTCCAAAAAGGGCTTCATCATTTTCCCGCAATGGATGCTCCTAGACTTCAAAGCTGAGTATTCAGAGCTGAGTTAAATTTCCCCAGTCATCTAGCACTGTCTGAGAATTCTCATCACATGTACCCAGTCTCGTGGCATCTCTGTGCTTCTGTTGCCAGTCTTGTTCTAGAGCCAGGGAGAAAATCATTACAATGTTTCAGAAATGCTTATTCAGTTTTCTTTTCTCCTGGTATTCCTCTGAACACATCTGCCCTGAATTTGCATGTGTAATGAAAACGATTCTTTGCTAAAATGTTTTTGTTAAGTTGTGTGTAAATTTTTATTTCAAGATATTTTGTTGTGGTCAAGATACACACTTTTCTAAAAGGATTTCCCCTATGAAAAAAATGTGGATAACCCATAGTGGGTGGTGGCTAAGGGAAAGAGCAATAGACAGAAACACCACTGTATACATGGTTCCAGCAATTCCCAGCTGTTGGGAGGCAAGAGTCAATTATCATTAAAAAATGTTTATTGAGGTGTAGATACATACATAAATCTTAAGTGTACAAATCAATGGATTTTTACACATATATGCGGCACTTCTACTGTCACATGGAATCACTATGAGTTGAAATCAACTCAACAGCACCCAACAACAATTATGCATATGTGTGTGTGTATATGGACTATTTTCAACATCCTGTTGTTGTTGTTAGTCGCCATTGAGTCAATTCCAATTCATGGTAAGCCCACGTGTCAGAGTAGAACCGTCCTCCATAGGGTTTCAAGGCTGGGATCTTTTGGAAGCAGATTTCCAGGCCTGCCTTCTGAGATGCCTCTAGGTGGGTTCAAAATGTCAACCTTTTGGCTAGTAGTTGAGCACTTAACCATTTGTGCGACTCCTTTCAATACCCTAAAGGGTTCCCTCATGCCCCTTCTTAAGTCAATATCTATACTAACACCCCTTGGGTAACCAATATTCTAACTTCTATACTACAGACTTGTTTTGTCTGTTCTTGGGCTTCATATAATTGAATTATACAATTTTATACTCTTTTGTGGCTATCTTCTTTCACTCATTCATCGTTATGTCTGTGAGATTCAACTTTGATATTCATGCAGCTGATGGTCCCTCTTATTACTGCATAGTATTCCGTTTTATAAATATTCAACAATTATTTATCCATTCTTCTGTAGATGGACATTTGGGTCATTCCGGGTTTTAGCTAGTATGAATAAAACTGCTAAGAAAATGTTTGTTCTTGTTGTTTAGTAGACAAATATATTCATTTGTCTATACCTAGGAATGGAATTACAGGGTTCAACTTTAGCTTGTGTTTAGTTTTAAAAAGTGGGTAGTTTGAAATGGTTTTCCAAAGTGGTGATTTTCATTTAAGGAAAAAAAAAAAAAAAAACAGCCTTTTTTCTCAGAGGGGAGGGGAAAGATATCTTTATAGGATACACATACAACTTTGAGAGTGTTTTCCAAATTTTCTTCTGGCAAGATAGTTATGGTGAAGGGAGATTTATTCTTGGCGAAAAATACTAGAAGGAAGATATTGAGTCTTTCCCTATCTTCTCGCTGCTTCTTCCCCTACCCTTGCTGCCAGTTAGTAAAAAATGCATCACAACTTATCAATATGAGAATGAAATGAAGATGCCAAATGAATCACAGAGCTAAACTGTAGATAACCCTGATGCTCCATTACCAAATCAAACAAGAGAAAATGTCAGTGTTATTTTTTCTTAGATATACTGTGGAAAGAAGGAAAAGAACAAGATTAGTAATAGAGATTAGTGAACAAACTACATAATTGTACTTTTGTGTCACTTCCTCTCAAAGCATAGAATGTACTATGTTAAATGCAGTGTCTAGTAATAGTAAGGTTTACCTATTTTAGAAAAACACATTTCTTGAGGTTTCAACTTCCAAAACCACAAAAGTGATAGCAAACATCACAATTTACTTTCTTGAATTTTTTGTTGCCTGTAAAAGGAAAAACAGCTTCGGTTAACTTCTCATTAGGAACCAGCTTATCTATTACCATGATACTACAAATCACGAGCTTGTTAATTATTCACATATGTGCTTGTTCAAGGTTTGATGAGTTCATGTCATGAATATTTACATGTGGCAGGCCCTCCCAGTCATTCGACTTTTCTCTTATGAGTACATTGTCAGCTGTAAGCTTTGGAAGGCATCTATCTATAATAAGAGGCTTTGGGGTATTTTTTAATTATTTGGTTCTATGCCCAAGTTAAGTGAGGATCTGCTACTACCTGGCTTGTGATCAATGCAAGCCTATAAGACAGATAATTCAAGTCCCTACAGGAAAAGCTACATAAAACATTTTGTGATGTGAACTCATGCATGTCACTTTCCCTCTTTGGTTCTCAGCCTCTTCATCTGGCAGAAGTCGGGGTTGGAGGGGATAATCTCCAAAGGCATCTGCCAGCTCTAACTTTCAATGACTTTATAATTCTTATTTGGAAATGTGATTATTTTACCAGTGGTATCAGGGAACCAAATCATCAATGTTGAATAAGGAAGCTAATCAGCTCAATTAAAAAAAAAAAAAAAGAAAGACCACTATTGGGATGACACTATTCAAAGAAGTCAATAAAAATTTGTTGAATAAACAAATGAAAAAAATAAATGAATGTGTAGATGAGCAAGGTACTTACGACCAGGGCTTTGAACTGATTCACACTACCCATAGGATTTTGTCCCGAGTAGGAAACAAACAGTGGTGCCCTGCTCAAAGATGGTGGCTACCCATGCAGCTTTGAATATGCGTCGCTCTCCATAGTCCTGCCAATAATCCAATCTCCCACACCAGGCTCCTGAGACATTTGTGATCCATGCAGAAGATTGGATTATTGGTAGGACTGTCGAGAGTGACAAGCATTCAAAGTGGCAATGGTCTGTGCCATCTTTGAGTGGGGCACTGCTGTTTGTTTCCTACTCAGGTCAAAAACCAATGGGCAACAGATGTGGTTGCCATGCAACACATACTCTGCCTGTGTTTACTTTGACAATTACTGAATTTGTTGGAAGCCCTGCTTACAACACAACCAGATAAGTTTTTTTTTTTTTTTAAACAACCGCAATTAGTATATATAGTTGAATGAAATAGCTATAAAGAAAATACATAAAAAAAAAAGTTCCAACAAAAGTGTAAGTAACATTGCTGAAATATCAGATGCCATCTGATTCCAATCATCAGTGTGGCATAGTGGAAAAAAGCACCAGATCAGGAGATCTGAGATTGAATTCCAACCCTGTCATTTACCAGCCTTCTAACACTTGGAAAATCATGTAACCTCTTTGAATCTGACTCGACTATCAAGAACTTAGTTGAAGACCTATTTCCTAGTGTCAGTCAGAATTAATAAGATTGGGGAGATAAAGTCACTTTATAAACTAAGAAGAACTATGCAAGTGTTCGCTTTATTGATGTTATTATTAATAAGTACACCTTAACATAAAGAAAACAACTGGACCAATAAGCCATTGCCATCAAGTCTCTTCCGACTCATAGGGACCTCACAGGTTTCTAAGGCTGTAAATATTTACAGAAGCAGCCTGCCACATCTTTCTCCTGCAGAGCTGCTGGAGGTTTTGAACTGCCAGGCTTTTGGTTAGCAGTTGATTGCTTTACCCACTGCACCACCAGGGCTGCTTGGACCAATAAGCAACATCATGATAAATGAAGAAAATATTGAAGTTGTCAAGGATTTCATTTTACTTGTATCCACAATCAATGCCCATGGAAGCAGCAGTCAGAAACCAAACAAAATATTGCTTTGGGAAAATCTGCTGCAGAAGACCTCTTTAAACTGTTAAAAAACAAAGATGTCACCATGATTATTAAGATGTGCCTGACCCAAGCCATGGTATTTTCAATCACTTCCTATGCACGCGAAAGCTGGACAATGAATAAGGAAGACTGAAGAAGAATTGATGCATTTGGATTTGGTGTAGGCAAAGAATATTGAATATACCATGGATTGCCAGAAGAATGAACAAATATGTCTTGGAAAAAGTACATCCAGAGTGCTCCTTAGAAGCATGGATGGTGAGACTTTGTCTCACACACATACTTTGGACATGTTATCAGGAGTGAGCAGCCCCTGGAGAAGGACATCATGCTTGGTAAAATAGAGGGTCAGTGAAAAAGAGGAAGATCCTCAATGAAATGTATTGACACAGTGCCTGCAACAATGTGCTCAGACATAGCAGTAATTATGAGGATGGTGCAGGACTGGGTAGTGTTTCATTGTGTTGTACATAGGGTAGCTATGAGCCAGAACTGACTTAATGACACCTAACAACAACAATTATTATTAAGAAACATTCTTTGGACCTCCCAGCCAACATGATGCTATAGACAGAAGCACCATGCCATCCCTCCACACCAAAGATTAGAAAAACTGAATAAAACACAGACAAACCTGAGTCTTGGAACTCTGATCATCAAATGAAGAAATAAAGAACTCAACCAAGCACCAAATAGAACAAGAAACTGACAGAGAACAGAGAGCAAGGAGAGATATGGAGCAGAGGTGACATATTAGCTAATGCAATATGGATTTGCCATCTTGGACTCCTGTCAGAGATTGGTGGACAGAGAATATGAGAAAGTAGCTTCACAGAGCTCTCAGCAGGAGATGGAGTGCTTGATAACCAGCAATACAAGCTTTCCCACTCCCCACCCTTCTTCCCCCTGCCTGGCCTCTGCTGCTTACCAGTGGGCCGCAGTCACTTGGCCAGGGAGGTGCTGGCTCCATGCTGCTTGGATTCACCCCACCCACACTGGCTGGCTCCTTCAGTGCCATTTCTTTGTTGCTGGTGTTGTTTTTTGGCTTCTTTAGTTTTCTTCCCTCTCTTTCACCTTCTGCCCTTCCTTTCTCTTGAATACCTGGCTCCATGTGCCATCTCTTCATCTCCTTGACAGGCTGTGACACACCACTTGGCTGGGGATCTGCTTCCCCAGTTCACATCACCATGCTGGTGAGATCCCTGGGGCCTTTTTTTTTTTTTTTTGCTTTCTTTTTCTTTTTTTCCTTTTTTAGAAATTTCTTGGTTTCTTGTCTCTCTCTACTTACCTTCTTTTCCTGTCTCCTGAATACCTGGCACTGTGTGCCATCTCTGCCCCTTCTAGACTGGCCGTGCTCCAAGGCCTGGGAGTCACTTCCTTGGTCTCTGGTGGGATGCCTGGGGGAATTTCCTTTTTTAAATTAAAAAAAAATGTTAATTTCTTTTTCTTCATTTCTTGGTTTCTCGTCCTCTATGCCAACAACAGGCTCCCTCAGCACTCCGCCCCCCCCCAGCTTTGGCCCCCGTTTCTCTCTCCTTTTCCTCTTCTTTCCCATACCCACTTAGCTCCACACATCACAACTTCCTCTCTCTCTCCTGCCTATCTGCACTGTGTGCTGAACATCCCACCCCCGAGCAGCACAGGCACAGCCTACTGGAACCTGCCCTGCACTAACCCCTGGCCGCACCCTGTTGGCCCTGGTATGTGTCAAAAACAACCCACCCCAGCCCCTCCCCTTCAGCTGAACCTGTATACTGCACCATAGCTGAGTGACTGGCCCTGCCCATGGACAAGGTGGTGAGAAGGATTGTGCCCATAAACAAGCAAACAACGAAGGATGCACAGCCCATCTGCTCAGACAACCAAATAAAACAAAAAAAGCAGGATGAAACAAACAAATCTACAATCAATAAAATGAAGAATATACCTACTGAATGTCTAAAAGACAGCAGACCATATCAAAACATATTAAAAAACAAGACAGGATGGTTCCAGTAGGCATCCAAAATAAAAGACCAGATGATTTTCCAGTAGAAGAAAACATACTGGAACCACCTGATAGGGAATTCAAATCTTTAATATTCAGAGCTATCCAAGAGCTGAAGCAAAAAGCAGACAAAAATGAGGAAAAAATAGACAAAATCATGGAAAAGACAGACAAAACAATGGAAGAATTCAGGAAAATAGGCGGACAAGATGTCAAAATAAATTCACAACTAGAAATCATACAAAAACAGCAATTAGAAATCCAGAAGTTAAATAAGAAGGTTTCAGAAATGGAGAATGTCACAGAAGGTCTGAGGAGCCGGTTTGAAACAATGGAAGCCAGGATCAGGGAAATCAAAGACAAATACTTGGATACCACTTCGTTTGAGGGAAAAAGTCAGAAAAAAGAATAAAGAAAAATGAAGAAACCCTGAGTATGATGTGGGATACAACGAAAAGCAAAAATTTGTGAGTGAATGGAGTTCCAGAATAGGGGGAGAAAATGGAAAACACAGAGAGGATCATTGAAGAATTGCTGAGAGAAAGCTTCTGTAATATCATGAAAGATGAAAAGCTGACCATCCAAGAAGCTCAATGAATCCCATGTAGGATAGACCCCAAAAGAAAATCACCAAGGCTTGTCATAATCACACTCACTAAAACCAAAGACAAAGACAGGATCCAGAGAGCAGCTCGAGAAAAACAAAAAGCTACATACAGAGGGGAAACAATAAGACTAAACTCTGATTACTTGGCAGAAACCATGCAGGCAAGAAGGCAAAGGGATGACATATATAAAACCTTGAAAGTAAAAAAATTGCCAACCAAGAATAATATATCCTGCAAAACTATCATGCAAATATGATGGTGAAATTAGGACATTTCTGGATAAACAGAAATTAAGGGAATATGTAAAAACCGAACTAAATGTACAAGAATTATTAAAAGGGAGTCCTTCATTTTGAGAACAAACAGCAGCACACAACAGCCTGAATCTAGGACACAAGATCACACCAGCCAGATACCAACCTAGGAAATGAACTCTCAAGGATTATTCAAAACTGAAAGATTTACAACAGGGAACTAAAGAGGTTAATCTGTAAATGACAGCAACATCAGAACAATAAAAGGGAATAAACAGTGTAGGTATAGAACTTTCTAATGGAGAGGAAGGCAAGTGACATCAAGTGATAACAGACTGGTTCAAACCTAGGAAGATAGAGGGTAAATTTCAAGGCAACCACAAGGAAGGTTAGTGAACCTACTCATCAAAATAAGGAAGAAAACCATAAAGTCTCAGTGAAGACAAACTCTACAAAAACAAAAGAAATGAAAAAAAAAAAATCCACAAACAAAAGGAATTCAGTACAGGAGAGTAAGAGGAACAAAGAAAATGTCAGCACTACAAAAAAAAAAAAAAAGCACTACAAAGTGACAACAATAAACTCACACCTATCAATAATTACACTGAACGTAAATGGCCTAAAAAAACAGAATCCATCAATCTGCTGTCTACAAGAGACACACTTTAGAAACAAAGACACAAATTTATTAAAAATCAAAGGATGGAAAAAAATATATGAAGCAAACAGCTACCAAAAAAGAGCAGGAGTGTTAATACTAATCTCAGATAAAATGGACTTTAAAATAAAATCCGCCATAAAAGACAAAGAAGGGGACTATATAATGATTAAAGGGAAGGTCCATCATGAAAACATAACCATAATAAATATCTGTGCACCCACTGTCAGGCTCCAAAATACATAAAACAAACTCTAATAACATTGAAAAGAGAAATTGACAGTTCCACAATCATAGTAGGAGACTTCAACCATCACTCTTGGTAAAGAACAGAACATCTAGAAAGAAACGTAAAAAAGATACAGAAGGTCTAAAGGCCACAATCAACCAACTTAACCTCATAGACATATAGAACACTCCACCCAACAGCTCCAAAGTACACATTCTTTTCCAATGCACATGGAACATTGTTCAGAATAGACCACATCTTAGGCCACAAAGCAACCCTCAACAAAATCCAAAACACTGAGATAATACAAAGTTTTTTCTCTGATCACAATACCATCAAAGTAGAAATTAACAACAGAAAGAGCAAGGAAAAAAAAAATCAATTACATGGAAACTGAATAACACCCTGCTTAAAAACCACTGGGTAATAGAAGAAATCAAAGATGAAATAAAAATATTCCTAGAATCAAATGAGAATGAAAACACATCATACCCAAACCTTTGGGACACAACAAAGGCAGTCCTCAGAGGTCAATTTATAGTAATAGATGCACACATCAAAAAAGAAGAAAGGAACAAAATAAAAAAATTACCTGCACAACTCCAACGAAAAGAAAGAACAACTAAAGAAGCCCACAGCTACCAGAAGAAAGGAAATAATAAAGATCAGAGTAGAAATAAGTGAAATAGAGAATAGAAAAACAATAGAACGAATCAACGAAACCAAAAGTTGGTTCTTTGAAAGGACAAAATCGACAAACCACTGGCCAAATTGACAAAAGAAAGACAGGAGAGGATGCAAATAAGAAATGAAATAGGGGGCATTACAACAGACCCAACTGAAATAAAAAGGATCATAACTGAGTATTATGAAAAACTATACTCCAACGAATTTGAAAACCTAGAGGAAATGGACAAATTTCTAGAAACACATGATCTACCCAAACTAACACAAAATGATATTGAAAATCCGAACAGGCCCGTAACAATAGAAGAGACTGAAAAGGTAATTAAAAAAAAAAAAAAAGAACTCCCAACAACAACAAAAAAAGCCCTGCCCCGTATGGCTTCACTGGAGAATTCTACCAAACATTCAGAGAAGAGCTTATACCAGCACTACTCAAATTATTTCAGAACATAGCAAACCCAGTGCCATTGAGTTGATTCCAACATAGAAAAGGAAGGGATATTTCCAAATTCATTCTATGAAGCCAGCATAAGCCCCATATGAAAACCAGGCAAAGATATCACACAAAAAAGAAAGTTACAGACCAATGTCTCTCATGAATACAGATGCAAAAATTCTCAACAAAATTCTAGCCAATAGAATTCAGCATATATAAAAAAAAAATAATACACCACAACAAAGTAGGATTCATACCAGGTTTGCAAGGGTGGTTCAATATTAGAAAATCAATCAGCGTCATCCACCAGATAAATAGAAGAATCACATGATCATCTCAATTGACACAGAAAGGGCGTTCGACAAAGTCCAACACCCATTCCTGATAAAAACTCTCAATAAACTAGGTATAGAAGGGAAATTCCTCAACATAATAAAGGGCATGTATACAAGGCCAATAGCCAACATCATTCTTAATGGAGAGAGGCTGAAAACATTCCCCTTGAGAACAGGAACAAGACAAGGATGCCTTTTATCATCACTCCTATTTAACACTGTGTTGGAAATCCTAGCTAGAGAAGTAAGGCAAGAAAAAGAAAAAAAGAGCATCCAAGTTGGTAAGGAAGAAGTAAAACTGTCCCTATTTGCAGATGATATGATACTATACATAGAAAACCCAAAAGACTGCACAAGAAAACTACTGGAACTAATAGAAAGATTTAGCAGACCAGCAGGATACAAGATAAACACAAAAATCAGCTGGATTCCTACACACCAATAAAGAGAACAATGAAAATGAAATGAGGAAAATAATACCATTTATAATAACCCCTAAAAAAATAAAATACTTAGGAATAAATCTAACCAGTGAAGTAAAAGACCTATACAAAGAAAACTAGAAAACATTACTGTGATAAACCAAAAGAAATCTGCATAAATGCAAAAACATACCATGCTCTTGGATAGGTAGACTCAACACTGTGAAAATGACAATTCTACCCAAAGCTATCTACAAATACAATGCAATCCCGATCCAAGTACCTACAACATTCTTTAAAGAGTTGGAAAAACTAATCATTAACTTTATATGGAAAGGAAAGAAACCCCAGATAAGTAAAGCACTATTGAAGAAGAAGAATAAAGTAGGATGATTAGACTACCTGACCTCAGAACTTACTATACAGCCTGGTACTGGTACAATGACAGATACATTGACCAATGGAGCAGATGAGAACCCAGATGTAAATCCATCCACCTATGTCACCTAATCTTTGACAAGGGTCCAAAGTCCATCAAATGGGGAAAAGACAGTCTTTTTAACAAATGGTGCTGGCAAAACTGGATGTCCATCTGCAAAAAAATGAAACCGGACCCATACCCCACACCATACATGAAGACTAATTCAAAATGGATCAAAGACCTAAATATAAATCAAAAACTATAATGATCATAGGAGAAAAAATAGGGTCAGCACTAGAGGCCCTAATACACGGCATTAACAAGATAACTAACCATAACTAACAACACACAAACTCCTGAAGATAAGCTAGATAACTGGGATCTTCTAAAAATTAAACACTTAGGTTCATCAAATGACTTCACCAAAAGAATAAAAAGAGAACCTACAGACTGGGAAAAAAAAATTGGCTATTAAAATCCGACAAAGGTCTAATCTCTAAAATCTACAAGAAAATCCAGCACCTCTACAACAAAAAGACAAATAATCCAATTAAAAAATAAGCCAAGGAAATGGACACGTTACCAAAGAAGACATTCAAACAGCTAACAGATACGTGAGGAAATACCTGCAATCACTAGCCATTAAAAAAAAAATGCAAATCAAAACCACAATGAGATACCATCTCACCCTGGCATTACTGGCATGAATCAAAAAAAATAGAAAATAACAAATGTTGGAGAGGCTTTGAGGTGATTGAAACTCTTATGCACTGCTGGTGGGAATGCAAAATACAACCATTTTGGAAAATGATATGGTGCTTCCTTAGAAAGGTAGAAATAGAAATACCATATAATCCAGCAATCCCACTCCTAGGAATATATCCTAGAGAAATAAGAGCTGTCACACAAATAAACATATTCATTTCAGCATTGTTCACAATAGCAAAAAGAAACAACCTAGATGCCCATCAACAGATGAATGGATAAACAAACTATGGTACCTACAAGCAATGGAGTACTACGCAACAATAAAGAACAATGATGAATCTGCGAAGCATCCCACAACACGGATGAATATGGAGGGCATTATGCTGAGTGAAATAAGTCAATCACAAAAAAAACAAATGTTGTGTCAGACCACTACTGTAAAAACTCCTTGCTACGAGGGAGGAGAGGTGCAGGGATGGAAAAACACTAAATAGACAATAGATAAGTGGTAACTTTGCTGAAGGGTAAGACAGTTCACAATACTGGGGAAGCCAGCACAACTTGTACAAGGCAAGGTCATGGAAGCTCCATAGACATCTCCAAGCTCTCTGAGGGACTGAATTACTGGGCTGAGGGCTGTGGGGACCATGGTTTGGGGGAACAACTAGCTCAGTTGTCGTAACATAGTTTATAAAGAAAATATTCTACATTCTACCTTGGTGAGTATTGTCTGGGGTATTAAAAGCCTGTGAGCGGGCATCTAAGATGCTTTACTGGTCCCACCCCATCTGGAGCAAAGGAGAATGAGGAAAACCAAAGATAGAAGGGGAAGATTAGTCCAAAGGACTAAGAGACTACTACTACCATAGCCTCCACCAGACTGAGTCCAGCACAACTAGATGGTACCCAGGTACTACTACTGACTGCTCTGACAGGTATCACAAAAAGAAATCAGGCTTACTGATCTGACAGAGACTGGAGAAACTACAAGAGTATGGTCCCTGGACACTCTTTTAGCTCAGTAATGAAGTCACTCCTGAGGTTCACCCTTCAGCCAAAGATTAGACAGGCACATAAAACAAAACGAGACTAAAGGGGTGCACTAGCCCAAGGGCAATGACTAGAAGGCAGGAGGGGACAGGAAAGCTGGTAATAGGGAACCCGAAGGCAGGAAAGGAGAGTGTTGACATGTCATGGTGTTGGTACACATAAAGCAATGTGTTGGTACACATGCAGTACTGATTGTTTAATGAGAAGCTAGTTTGTTCTGTAAACCTTCATCTAAAGGACAATTTTAAAAAAAGCTCTAAATTTGAGGAGCCCTCAAGAGTATGACCCCCTAATACACTTTTGACTTGGAACTGAAGCCACCTTTGAGCCCAAAGATTAGACAGGCCTATAAAACAAACAATAACACACATGAGGAACATGCTTTTTAGTTTATTCAAGTATACAAGACCAAATGGGCAACATCTGCCCGAAAGCAAAGAAGAAAAGGCAGGAAGGGACAGGAAAACTGGATGAGTGGACTTGGGGAGCCCAGGGTATAAAGGGAAAGAGAGAGAGAGTGCTGACACATTTCAGGGATTGCAACAAATGTCACAAAACAATTTGTTTATTAATTTTTGAATGAGAAGCTAATTTGTACTGTAAACTTTCACCTAAAACACAATAAAATTAAAAACAAAACAAAAGAAACATGCTTTGAAAGCACAGAGGAATTATGCTTAATTAGGACTGGCACACATCAGAGAAAACTTGACAAAAGTGACAATTGGCACAACAGCTATGTTTTCAATCCATTCCAATTCCTGGTATGAATTCAGGCATAAACCTAACAATTCAACACAAACCAAGCATTTTTTTTTTTTTTTTGGTATGCCAGACTCCTGTTACCTTCTAAAAAAAAAAAAAAATTTTTTTTTTTTAGAGATACACAAATACCAATATGTAGTCCTTGACCTTGAAAGCTCATAACCCTGAGGGCCAGTGGTATTCACTAATATTTACCGAAAACTTTCTCTGTGCCAGGCACTGCTAGGTATCAGTGATAACAGTGGAGAACATGGAAGTCACTGACTTTGTCTTGAAGAGCTTATACCCAGGTATGAATGGACGACCTTCAAACAAACAACTTCAATACAGCCTCAAAAGTCTATAGATGGGACCTGTGACTTGTTGTGGGAACCCACATGATGGGTGCTTATCTCACACTAACGGTGAGAGAAGCAAGAAACCTGATGTAGTATGGACCAGTATCTGAGTATTGAAGGATTTTAAAAACTAAGCAAACTCTTTCGTGCTCCCTTTTCTTGAACATCACTGCTACGGTGAGCTTCTTTAAATAACAGATTGTTGGGAACGTGTATCTTATCCTGTGGATGTGTTGAGATTGAAAACCACCGTATTCCCTTTAACCTGGTACAAGTTTACAGCATCTGATAGCCTTCATGAAATCTGTTGGTGGTTTTTCCTCTAATTCTTCTGACTTCAGAATCCCATCAGAGAAATCATTTTAAAATTTCCTCTTCTCTTTCTTTTTAGGGTATAGGTGTGAGAGGGTGAGTTGGGTGTCAGGTTGAAGGATACCCATTGTTCCAATTATGTTGAGACCAGACAACATCATAAGATGGACAAGATACCTGCAGGCCTGGACGCAAATTTTCCACACACTGTTTGTAGAACTTTAAACAAGGTACTTAATTTCACTGAGTCTAGTGGCTCATCTTTAAAATGGGGTCAGTAGTACATGGCTCAGAGAGTGTCCTCAGGATTCCATGAGATGATGGGAGTGAAGCAGCTGGTAAGTAATAGGGTGTTGCTTTTCTTCTCTTTCCCATTGTATTCAGAGTAACAGAAATTCAGATTTAGTGTTCTCTTTTCACTGCTGTTTAAGGAAGACTTTATCAAACGGAAGGTCTGGAAAACACCTGCTCATTCTCCTCTCCCTTGCCCCCCAAAATGTGCGTGTGCAGTTCGGGGGAATAAGGAGTATATACAATTTGAATGTCTTCAGATACGGTCTTTCTGTTTCCAGTGAGTTAGGACTCCTGAATGAGTTCCATACTTTATCTACAAAGGTATCTGTCCATAAAAGTGGATCCAAATGTCCTAAGCATGGGTTCAATAATTGACAGGTCCAAGAAGACCAATGTGTATTTAATGTTTAAAAAATTATTTTCTAACAATCAGAGCTATGCTGTAATGATTTGACTACCACAAGAGCTAGTGGGTTTCCTTACACTGAAGTGTGAGCAGATACTGAGTATTTATTAATGTTTCATTCATTCATTCATTTGTTCATCAGACATCTGTTGTATACGTACTAGGTGCTGACACCGTGCTCAGTGCTAGAAGCAAAGTTTGGGATTACAGACATGGTCTCACATAGAATTGTGAGAAATAGCAATGTCTCATGCAGGCAGTAACTCAAAGCCCTGTTAAAAATATTCTTTTTTTTAAATATTTATTTAGTAGGTGAGGAGAAACATTTTCTATAGATAAAACTTTTATAACATTTTATGTTTAAAATAAGGGAATTGTACATGTCTGGAAGTAAAACATGTTTACTTATTTGGCATTGTTTTGGAATCATACTTATCTGAGCCAGGTAATGGCTTGATGGTCACATTAAAGAGTTTAAATTTTAGATATTCTCATAAAGACACATTCTTAGTCAACAGAATGAAGTTGTACATTATTTGGATGGAAACCTTGTTGGTGTAGTGGTTAAGAGCTCCAGCTGCTAACCCAAGGATCAGCAGTTCGTATCCACCAGGCGCTCCTTGGAAACCCTATGGGGCAGTTCTACTCTGTCCTATAGGGTTGCAATGAGTCGGAATTGACTCGATGGCGATGGGTATTATTTGGTTTGGGGGTGTCAGTTGATTTTGCTGACATCAAATACTGTTTAGTTGGCTGGTCACAAGGTGAATGGTGAGGACTGACCCTTCAATTTACACATACATATCTGTGACACAAGTGTTCAACAGAGAGAAAGTGAGGTTGGTGAGGAGTGTTTTATACTTTCCCTCAGGTATGCAGTGCCCTTCTAAGGTTGGAGCCATATTCCATTTTGTTAGATATAGAAGAGTTGTTCGAAGAGCTATAACCCAGTGGGTACCATATTTCTGTTTTTTTTCGCTTTTGTTTTCCTGTTCCTTATACGTTATAGACTCCAAGCAGCTTCCTGATTGGCCCAGCCCTGAACCTCACTTTGCTCCTGGCTCCAAGTATTCCTGAGATTCAAAGAAAAGGTTATGAAAACAAATAATTACAACCCGTTGTGGTAAATGTTGTGGTAATTATTTCTGCTTGGTGCCTAGGCGTGGTCATATGAGGTGACCAGGTAAGGTCAAGGTGAGGCCAGGTGGAGGCCACGAAAGCTCTGTGATTGCTGGTCTGGGTTTTAAATGACATCTAAAAAGGAATATTTTAAGTATGAGGCAGGGTGCTGATCTATAGTATTATTGAAACTTTCTTTTCAACCAGATCATCTGTTGGCTATAATTTTATGGATTCTGTGCCTGAATAGACTGAAAGCTTCTGATGAAATTCTAAAAAAGGAGAGTCATTTACTATTTTTCTCCAGAGAAATCTATTGATTTTTTTTTTTAAGGGAAGCCATATTCTGCCAATTGAAATGTAATAGCTATTTCCTTCAGGGTGTTGTTAAATTCAGAATATAATTCACTTGTAATCCTTTGTCTCATAATATCTGTAATTAGATTATGTGAAAGTATTTCCCCTAGCCTCACTTCCCTAATTCACTTGGCCTGTGATGAGTACATAGGACCCAGTATTTCCACAATACCTAGAAAGAAGGAGGTGCCTAGTTTTTGGCATAGATTGTCTTTGTGCCAGCTTCCCAAGTATTGCCTTTTGAATCAGTCAGGAAAACACTGAGTGTTTTTAATGTGCCTCACATTATATCTGGTACAAAGGAGATATAAAGAAGCTTACCTTGGGATTCTCTCAGAACAAGCTCATTCTACCTCCTCTAATTCTCTCCTGGTGGAATGGTACTTCCTTCTACATAGTTCCCCGAGCCAGAAATCCAGGAAGCACGCTTGACTGCCCCTTCCCTCTTACTTTCTGTATCCAGGTAAGCACAGGTGATTGGCCAGCTCTGATACCTGTCCACTTTTCTTAATTAACATTACACTACTCTTGCGCAGGTCAGCTTCATCTCTTACTTGGTTTATGGAAATTACTCCTCTTTTAATTATAAAAATATTAAAATATGCAGAAAATTACAGCAGAATGTAACAAACACCCCTGTGTCCCCTATGCTGTTATTAACAAATCTTAACATTTTTAATACGTACTTCAGGCTTTGTTTAAAAGTGGAATAGTATAAATACAGTTGAAATTCCATTTAGTATCTCTCTCCATCTCTTTTCCCCTGTTCCCTCCAGAGGCAATGAGCCATGTGTTTGTTGTGTGTTCTTCCAATTTATATTTTTTGAAATATTTATGATGCATTCATATGTTTATAAGAAGCATTCAATATTTTCAGTATTAAGTATACATGAATGATATCAAACTGTGTACATTACAATTTACAACTCAAATTTTTCTTTTATCTTTGTGTTTCTGAGAACCATACATGCTGATAACATAGATCTAATGTTCCCATTTTAAAATCAGAAAAGATATGCATCAGGGTTGTATTCTTTCACCATGCTTACTAAATCTGTATGCTGAACAAATAATCCAAGAAACTGGACTATATGAAGAAGAATGCAGTATCCGGATTGGAGGAAGACTCATTAGCAACCTATGATATGAGGATGACATGACCTTGCTTGCTAAAAGTGAAGGGGACTTGAAGCACTTACTGATGAAGATCAGATAGGGATCACACGATTCAGTATGAATTATACCTCAACATAAAGAAAACAAAAGTCCTCACAACTGGACCAATAAGCAACATCATGTTAAATGAAGAAAATATGGAAGTTGTCAAGGATTTCATTTTACTTGGATCCACTAACAATGGCCATGGAAGCAGCAGTCAAGAAATCAAACAACATATTGCATCAGGCAAATCTGCTGCAAAAAATTTCTTTGAAGTGCTAAAAAGCAAAGATGTCACTTTGAGGAGTAAGTGTTTTCCCTCACCTCAAATGCATGTGAAAGCTGGACAGTGAATAAGGAAGAAAGAAGAAGAATTGAGGCCTTTGAATTATGGTGTTGGCAAAGAATATTGAATATACCATGGACTGCCAAAGGAACAAACAAGTCACTCTCGGAAGAGGTAGAGCCAGAATGCTCCTTAGAAGCGAGGATGGTGAGACTTTGTGTCACCTATTTTGAACATATTATCAGGAGGCACCAGTCCTTGGAGAAGGACAACATGCTTGGTAAAGTAGAGGGTCAATAATGAAGAGGAAGACCTTCAATGGAATGGACTGACACAGTGTCTGCAAGTCTGCAACAATGGGCTCAAACATGGCAACGATTGTGAGGGCTGGGCAGTGTTTTATTTATTCTATCGTGCGTAGGCTCGTTATGAGTTGAAACTGACTCTTCGGCACCTAACAACAACAACAACCGTTTTCCCATTTTAGTGACTTTATTGTGTTTCAGTTAAAACATAGACACACAAAGCATATGTTGCTCTATGAATGGACTTTTTTTCTCTTTAAAAGTGTGTTTTCCTCTTTTTTGCTAGTACGAATGAGCCGTAGTGAACATTTCTTTTTGTCTCCTTTAGTAAATGTATGAGAATTTCTCAGATTATATTTCTAAATGTGAAATTTTTGAATCAGCTACATATACGTTTAGAGCTTTATCAAATTTCTTTTTATTTTGGTAGGATCCTCTAGAACAGAACTTCCTGGGACCAAGAATCTTCCAAGTAAAAATTTCATTTATAACAAGACTATTTGGTCACTAGAAAATCTTCCTAAATGAATAAATATGTAGCCCTTATAGTTAAAACTCAGTAATATAGTATAATGCCAATACCATGTTGGAAATAAAAGTAAGGATGGGGTCTTTGTTGAATGTTTTAAAAAGACAAGGGAATTACTTTGTCCTAGAGAGCCTTTTTTTTTTTTAGAGAGCCTAGATCCTGTGTACTTCCCCACCCATCATATTTTTGGGCAGTCCAGTCACTGTACACCTTGGCACCTGGCCATGTTTAGGCTATTTGCAAGAACACTCCCATTTAGAGTCAGATCTATACCCCAGGCAGCTCCAAAATAAAGAAGGTCCTATCAACTGTCATCCTGTTCTAAGGCCTGGCCTGATCCCAAAGATAGAAGTATGGATGGTTTTTCCTCTTATCAGACAAGAGAGAGCTTAGGTTTTGTTTTTTTTTTTGTCCAACTGGAGAGATGATTGAACATCTTTACCTTTCCTACTCTCCCATCAGCATATGCAGAACCTTGCAAATCTGCTGGATATAACGTGAACCATCAATGTTCAATTGTGTATTCCCCTGTTTGTAAGGATGAATATTTGTTCATATTTTTATTACCATTCAGGTTTACATTTCTAAAAATTGCCTGTTTGTATTCTTTG
The DNA here is from genome assembly GCF_030014295.1 of Loxodonta africana. NCBI lineage: Eukaryota > Metazoa > Chordata > Mammalia > Proboscidea > Elephantidae > Loxodonta > Loxodonta africana. The sequence goes on along the minus strand of NC_087355.1, from coordinate 78,520,059 downwards.
CACATTTTTTTCTATTGATTTTTTTTTGTAATGAATTTAAAGGCATTCTTTAAATATTTTGAATAAAACAAACAAGCAAAAAACCAGTTGTTGTTGAGTCGATTCCCACTCATAGCAACCCTATAGGGTAGAGTAGACCTGCTCCATAGGGTTTCCAAGGAGCACCTGGTAGATTGGAACTGCCAGCCTTTTGATTAGCAGCTGAGCTCTTAACCACTGTGTCACCAGGGCTCCATATTTTGAATACTAATACTTTATTTGTTTTATAGGTTTCAAAGATCTTCAAAATAAAGAAAGTCTGAGAAACTGTCCTAGCCAAGAAGAACGTTTATGGTGAGTTTTCATGCAAAATTTTAAAATTTTCATGTAGTCAGGTTTATCAACATTTTATGTTGTACTTCTTATGTCTTGTTCATAAAAATTCCCTGTTCCAATACCATATAGATATTATTTTTATGAAAATTTTTAAAATGTAATTTTCACATTTACATCTTCAATTCACTTAGAGTTTATTTTGTATGTACATGAAATCAAGATAGAATTATTGCTTTAAGAATTTTTTTCAACAAACTTTATTTTTAGAACAGTTTTTATATTTACAGAAGAATTGTGAAGATGATACAGTATATTCACATATATCCCAAACTCAGTTTCTCCATTTATTAATATATTAGTATGTTTTGTTTGTTACAATTAATGAACTATATTGATCTATTATTATTAACTAAAGTCCATACTTCATTTGGATTTCCTTAGTTTTTACTTAAATTTTTTTTTTTTTTTTAAATTCCAGGACCTCATCCAGGATGCCATACTATATTTAGCTGTCATATTTCTTTAGGTTTTTCTTGGCTAGGACAGTTTCTCAGACTTTCTTTGTTTTTGATGACCTTGACAGTTTTGAAGTGCACTGGTCATATGTTTTGTAGAATGATCCTCAATTGGAATTTGTCTGGTTCTTTTCTTATGATTAGAATGAGGTTAGTGTACATACTATCAATATAACCTATCATTGTTGATGTTGACCTTGATCACCTGGCTAAGTAGTATTTGTCAGACTTCTCCATTTTCCATACTGGAATCTTTAGAAGGAAGTCGCTATGTGCAGCCCATGCTTAAGAAATAGGGAGTTATGCTTCAGCTCTTTGAGGACAGAGTATCTATATAAATTGTTTGGAATTCTGACTGGGAGATTTGTCTCTTCTCCCCCATTTATTTATATATTAATCATTTATTTATATTACTCTGTAATAAAAAAAATGTAATAATGGGTGTTTATTTTATATTTTGTGTTACAGTCCAATATTACTTCATTTATTTTTATTTTGTTGCTCAAATTGTTCCATTTACGGCCATTGGAAGCTCTTTAAGTTGGCTCCTGTGCCCATTTCACAGACTCCATTATTGTGTTTTTTGTTTTAACACTTCCTTACTTTCTGGCACCATAAGGTGCTCCAGGCTCATCTTGTATAGTTTCTGCTCCAGTTTTAGAATCAGCCATTTCTTTAAGGAGCACCGGTTCCTTTGACTGAAGAATGGTGTTGGAAACCAAGATCTGGAAGCTAAGTGTGCTTATTGCTACTGGGCATTGTTTCTTTTAGGCCATCTTAGTTGACAGAGCACAGACGTATATGTAAGTATAACTCACACATATATACTTATCTATAAATATTTCTGTATCTGTATTCATATTAAGCAAAATATTAGTTCATACCGATATCTCCAATTCTAATAAAAAAAATCTATATCATATCTTCTTCTGATGGTTGCTTTGTCTCTTTAAAGCCTATTTCAAATTTTTCTACTCTTTTTTTCTTTGCGTGTGAATGCTCCCATTTCTTGAGTTAGCTGATGATCTTTCAAGGTTGCTTGTTTTCTTGAATATTTTGTATTTTTATACTGTGAGCTAATTTTCAGTGACACCTTGATAGCAGAACAATTTTCATAAGAAATAAAACCCTGATTCTGCTACCTTTAAGCTCAAAGGTTTTCATTTGGATCTTTTATTTCTTTAGGATAAATTTAAAATTCTCCACATGTCCACTTGAGCCTTAATTGTCCACTGCACCTTTTAGTTTCCTCTCTTTAAGTTATGCTATACTGAGCTCTTTGTTCGTTAAATGAGTCATGTTTCCTTTCTCTCACCTCTGCTTGTACCTCTGTCTGGAATAATTTCTTCCTCCTCTTTGCCCCAAAAATTCTTGCGTGAAACTATAGGGTATCCACTTAGATTTTGCTTTCTCCATAAAGCTTTCTAAGCTTGTTGCCATCGAGTTGATTCTGACTCACAGCGACCCTATAGAACAGAGTAGAACTGCCCCAGAGGGTTTCCAAGGCCATAACCTTTACAGAAGCAGACTGCCACACCTTTCTTCTGCAGAGCAGCTGGTGAGTTCAACTGCTGACTTTTCAGTTAGTAGCTGAGAGCTTAACCTCTGTGTTCCCAGGGCTCCTAAAGCCTTTCTAAACCAAACAACCGAACAAAAAAAGTTCCTTTGCCATCAAGTCTATTAAAAAAAAAAAAAACCTGTTGCTGTCGAGTCGATTCCAACTCATAGTGACCCTATAGGAGGAAGAAACTATTCTAGACAGAGGTACAAGCACAGATGATAGAGCCTATAAAAAAAAAGGCCTCCTTAAATCATAATAGTTACGTACCCCCCTTCTTCCACTATGATTTTTCCTACTGAAGTCTCTCTTGATCTACATTAGTAGTAGTTTGCAGCCATCAAGTTGTCCCTGACTCGTGGAGACCCCATCCATAATGCAGCTAATTGCTGCCCAGCAGAATGCAACTGATTATTCCTACTGAAGCACCTATCAATCTGCATTGTCACTCCCTATTTACTCATTTCCCCGCTACTAGAAGTTCAGCTCTTTGAAGGTGATGACCATTTCTTGTGCTCCTTATATCTCTGGTGTTTAGTATAGTGCTTGCCATATAACAGGTGTCCATCAGATAAGGTTGAATGAATGGCTCTTGCCCTTAAGAGATTAGAGGGAAGTTGAGAAGATAAAAGTAATTTGGATCCAAAAAAACAACTAAACTTTAGCTTGTGTGATACTGACTATGTAGTCAAAGGGATTTAAAAGAGACTGAATAAGCCTGAGGGTAGTGAACTGCGTGGATATGAGGGAGGCGAACTTGAATAAGAGATTTAGCATATTTAGTAGGTGTACGATAACTGAGACTCTGGTTTAGGGCAACAACTTGAAAATAGAAAACAAGGGGAGAAATGAAGCGTTTTATAAGAAGAAACAGCTGAACCCAATGACATATTTGGGTGAAAGGGGAAAAAAAAGATAAAGATAGTAATAACAACACTGGTATATCTAGTGCTTGACTATCTGCTTTTAAACATACACTTCTCACTTTGTGGGTGGGAACATAAATTACTACCAACTTTCTGCAATGTACTTGGGTATTTTTTCTCAAGAGCCTTCAAATTCTAATGCCATTTGACCCACAGTATCTATTTTTGTTTTAGGAGTGCATCCCAAAGAAATAATCAGAAATGAGAATAAATATTTATGAACAAATATGTGCATTTTTTTATGAGCATAAGAAACTGGAAACCACCTAAATATCCAGTACTATGAAAATGATTATGTAAATTATGGTATATATACATGTGAAGGAATAAAATGCAGTCATTAAAAATTATATTTATAATGCTTGCTAATGTTAATGAAAATACTTAATGATATAGCGTTAAGTAAAGCAGATTATAAAATTTTATGATCTCAATTATGTAGAAAAAATGCTTAGTACAAGGCTGAAAGAAAATATGCCTAAAATATTACTAATAGTTGCTTCTGAGTAGAAAGAAGACATGCTTTTCCTTCCTGCTTCACTGAAGATGTTCATAATTTCTGAATTTTATACCCTAAGTATTAGTTGGCTAACCCAGGAGGGGATTTTAGAATTAATTTTAAAGGGTTATTTTGGAAGTAGAGACAGTTTTACACCTAAATCCAAATATACCCTCCTCCATAAAATTTTCTCAAGTCCTGTAAATTAAAAAATAATAATGCTCTCCTCTTATACTTTGTATTCATTTATTAATTTACCCATCCAGCAATCTGTATGTCATACTATGTTCTTGAAATAGAAAAGATAAAGATGATTAACACACATTTTCTATCCTAAAGGAACTCCAGTTTATGGGAGAGGTAAGCATATACTTAACAGGGTGTTTGAAAAAACATGCACACTACCCAGTGGGTACATTTATACAGGGGCTTGAGACCACAGAGGGAGAAGAGGCTAACTGTGCTTTTCTAAGGTGGTAGCATTTAAATTGGTTTGTAAAAGCTTTCAATGGCATTTACTTGTCAAAGAATAAGCAATAGCAAGGGAGAGATTTGTAGTCCCACTTAACAGTAGGTGCAAACATTGTGTGAATGGAAGATAGACTATGAGTGGAGAGAAATTAGTTTACTTAGGTTGGGTAAGGTGATTTATCGACTTTTCTGCCATAACATGGTTTTTGGCCTTTATAGTTTCCTACTGTGTTACGTTAGGGAGTCACTGAAGGTTTGATGCAGGAGGGAATTGACAAGATGACTCTTACTGTTTAATGCCAGTTTTCCCCTCAGCTTAATCCTGGGTCTGGAACACAAGCTTTGATAGATTTGGTGCTCAACAAACGTTGTGGTAGAAGAGGGTTTTGACTTTGGTGCTGGCCAAATTGTGTCTGAGGTGGCGGAGAAGAAAAGTGTCTGGACATTGGAAACTGTGGACCAGATGATAGTTTAGAGCACTGTTTGTCAACACTTTTCCATTATTGTCCTCCTAAGGAGGCTTTTTGGACAGTTTTTATTCATAATCACTCTCTACATAGAATTTTAATACCATCAATATATTTGTCAATGGACTTTATACATATGTACATACTTTACCACCCGTCTGTGAATTTGTGGTGGCTTGTGTGTTGCTATGATGCTGGAAGCTATGCTACCGGTATTTCAAATACCAGCAGAGTCACTCATGGTGAACAGGTTTCAGGGGAACTTCCAGACTAGGAAGAAAGCCCTGGTGATCTAGCTCTGAAAATTAGCAATGAAGACCCTATGAAGCACCACAGAATATTGTCCCATATAATGATGAAAGATGAGCCCCATAGGCTGGAAGGCACTCAGGAATGGACTCTGCATACCAACAATTATGAAGATGGTGCAGGACTAGGCGTCTTTCATTGTGTTGTACATGGTGTCATCATGAGTCGGAGTCAACTCAATGATAATTAACAACAACGTATGCTTCATACAAAAGAAAAAAAAAGATTTTTCTCTCCTCCCTCTCCGAAGGACCAATTTTTGTCCCCTTGGTGATAATATCACCCTATGCATTGAGAATGCATGGATTAGAGCCTTTTAAAACCCACTTGATGTCCAATTTTCCATGGACCTTGGCACTCTCCTCCTATTTCTTCTACTGATAACTAGGATGTGGAACCTGGCTGATGTTAACCCGTCTTTGAGATCCAACCTAGCTCCTAGGATTTGGACATGGTGCCCTGGAAAAGTCCCAGATGCAGAATCATATGGATTTCTGGGTCATTCAGGAGAAAAGCATATAACATCAGGTCAGTTAACCCAATCAGAACAGAATAGGAAGGCTGAAGCACACCACTGAATGAAGAGAATATAAAACAAGAAGAAAGGAATGGAGGCAAGAGAAGATTAGAAGCAGAATACCTGGACTGAGAACATACATTTCTTTCCAGATATTTATTTTTCATCCCAGTTGTTAATGCCAGTCGTTAATCCCAGCCATTAACTATTCGCGTGAGGCTGTTTCCCCCTTGTCTATATAATCAAGTTGTTGACTTGTCTCATTGGTTGTATTCTGAATAGACATCTGCACAATTTATATGAGATTTCTTTTTATTTAGAGATTTGGTCAGGACCAACATTTGGAGGCATGGTCTCTAGTAGTCAGCTCCAGTCAAAATCCAGCCAGCAGCTTAATACCTCTCAGGAAGTTGACTTCACTCTCAATTTCTGTATCAACCCATCACGTTGTATGAAGATTAAACTTATTGCAATAGGAGAGGAAGAAGTGTCTCCTCTGTTATTCCTGTGGGAGAGAGGTAATGCATTTAAAAGTCTTTCTGATGCCCTGACCATAGATTAATGCTGTAATCCAGTTATCTGTCTGCTACATCTCCTAGTAGCTAGGATAAGTCAATAGAGCTTCACTTCTCTAATTGAAATCAGTGTGCTGATGGAGTCTGTCCATGGAAATGAAAGGTGGCTGCCATAATCCGTTGGGAGTTGAATTAATCCTCTGGGAGTGAGACAGACCTAATTACTTCACTCGGGAAGACGGGGCATGGCTTCACTTCTGGTGTGTGTAGCTATAGGCAGGAGGCCAGCATGCCATTCGGCTAAGCTTTGCTCAAATTGCTTTAAACTCACCTAAAATGTCATCGTGAGAGCTTTTCATTGGAAACTGCCATTTCTTGTGTTTTTCTCCCTTGTATATGAGAGTGTTCTTGAACGAAAAGAAAAGGCCAGTTTGCCAATCATATATATATTTTTTTATACTATATGGTTGCTATGAGTTGGACTAGAGTCAATGGCAATTTTTTTTTTTTTGTCCTATCTTGTCACAGAGCCCTGGTGGTGCAGTGGTTAAGAGTTCAGCTGCTAACCAAAAGGTCGGCAGCTCAAATCCACCAGTCGTTCCTTGGAAACCATATGGGGGTACTCTGTCTTATTGGGTTGGTATGAGTCAGTAACGACTTGATGGCAATGGGTTTGGTTTTATACTTGTCACATGCAGAAGTTATATGTAGAAGTTATGCCTTTGCTACTCTGAGATAATGCTGTGAAGTGACGTTATTGGGAGAAACACAAAGTTTAAATCCTCTTTGAAATCATCTAGTCTCACCTAATTATTGCAACAACAAAAACAATAATAATCATTTACTGAGTGCATATCATGTGTTAATCATTGTTCTAACCATGTCGTAAATATTTACTTAATTCTCACAACAATCTCTGAAAGTAGGTGCTATTAATATCCCCTCTGCATATTAAACAATAATAACAACAAAAACTGAGATACCGAGCGTTTAGGAAACTGCCCCATGTCACACAGAAAATAAGTGTCAGAGCCAAGATGGAAACTGAGGCAGGCCAACTCCAGTACTACGTTGCCACATGTAATATAGGATGCCCAGTTAAAATGGAATTTCAAATAAAAAATGAATACTTTTTAATGTACATGTATTCCAAGTATTGCATGGAACAATAAATAAAAAATATTTATTGCTTATCTCAAATTTAAATTTAATCAAATGTCTGGTGTGGGCTTTATTGATTGCTTTGTTTTGATTTTTCTATCCCAGATAGACTAAAACATTCTTACTAGTCTATCAAAATGTATTTGTTGGAGTAGGCCATTCATTCATTCATAAACTAATTCATTCCCTTTATAAACATTTATTAAGCACCTATAGTTTATGACACATTTTGTTCATTCATCCATATATCCATTGGTCAAATATTTATTGAGTGCCTATTAGTATGTATTGGTGAATATAACAAGCTTGCTTACCCAGTGGAAATCTTATGGAATAGCGGAGGAAACAAACAACACACATGTAAATACACAAACGTGTAATTATGGATTTCGGTAAGTGTTTTGGAAGAAATTAAAGAAGTGCAATAGGAGAGAATAAAAATGAAAGAGTGGGCAGAGAAGGCCTCTCAGAGGAAGTAACAGTTAAGCCAAGCATTCTGCCAGACACTAATCACAAGGAACTGAGAAACTGATGGGTAACATGCATGGGTGTCTACAGTGTGATACTTCCTGTTAAAGAGTTACAGATAATAGAATGAGGTTTGAGAACAATGACTGGATCACCAGCTCTAATTAGGTCTACGAAGGAAGGTTTCCCAGTGGAAATGGCGTTTGAACTGCCTTCTGGAGAGTAAGAAAACAAAAACCAAAGCCACTGCCATCAAGTTGATTCTGATTTCTAGCGACCCTGTAGGACAGAGCAGAACTGCCGCATAGGGTTTCCAAGGAGCAGCTGGTGGATTCATACTGCTGACCTTTTGGTTTGCTGCTGAACTGTTAACCACCATGCCACCAGAGCTCCAGAGAAGGAGAAGGCATTTTTGAAACCTTCCGGATAAGGAAATTAGCATTCAATCTTAATATTGCTCCCTACCTCCTGCATCTCTATCCTTCAGTTCACCCTCAAGAGGGAACCTTGTAAACCTCATATCTAGTATATAAATCCCCAAGCAACATAGCATGGCATATTTTGCAACATGGTCTCCATGTCAACAACTGCCCCTTTTTTTCCCTCAGCCATGTCATCCTTTAGCAATGGATTCTCAACTGAGCTCCTTCACACTTTTGTGATTATCCCAAGGTATTCTCTCTGTCTTGGCAAACCCCAGTGTCTAAGCTTCTAATTCAAGTTCAAAATCGACTGTCACCTGGGTGACACCTGTTCTCACTACTCCCCTTACTACAACTCCACCCCTTAAGAGAGTTAGCTTTTCCTATCTTGCCATTTCATAGCATTTTAGGAGTTATCTCACTAGGCTGTAATTATTTTCGGGTCTGTATCTCTCATAAGACTATATGCTTCATTAGAGCAAAGAATATATCTTAATCTTTGTACTTCCCAGACTGAGATAGTACAATGACTACAACATTATAGGTGAACAATAAACAGTTTTTGAATAAATGAGTGGAGAAAGAAGGGAAATGACTTACTGAATGAATTCTCATGGTCACAATTTAGCTTATAGGATGGCATGAGGAATAGAGGAAATAAAAGAAGAAAGAGAATACGCTAAACTCTATAAGGAATATATAAAAGAGCAGGGAAAAACTAGTTCCCAAAGGCCTATTTCCCTAAATTATAAAAGTCATTAAGGCAAAACAAAATTAAATATTAGCCACGCTCATGTATGCATTAACCTGGAAACTAGCTAGAGCAGCCGTATCCAATAGTTACAAAAGAAGAGCTACATATGTACTTTTAAATTTTCTAGTAGCCACATGGGGCCCTGATGGTGCAGTGGTTAAGAGCTCAGGCTGCTAACCAAAAGGTCAGCAGTTCAAATCCACCAGCCGCTCCTTGGAAACGGTGTGAGGCAGGTCTACTGTGTCCTGCAGAGTCGCTATGAGTCAAAATCTACTTGATGGCAACGAGTAGTAGCCACATAGGAGCCCTAGTGGTAAAATGGTTAAGTGCTTGGCTGCTAACTGAGAGTTCAGAGGTTTAAACTCACCAGCAGCTCCATGGGAGAAGGATGTGAGAGTTGGCTTCTATAAAAATTACAGCCTTGGAAACCCTATAGGGCAGTTCTACTCTGTCCTATTGAGTTGCTATCAGTTGGAATTGAATCAACGGCAATGGGTTATGGAGTAGCCACATTAAAAGCATACAAAGGAACAGATAAAATTAATTTTAATAATATATTTTACTTAAGCCAATATATCCAAAATATTATCATTTCAGCATGTAATTAATATGTAAATATTAATGAGATATTTTACTTCTTTTTTTATATACTGAGTTTTCAAAATCTGGTGTGCGTTTTACACTGACAGCATATCTCATTTTGGAATGGCCACATTTCAAGTGTACAATAGCCACATATTGCTGGTGGCGACCACATTGACAGGTTTATCACATTGATAGAGCATTTAATGATTTCCTAAAAGATAAAATGTTTTTCCTGGCTTTAATAAATTAATATTTGTGTGTTCTTTTTCATCTTGTAGGCAGGAAACATTAACGTTTACCTAAACGGAGGGTTTAATTGCCAGCTTACACGATTATATCAAGTTGGTTTGTGTATGCAATGCAATTCCTTTGGAATTTGTATTGCAGGAGGCAGAGCTGGGAAAATTTGGATGAAAATGGAGAGAAGGAATTTAAATTCCTACTTACAGACACTTCTGAGAGGAGTGTAAATTTATAAGCAAGTCCTAAAAAAGTTGGGGGGACAGGTTTTACCTATGATCTTTTTTCTTTTGAGGAATTTAAAGATCTGGAGTCAACATTTTCTTTGTGAAAATTGATTGATTTGACAGAGTAGCTGCTGAGATCCTCAAGAGCCTCATTATAGACCTGGATTTAACATGGTACCTGGTATGTAGTAGGTTCTTCTGTTTACTGAACAGAACTGTTCTTACACTGATCAAAAAAAAAAAAAAAAGATCCTGACAAATCATTGAACTTCTGATCTCTCCTAGAAGCTATGGAATGCATGCTGACAAACCTCTGTGCCAAAACCGTATTATCACCTTCCTGAGCTGTCACTCAGAGAACTTTTTTCATCAAATTACTCACTCCTTCATATTTATTTATTCATCCAATATTTTGGAGGTTGTGATCATTAAGGTTGTGTGTCAACTTGGCTGGGCCACGATTCTCAGTGGTCTGGCAGTTTTGATGTAGTCTGCCAGTCATATAAGGATGTAACCACCTCCATGATGAGATCTGATATAATGTGATCACCTCCATGACAGCATCTGCTGTGAGCAGCCAATCAGTTGAAAGGGAGTTTCCTTGGGGGTGTGGCCTACACTCAATATAGATATACTTTCTGACAAGGCTTGTGGACTTTTGCTTGCTCTGGATTCTGAGGCTGGCTCCTGTTCATCTGATCTCTGGTCATTGGGACTTGAGCTAGCAGCTTACCTGCTGTCTTGCCTGACTATCTTGGGATTCATCAGTCTCTGCAGCCCTGAACCAGGAGAGGGCTCCAGTCTGACCCACAGACTTGGAGCTTTCCAACCTCTACAACCATGTGCCCCCTCGTGTCTGTCAGTTTATTGTACTGTGGGGGCTTGCATGTTGCTGTGATGCTGGAATCTGTGCCACTGGTATTCAAATGCTGAGCTTCCAAACTAATACAGACTAGGAAGAAGGACCTGGCGGTCTACTGCTGAAAAGAATTATGTCACTATGAATTGACTTGACAGCAATGAGTTTGGTTTGGTTTTATTCAGTCTTTATGCTGAGCAAATAATATGAGGCTCTGGACTTTATGAAGAAGAACGGGACATCAGGATTGGAGGAAGATGCATTATGCAGATGATACAACCTTGCTTGTTGAAAGTGAAGAGGATTTGAAGCACTTACTGATGAAGATCAAAGACTACAGCCTTCACTATGGATTGCACCTCAACATAAAGAAAACAAAAATCCTCACAACTGGTCCAATAGCCAACATCATGATAAAAGACATGATGAGAAAAGATTGAAGTTGTCAAGGAATTCATTTTACTTGGATCCACAATCAACACCCAGGGAAGAAGCAGTCAAGAAATCAAAAGTTGCATTGCATTCGACAAATCCGCTGCAAAAGACCTCTTTAAAGTGTTGAAAAGCAAACATGTCACCTCGAAGACTAAAGTGCACCTGATCCAAGCCATGGTGTTTCAATAGCCTCATATGCAGGCAAAAGCTAGATGATGAATAAGGAAGGTTGAAGAAGAATTGTCGCCTTTGAATTGTGGTGTTGGTGAAGAGTACTGAGTGTAACATGGACTGCCAAAAAAACAAACAAATCTGTCTTGGAAGAGGTACAATCAGAATGCTCCTTAGAAGCAAGGATGGCAAGACTACAGCTCACATACTTTGGACATGTTGTCAGGAGGGATCAGTCCCTGGAGAAGGACATCATGCTGGGTAAAGTGGAGGGTTAGCGACAAAGAGGAAAACCCTCAATGAGATGGACTGACACGGTGGATTCAACAATGGGCTCATATATAACAACGATTGTAAGGATGGTGCAGGACTGGCCAATGTTTTGTTCTGTTGTACATAGGGTCGATATAAGTCGGAACTGACTTGTTGGCACCTAAAAACAACAACAGCAACCATGTGAGCCATTTCCTTGATATACATCTCTCTCTATATATATTTATATGCTTTACTGGTTTTGTTTCTCTAGGAAACCGAGCCAAAGACAGAGGTATTGTGACAGGCACAACTTTTCAAACTCATCAATCTGCAAATACAGAGGAAAATGCATGGTCTTGGGGCTAAGAAAAGTTTGGAGTTCATGGTTGCATTCTTGTCAGCTACATAACCTTGGGCACATTATTCTATCTCAGATGCAGCTCTCTTTTTAAATTGGGATAATACCACATGAGTTACAGAGCTATTACGTGTATTCCATGAAATAGCCTGAGTGAATCACTAATAGAGTTCCTGAGATGAAGTTGACATTATTATTCTTTAAAGTAGATAAATTTTAAAATATATGGGAACAGTTAATTTTTTTTTTACAAATTTTACCTCTTGTAATTATTACATCTATATGGTAGGTAGTTGGATTTTGTTCACATTTGCACCTGGGAATTGCACGAATGGTCTAGAAGGAAGAAATCTTGGTGTCAGCAATATATACTCCTGATAAAATGATGATGTGTATGGCTATTGGAGTGTGCATGGAGTAAGACGTAAAGAAATCCTTTTGAAGTGAAATTTCGGAAGCAGTAATGCTCTGAACCACTATTCTCTGTCGGTTTGTTGTACCATGGTGACTTGAATACTGCTATGATGCTGGAGGCTATGCTACCAGTATATCAAATACTAGCAAGGTCACCCATGATGGACAGGATTCAGTGGAACTTCCAGACTAAGATAGACTGGGAAGAAGGATCTGGTGATCTACTTGTGAAAAAATTGGCCAGTAAAAACCTTATGAATAGCAGCCGAACATTGATATAGTGCTGGAAGATGATCTCCTCAGTTTGGAAAGCACTCAAAAGAGGACTGGGGAAGAACTGCCTCCTCGAGGTATAGCTGACCTTAATGACGTGGATGGTGTCAAGCTTTCAGGACCTTCATTGGCTGATGTAGCATGGCTCAAAATAAGAAACAGTTGCAAACATCCATTAATAATCAGAATGTAGAATTAACGAAATATGAATCTAGGAAAATTGGAAATCATCAAAAATGAAGTGGAACACATAAAGATAGATATCCTAGGCATTAGTGAGCTGAAATGGACTGGTACTGGCCTTTTTGAATCAGACAATCATTTGGTCTGCTATGCGAGGAATGACAAAGAGGAACAGCATCTCATTCATCATCAAAAAGAACATTTCAAGATTTACTCTGAAATACAATGCTACCAATGATAGTATAATATCCATAAGTCTACAAGGAAGACCAGCTAATATGACTGTTATTCAAATTTAGGCACCAATCATAATGCCAAAGATGAATAAATAGAAGATTTTTACCAACTTCTGCAATCTGAAATTGATCAAACATGGAATCAAGATGCATTGATAATTACTGGTGACTGGAACGTGAAAGTTGGAAACGAAGAAGGATCAGTAGTTGGAAAATATGGTCTTGGAGAAAACAGAGAAGCTTAATATCACCAGTCAGAACAAGTCCATATTTTGCCCAAAGAATACTTCAATATTGTAAATTGAGGCCTGGAATTTTCCTTCAGTTCTTTCAGTTTGAGAAATTCTAAGCACATTCTTCCCTTTTGGTTTTGTATCTCCAGGTGTTTGCACATCATTATAATACTTTACTATGTCTTCTTGAGCTGCCCTTTGAAATCTTCTGTTCAGCTCTTTTACTTCATCATTTCTTCCATTCTCTTTTGCTACTCTATGTTCAAGAGCAAGTTTCAGAGTGTCTTCTGACATCCATTTTGGTCTTTTCCTTCTTTCCTGTCTTTTAAATGCCCTTTTGCTTTCTTCATGTATGATGTCTTTGATGTCATCTCACAGCTTGTCTGGTCTTCAGTCATTAGTGTCAATGCATCAGTCTATTCTTGAGTTGGTCTCTAAATTCAGGTGGGATATACTCCAGGTCATACTTTGGCTCTCATAGGCTTTTTTTTTTTTAATTTTTATTGTGCTTTAAGTGAAAGTTTACAAATCAAGTCAGTCTCTCACATAAAAACTTACATACGCCTTGCTACATACTCCCAATTGCTCTCCCCCTAATGAGACAGCCCGCTCCCTCCTTCCACTCTCTCTTTTCGTGTCCATTTCACCAGCTTCTAACCCTCTCTGCCCTCTCATCTCCCCTGCAGGGAGGCGATGCCAGCATAGTCTCAAGTGTCCACCTGATCGAAGAAGCTCACTCCTCACCAGCATCCCTCTCCAACCCATTGTCCAGTCTGATCCCCGTCTGAAGAGTTGGCCTTGGGAACGGTTCCTGTCCTGGACCAACAGAAGGTCTGGGGGCCATGACCACCGGGGTCTTTCTAGTCTCAGTCAGACCATTAAGTCTGGTCTTTTTACGAGAATTTGGGGTCTGCATCCTCCTCCTCTCCTGCTCCCTCAGGGGTTCTCTGCTGTGGTCCCTTGTCAGGGCAGTCATTGGTTGTAGCCAGGCATCATCTAGCTCTTCTGGTCTCAGGCTGGTGTAGCTTCTGGTTTATGTGGCCCTTTCTGTCTCTTGGGGTCGTAATTACCTTGTGTCCTTGGTGTTCTTTATTCTTCTTTGATCCAGGTGAGTTGAGACCAATTGATGCATCTTAGATGGCCGCTTGCTAGCATTTAAGACCCCAGATGCCTCTCTCCAAGGTGGGATGCAAAATGTTTTCTTAATAGATTTTATTATGCCAATTGACTTAGATGTCCCCTGAAACCATGGTCTCCAAACCCCTACCCCTGCTACGCTGGCCTTCGAAGCATTCAGTTTATTCTGGAACCATCTTTGCTTTTGATTTAGTCCAGTTGTACTAACCTCGCCTGTATTGTGTGTTCTTTCCCATCACCTAAAGTAGTTCTTATCTACTACCTAATTAGTGAATACCCCTCTCCCACCCTCCCTCCCTCCCACCTATCATAACCATAAAAATATTTTCTTCTCTGTTTAAACTATTTCCTGAGTTCTTATAATAGTGGTCTTATACAATATTTGTCCTTTTGCATCTGACTAATTTCACTCGGCATAATGCCTTCCAGATTCCTCCATGTTATGAAATGTTTCACAGATTCATCACCATTCTTTATCGATGCATAGTATTCCATTGTGTGAATATACCATAATTTATTTATCCATTCATCTGTTGATGGTCACCTCAGTTGCTTCCATCTTTTCACTATTGTAAACAGTGCTGCAATGAACATGGGTGTGCATATATCTGTTCATGTAAAGGCTTTAATTTCTCTAGGATATATTCTGAGGAGTGGGATTACTGGATTGTATGGTAGTTCTATTTCTGTTTTTTTACGGAAGCATCAAATTGATTTCCAAAGTGGTTGTACCATTTTACATTCCCACCGGCAGTGGATAAGTGTTCGAATCTCTCCACACCCTCTCCAACATTGACAGTTTTGTGTTTTTTGGATTAATGCCAAACTTGCTGGAGTGAGATGAACTCCTATTGTAGCTTTGATTTTGCATTTCTCTAACGGCTAATAATCCTGAGCATTTCCTCATGTATCTGTTAGCTACCTGAATGTCTTCTTTAGTGAAGTGTCTATTCATATCTTTTGCCCATTTTTTAATTGGGCTATTTGTCTTTTTGTAGTTGAGTTTTTGCAGTATCATGTAGATTTTAGAGATCAGAAGCTGATCGGAAATGTCATAGCTTAAAACTTTTTCCCAGTCTGTAGGTTATCTTTTTACTCTTTTGATGAAGTCTTTGAGCATAGGTGTTTGATTTTTAGGCGCTCCCAGTTATCTAGTTTTTCTTCTGCGCTGTTGGTAATGTTCTGTATACTATTTATGCCATGTATTAGGGCTCCTAACATTGTCTCTATTTTTTCTTCCATGATCTTTATCGTTTCAGATTTTACATTTAGGTCTTTGATTCTTTTCGAGCTCATTTTTGTGGATGAAGTGAGGTATGGGTCTTGTTTCATTTTTTTGCAGATGGATATCTAGTTATACTAGCACCATTTGTTAAAAAGACTGTCTTTTCCCCCACTTAACTGTTTTGGGGCCTTTGTCAAATATTAACTGCTCATATGTGGATGGATTTATGTCTGGATTCTCAATTCTGTTCCACTGGTCTATGTATCTGTTGTTGTATCAGTACCAGGCTGTTTTGACTACTGTGGCGGTATAATAGGTTCTAAAATCAGGTAGAGTGAGGCCTCCCACTTTCTTCTTCTTTTTCAGTAATGCGTTACTTATCCGGGGCCTCTTTCCCTTCCATATGAAGTTGGTGATTTGTTTCTCCATCTCATTAAAGAATGTTGTTGTAATTTGGATCGGAATTGCATTAAATGTATAGATCACTTTTTGCAGAATAGACATTTTTATAATACTAAGTCTTCCTATCCATGAGCAAGGTATGTTTTTCCAGTTATGTAAGTCTCTTTTGGTTTCTTGCAGAAGTGTATTGTAGTTTTCTTTGTATAAGTCTTTTACATTTCTGGTAAGATTTACTCCTAAGTATTTTGTCTTCTTGGGGGCTACTGTAAATGTTATTGATTTGGCGATTTCCTCTTTGATGCTCTTTCTGTTGGTGTAAAGGAATCCAACTGATTTTTTATGTTTATCTTATATCCTGATTCTGTGCTGAACTCTATTAATTTCAGTAGTTTTCTTGAGGATTCCTTACGGTTTTCTGTGTATAAGATCATGTCGTCTGAAAATAGAGATAATTTTACTTCTTCCTTGCCAACCTGGATGCCCTTTATTTCTTTATCTAGCCTAATTGCTCTGGCTAGGGCCTCCAGCACAACGTTGAATGAGAGTGATGATAAAGGGCACCCTTGTCTGGTTCCCGATCTCAAGGGGAATGCTTTCAGGTTCTCTCCATTTAGGGTGATGTTGGCTGTTGGCTTTGTATAAATGCCCTTTATTATGTTGAGGAATTTTCCTTTTATTCCTATTTTGCTGAGAGTTTTTTATCATGAATGGGTGTTAAACTTTATCAAATGCCTTTTCTGCATCAATTGATAAAATCATGTGGTTCGTGTCTTTTGTTTTATTTACGTGACAGAAAAAATGATGTGATGGATTACATTAATTGTTTTTCTAATGTTGAACCATCCCTGCATACCTGATATGAATCCCACTTGGTCATGGTGAATTATTTTTTTGATATGTTGTTGAATTCTATTGGCTAGAGTTTTGTTGAGGATTTTTGCATCTAAGTTCATGAGGGATATAGGTCTGTAATTTTCTTTTTTTGTGGTGTCTTTACCTGGTTTTAGTATCAGGGTTATGGTAATTTCATAAAATGAGTTTGGTAGTATTCCGTCCCTTTCTATGCTCTGAAATACCTTTAGTAGTAGTGGTGTTAACTCTTCTCTGAAAGTTTGGTATAACTCCGCATTGAGGCCACCCGGACCAGGGCTTTTTTTGTTGGGAGTTTTTTGATGACCTTTTCAATCTCTTCTTTTGTTATGGGTCTATTTAGTTTTTCTACCTCTGCGTTAGTTTAGGTAGGTAGTGTGTTTCTAGGAATTCATCCATTTCTTCTGGGTTTTCCAATTTGTTAGAGTACAATTTTTCATAGTAATCTGATATGATTCTTTTAATTTCAGTTGTGTCTGTTGTAATATCGCCCATCTCATTTCTTATTTGGGTTATTTGCTTCCTCTCCTGTTTTTCTTTTGTCAGTTTGGCCAATGGTTTATCAATTTTGTTGATTTTTTCACAGAACCAGCTTTTGGTCTTGTTAATTCTTTCCATTGTTTTTCTGTTTTCTATTGCGTTTAGTTCTGCTCTAATTTTTATCATTTGCTTTCTTCTGGTGCCTGGGGGTTTCTTTTATACCTCCCTTTCTATTTGTTCAAGTTACAGGGATAATTCTTTGATTTTGGCCCTTTCTTCTTTTTGTACTTGTGCATTTATTGATATAAATTGACCTCTGAGCACTGATTTTACTGTGTCCTAAAGGTTCTGATAGGAAGTATTTTCATTCTCATTGCATTCTGTGAATTTCTTTCTTCCCTCCTTAATGTCTTCTATAATCCAGTCTTTTTTGAGCAGGGTATTGTTCAGTTTCCAAGTGTTTGATTTCTTTTCCCTGCTTTTTCTGTTATTGATTTCCACTTTTATGGCCTTATGGTCAGAGAAGATGCTTTGTAATATTTCAATGTTCTGCTAAGGCTTGCTTTATGGCCCAATATGTGGTCTATTCTAGAGAATGTTCCATGTGCACTAGAATAGAAAGTATACTTGGTTGCTGTTGGGTGGAGTGTTCTGTATATGTCTATGAGGTCAAGTTGGTTGATTGTAGCATTTAGATCTTCCGTGTCTTTATTGTGCTTCTTTCTGGATGTCCTTCACTGAAAGTGGTATGTTGAAGTCTCCTATTATTGTGGAGCTGTGTATCTCACTTTTCAATGCTGATAGAGTTTGTTTTATGTATGTTGCAGCCCTATCATTGGGTGCAGAAACATTTAATACGGTTATATCTTCTTGGTATATTGTCACTTTAAGCATTGTATAGTGTCCTTCCTTATCCTTTCTGATGGATTTAACTTTAAAGTCTATTTTGTCAGAAATTAATATTGCCACTCTTGCTCTTTTTTGATTGTTGTTTGCTTGATATATTTTTTTCCATCCTTTGAGTTTTAGTTTGTTTGTGTCTCTGAGTCTAAGGTGTGTCTCTTGTAGGCAGCATATAGACGGATCGTGTTTTTTAATCCATCCTGGCACTCTCTGTCTCTCTATTGGTGCCTTTAGTCCATTTACATTCAGTGTAGTTATGGACAGGTATGAATTTAGTGCTATCATTTTGATGTCTTTTTTTGTGTGTTATTGACAGTTTCTTTTTCCCACTTAATTTTATGTGCTGAGTAGATTATCTTTGTATATTGTCCTTTCCTCATATTCGTTGTTGTTGATTTTGTTTCTGCTGAGTCTCTATTTTTTTCTTGTATTTTATTTTGATGAGTAGGATAGTTTTTCTCCTTTGTGGTTACCTTATTATTTACCCCTATTTTTCTAAATTTAAACCTAACTTTTATTTCTTTGTATCACTGTATCTTCCTCTCCATCTGAAAGGTCTATGATTACATTTCTTCAACCCTCTTTATTGTTTTAATGTTGTCTTCTTTTACATAACATCGCTCTACCCTGTATTCACCTTTTTTTTTTTAAATCTTGCTTTGTTTTTTTGATTTCCCTGTCTGGGATGATTTCTGATTGCTCTGCCCAGTGTTCTAGTCTTGGGTTGATACCTGATATTATTGATTTTCTAACCCAAGAACTCCCTTTAGTATTTTGTGTAGTTTTGGTTTGGTTTTTATGAATTCCCTAAACTTCTGTTTATCTGGAAATGTCCTAATTTCACCTTCATATTTAAGAGACAGTTTTGCTGGATATATGATTCTTGGCTGACAATTTTTTTCCTTCAATTTTTCAGATAAGACATCCCATTGCCTTCTTGCCTGCATGGTCTCTGCTGAGTAATCTGAGCTTATTCTTAGTGGCTCTCCTTTGTAGGTGACTTTTCATTTATCCCTAGCTGCTCTTAAAATTCTCTTTTTATCTTTGGCTTTTGCAAGTTTGTTTATAATCTGTCTTGGTGACTTTCTTTTAAGATCTACTTTATATGGAGTTTAATGAGCATCTTGGATAGATATCTTCTCATCTTTCATGATATCAGGGAAGTTTTCTGCCAATAAATCTTCAACAATTCTCTGTGTATTTTCTGTTACCCCTCCCTCTTCTGGTACTCCAATCACTCATAGGTTATTTCTCTTGATAGAGTCCCAATAAGTGTGGCCAAATGCTAGTATCAGCCCGTCGTCACTGCTCCCTGGAATGGTACCTGAGGGTTCCCTGCAATTCAGGTCCAGTAACTCCTCTCTGCCTCTGTACTGTCTCTTCCTCCCCCTGCCCCTCAGTTTGTTTTCTAAGCTTGCCTTTGATGCTCAGGGCTCCTAGCCTGTCATAAATATATTCATTTCACTTGTTTTTTTGGGTCTTTGTTGTCAAGAGAGTTCGCTGGAAGCATCTGTCCATTCTGCCATCTTGGCTCTGCCTCCGGCTCTCATAGACTTTTAAAAAAGTTTCTTCAGTTTCAACTTTAACTTGCACATGAGAAATTGATGGTCTTTTCCGCAGTTGTCCCCTGGTCTTTTTCTGACTTACGATATTGAGTTTCTTCATTGTCTCTCCACAGATGTAGTCGATTTAATTCCTGTGTATTCCATCTGGCAAGGTCCACGTGTGTAGTTCCTATTTATGTTGTTGCAAAAAGGTATTTGCTGTGAAGAAGTCGTTGGTCTTTCAGAATTCTATCCTGTGATCCCTGGCATCATTTCTGTCACCAAGGCCATATTTTCAACTACAGACCCTTCTTCTGTTTCCAAGTTTTGCATTCTAATCACCAGTAAGTATCAATGATTGCATGTTTGATCAATTTCAGACTGTAGAAGTTGGTAAAAATCTTCTATATCTTCATATTTGGCGTTAGTGATTGGTGCATAAATTCGAATAATATTTGTATTAACTGGTCTTCCATATAGGCCTATGGATGTTATCACTGATAGCATTATACTTCAGGATAGATCTTGAAATGTTCTTTTTTGTTGTTGTTGTACTTTTGATGAAGGTTTTCAGAACAAACTGGCTTTTCATTGAACAGTTAGTACACGTAATGTTGTATGTTATTGGTTAACAACCCCATGACATGTCAACACTCTCCCTTCTTGACCTTGGCTCCTTATTACCAGCTTTCCTGTCCCCTCCTGCCTTCTAGTCCTTGCCTCTGGGCTGTTTTGCCCCTTTAGTCTAATTTTGTTTTATGGGCCTATCTAATCTTTGGCTGAAGATTGAACCTCGGGAGTGACTTCATTACTGAGCTAAAAGTGTTTCTGGGGGCCATACTGTCAGCATTTCTCCAATCTCTGTTAGGCCAGTAAGTCTGGCCTTTTGTGTGTGTGTGTGTGAGTTAGAGTTTTGTTCTACATTTTTCTCTGTCTGGGAACATCTATTGTGAACCCTGTCAGAACAGTCAGTGGTGGTAGCCAGTGGATGGTGGTACAACCATCTTGTTGTACTGGACTCTGTCTGGTGGATGCTGTGGTAGTTGTGGTCCATTAGTCATTTGGACTAATCTTTGCCTTGTGTCTTCCGTTTTCTTCAGTCTCCCTTGCTCCCAAAGGGGTGATACCAGTGGAGTATCTTAGATGGGTGCACACAGGCTTTTAAGACCCCAGATGCTACTCACCAAGGTAGAATGTAGAACATTTTCTTTATAAACTACGTTATGCCAATTAAGCTAGATGTTTTCCAAGACCATGGTCCCCACAGCCCTCTGCTCAGCAATTCTGTCCCTCAGGGAGTTTGGATGTGTCTATGGAGCTTACATGACTTTGCCTTGTACAAGTTGTGCTGGATTCCCCATAATTGTGTACTTTTTTCCACTTATCTATTTTCTTATTGAAATGTTCTTTTTGACGAAGACTACAACTCCATTCCTCTTCAACTTGTCATTCCTGGCATAGTAGATCATATGATTGTCTGATTCAAAATGACCAATACCAGGCCGTTTCAGCTCACTAATGCCTGAGATACCAATATTCACGCTTTCCATTTCATTTTTTACAACTTCCAATTTTCCTGGATTCATATTTTGTACATGCCACATTTCGATTATTAATGGATGTTTGCAGCTGTTTCTTCTCATTTTGAGTCATGTCGCATCACCAGATGAAGGTCCCGAAAGCTTGGCTCCATCCACTTCGTTAAGTATGACTCTACTTTGAAGAGGCAGCTCTTCCCCAGTTGTATTTTGAGTGCCTTCTAACCTGAGATGCTCCTTTTCCAGCACTATATCAGACAACATTCCGCTGTTATTCATAAGATTTTCACTGGCCAGTTTTTTCACAAGTAGATTGCCCAGTCCTTCTTCCCAGTCTGTCTTAGTCTGGAAGCTCCAATGAATCATGTTCTCCGTGGGTAGCCCTGCTGGTATTTGAAATACCAATGGCATAGCTTCCAGCATCACAGCAACGTGCAAGCCACCATAGTAAGACAAAATGACAAACGGATGGTGGAGATAATACCTGCTGAGCCTTAATTATCTGCCAGGACATTTCTAAGCCTTTTATACATATGAACTCATTTAATCATCATCAAACCCCATGAGATATATAATGTTATATTTCTCATGTGACAGATGAGAAAAATAAGAGAAACATATTCAGGTACTTTCTGTGTGTCACACAGCTAGTAAATGATAATGATGGGATTAAAATATAGGTAGCCTTATTCTGGGATTCTCCAACTTAGCCCTATGTAAAACTAATTTTAGAAGTCAAGTCTTGAATAGGAGTTAAAACTTATGACCTACAAGTAAATCATAACTTGATGAGTATAATTTGAAATGTTAAAGTTTTTCATATTTAATCAGAAGTGAGAATAGGACAATTGCATTTTCTGGACAATAGGCAAAACTAGAAACTGGGAAACTATGGCTTTGATTTGAATACTCTCGTTCTGGTCAGCTTTTGTGTTCCTTCATCTGGTTATTTTATTTTGTGAAGAAAAAATAGTCATAGTTTCTGCTGTCCGCTTGGTTGTTCATTCAGAAAGTCTAAAATATATCCCTTTATCTCCATCTGATGATGGCCCTGGTCAGCAAGCTGTGGGCAGTTCATCTTGTTTCTGTCCTTCCCTAATTTTACTTGTTGAGGTTACTATATCACCTCTTAAAATCCCTTGTGGTCTTTTTTCCCCCATCTTGTTTTGTTTTATGCTTGGTGAAAGGTAGCTTTAAAGAGGAATAAGAACCATACATGTGTGAATTTTTGAATGGGTGAGTGAGCAAGCCTGCCAAGTTCACTTATGTAGGTTATATACTGCACAACTATAGAAAACACTATTTGCATTGTCTGTTATGTGACTGACATTCTCTGCTGTTGTGTGTGGGGAAAAAAAATTTTTTTTTTATGTATGTTTATTTACCTGTGTGTATATCAATGTGTGTGTGTTTATGGGTGGCGTTGATGTATGCAACTGTCTGTATAAATATGTGATAGGTGTGTCTAAGAATTTGTGATTGTGCATATGTGAGTTTGTGTATGTGTGTTGTATCTGAGTATGGGTTTTGATGGTGTAGTATGGCGCAGGGCAGACTAAATATCTTCATTTCCTAAGCCATATGAGATTCTGGCAAGATGACTCACGTGTTTCTCTTGACAAAGTGAAGAAGTGACATTTGAACATTATATTTGGTAGGCTACATTGACAAGGTTCCAAATGAAAGTACTTGGTGGTTATCCGAAGTTCCTCCAAATTTGTTATTCATTTTCAAGGAATGCACACCTTTTTAGTCTGAATGGCATGATTTAATTTTCTTCTGTTTGGTATAACATTTAATCAGTGCTGCAGTTCTGAGTTACTCCTAGCTTTGTGAACTTTTTTCTTAGTTTGACCTGTTCTTTGAACCTTATTTCTCCATCTATGGGGGAACAGAAATATAAATATATATAAGGAGCACTGCTGGTAAAAGCAGTTTAGTGCTTGGGTGCTAACAGGAAAGTCGGTGGTTCCAACCCACCTAGAGGCTCTACAGGAGAGAGACCAGGCAGTCTGCACCCATAAAGATTGCAAATATAAATGTGCAACTTATTGAGATTAAAAAAACTTTACCTGCTGAAGGTGAACATACATAAACTACTGATACATGCTACAACAAGCATGAATCTCAAAAACATGGTAAGCATAGTAAGTATACATATATAATATATATATATCTCAAATTATCTAGTAATTTTACCCCTCGTTATATACCCAACAGAAATGTGTTCACA
The DNA here is from genome assembly GCF_030014295.1 of Loxodonta africana. Lineage (NCBI taxonomy): Eukaryota > Metazoa > Chordata > Mammalia > Proboscidea > Elephantidae > Loxodonta > Loxodonta africana. Next base: position 78,496,361 of record NC_087355.1, on the reverse strand, counting down.
TATGGACTGAAAGATAGGGAGAAGTATGTTTGTAGCTGAATTATATATTAGATCCAAGTTAGATCAAATGCCCATTATCAGTAGGATAGATGAATATGTTTTGACGTGTTCTTAAAATTAAACACAGTAATGGAATGTATGCATCATAGCTAAAGGAACAGCATGGATGAATTCTACCAAAGAATGTTGAATACAAAAATCTAGCTACACAAGACATGTGCTGTGTACAGTACATTTATTTATATAAAGTTCAGAACACGTTAAAACTGATTACAAATCGTATCTTTGAGGAGGAAGAGAGAATAATGATGGGATTGGACGGGAAAGGACTTCTGGGCTGCTGGCAATACTCTGTTTCTTGATCCAAATGGGAGTTACGTAAATGTGTCAAATTGTAAAAAATTAGTGTGTTGCCTGTTTATGATTTGTGAACTTTTTTTTTGATGTACTTTATACTTCAGTTGGCCCCAGTTTAAATCCTCACAATCTACTGAATTATTAGAAATTTCTCCCTACTCTTCTCCCACTTTTTAAACTTGACCATTCAATTTTATCTTCTATGCTATCTCAAAAGTAGCACATGTAAAACAAAACCATGCCACCTACCGACTTAAGACCATTTGATATTTCCTGTTGTCTCTTGGATTATGTCCAAGTATCTGAAAGTGAATTGCGTCTTATAGCAAATGATAGAATAAGCTTCCTGAGGAAGTTGTACCAAATTGTCTTGATGCAAGGTTTGGACCATATAACCTCATTAGTTCTCTTAGACTTGGAAGTCTTGGTGTAGAGAAACATTTTCTTTCTTTGCAAGAGAGGTCAGGGAAAGGGCAGTACAGTGCTTTCCACTAATGAAATAACAGTGGGAGATTGAGTCCCTCAAGGAGCTGGACTCTTATTTTTAGCTCAGCTCAAAAGACTGTAGCCTATTTTAGCCAGCCCTGGGACTTCCCACAGCAATCTGAGAGATGGATGTCCTGGCTGCAAATGTGCTCGGATATTCCAAGTGAAAGAAAGCGATGGATTTGAGAGCACAGAGAGGATACTCATCACCAGACCATGGGAGGATATTTTAACTAAAAAGTATTTGGCCTTTTTTTGAACCTTTGGCCACAAGAGGTTCTGTGGTACAGTAAATAAAAGCTTACATTTGATAGTCAGAGGGACCTGGGTTCAGAGTACAACAGTTAATCTCTCTGAGCCTCAGTTTCTTTATCTGTGAAATAGGAATAATGATTCCCATCAGAAAGCATTACTGTGAGAATTAATTGAGATGTGTCATGTAAGATACCTGTCATGTAACAGGTGGTCAAGCCAGGTGAAGTAATTTCTTCCCCATGGTTCATAAGTTTCTGGTGTAACTATATAGATTCTCACTGGTCGCTTTACTGCAGCTTTACCTTGGGTACACTGGTTGCCAGAAGGGATAGTCAAAACTGGTTCATCCTCTAGACAAGGGAAATCAACAAGTGTCCTAGGCCAGCAGGTCAGGGCCATGAATCTGTTCATCTTCATGCAATTAAGCCTTCATGATTTGTTCCAGTCCTTGGAAGTGGGTCCCTGCCTTTCCAAGTCTGGTTCCTATTCTTTATTTGAAAGGCCATGTACAGGACACTGGAAAGAGCAGAGCGTTAAATGGCCTCAGATACAGATGTCTGAAAACCCAGAATCCTGCTCATCATTAAACGCAAACATACACTTTGGGACAAATTCTCTGCTTCTGGACCTCATTAGGGTTGAATCTTTCTCGCTGATCCAAATTTGTTTTCTTGTATTTCAATCAATGAATTGCTCTGTCCTACAGTGAACTGTGATAGTTGTTTACAAAGTACATTTTTTCTAAAGTTTAAATGAACAGAAAAAAAGAGTCCACGAAGATAACTACAGATAGTTTAGACTATCTAAAATTTTTAAGCTATTATTTGCAAAGTATTGGGCAGACAAATAACTAATCATCAATAAAATGATGATCTCTTAAAAATTAATTAAGGGAAGATAATCAACCAACAGTATAACGGGTAATTAATAACTAGTAATTAGAAAAGAAAATAGAAGTACCAAATGAGCCTATAAAAAATAGAGAAGACTCACTAATTGTCACAGAAATTTAAATTAACACACTCATTGACACATAACAATGATATTCATTTTTGGTGCCACATAGACATGGGGTCATGAGATTGTGGCTCAGTAGCCTCTGGGTGGGCAGAGGTAGAGGCTGAGGTTGGGTTGGGAAGAAGGGGTAGTTTGACTACATGAGCTCCCATATCACCTAAAATTCCTTTCTTATTATAATATACTGTCTTGTGTTTGGTCACAGAAAAATGAACAGGAGAAAGTTCCTCTCTGAAGTGTATGTAGGTCAAGAAAAAACAGACTTTAATTTTGCCTTCTTGTCTATAGGATTGCTATGAGTTGGAATCAGCTCGATGGCAATGGGTTTGGGCTTTTTTTTTTTTGGTCTATAATGTTACCTGGCACATAGTAGATGCCTGGATACAAAGCCAATTAGTAAAATTGTCATGTAAATCTAAGGATACTGAGATGTTAATCAACTTCTCTCCTAACATGGACCAGTGTTACATGGAACAGTCTCAGGGCCAGAAGAATAAATAGTTGGATAAATAAAGACTGAAGAGAACAAACACTTACTGAGCATATGCTATATTGCAGGAGCTCTGCTAAGAACCTTATACTCCTTGTTGCTGTTATGTGCTGTCAAGTTGGCTCCAATTCACAGCGACCCAATGTACAACACAAGGAAACACTCTTGTCCTGCGCCATCCTCACCGATATTGGCTATGTCTGAGTCCATCGTTGCAGCCACTGTGTCAATGCATTTCATTGAGGGTTTTCCTCTTTTTCACTGACCGTCTACTTTACCAAGCATGATGTCCTTCTCCAGGGACTGGTCCTTCCTGATAACATGTCTAAAGTATGCAAGATGAGGTCTCACAATCCTTGCTTCTAAGAAGCATTCTGGCTGTATCTCTTCCAAGACAGATTTGCTTGGAAATCACCTTATATAATTACCTAATATTACCTTATATAATATTCACAGCCATCCTAAGAGATAGGCATAGTTATTTATAGAGATCAAGAGAGGCTCAGAGAGATTAAGCCAGTCATTCAAGCTCTTGGAGTATGGAAGAGAAGAGTCAGGATTACTCATTCCTGGATTTGTTAAGCCCATTGACCCGTCACTAGAGAGATTAGCAGAATGGAAACCTAAGCTTTACATTCAGTTTTAGATATTTCATCAAACCCTCTGTTCTTCAAGGTTTAAAAAGTAATTCTGTAATTGCTTTAAGGAAAACAAAATGTGTTTAAACAGACACTTTTTGAGTACAGCTAATGGTTTCTTAAATTACCTGGCAAGGAGTCACCAGTTTTGAGCAGCAGAAACAGTCGTCTCCTGCTCTCAGCAATATTTCTGTAAGCAGAGAAGGTTTGCAGAGTAAAAAGTGTCCCAGTCTGCATGGTTTGCAGCCAGAATCTGCAAGGTCTTTTTCTTTCTTTCTAAAAATGACAAAGATTCCTTGTGATAAACAAATGCACATTTGAAAAAAAATTTTAATTTTAAAATAGGTGAATATGTTAACCTCTTTCATCTTGACATCTTGGAAAACATAGTTTGCAGTTTGAGGAATGTCCTCCATCTATTTCAGGCTGTGTTAGGTTACACTGCCATGTCAAGCTGTAATCATTTTGAGTTGTATTCTGATAGAGAATTTTATATAGGAGCAGATTCTTTATTACTATGACAAGAAGCTATTTGCAAGAATCCCAGTGAATGACATTGTCATTGGGACCTTAATGGCAAAGAGAAGGACAGAGCTGAGGAATGTCAAAGTCCTTAATACAGAAAGATGCAAGGGTCAGGCAGACCCAGTGTCTAGTAGATTTTTTCCCCCAGAGTCTTTGCCTAGCCAATAAGCCATATTGTCTTTTTTGATAATTGCCACCTTCCAACAGATGTAGGCCCTGGCTGCCATGATTTACTATGTGACCCTGTTCCCCCGTCACTGTCCTCCCTTACGGCTTATAGAACCAAGAGTGGGCAAAAACCGAAAAATCAGTTTCCATTGAATCAATTCTGACACATGGTAGGCCCATGTGTCATGGAGTAGAGCTGCACTCCGTAGGGTTTCCAAAACTGATTGCCATGTCTTTCTTCTGAGACATCTCTGGGTGGGTTCAAACCATCAACCTTTCAGTTAGTAGTCAAGTACTTAACCATTTGCGCCACCCAGAGACTCCACATGCCCCCCTCGAAAGGTCAACCATATTCTTCCAAATCAGTATTGAGAATTAGAATCAAAGATGTTAGATGTTGCTGGTCACAAATGAGAGACACAGGAACTTTGGAGGTATAGGTTGGCCGTCTTCTTCCATGCACCGAGAAAATGAGAGAAAGCCAGTTGGTAGAGAGAAAAGAGTAAAAGTAACATGGGAACAGAGTATGGGGTAGAGTATTGTGTCCTAGAAGGAGCACTGGTGGTGCAGTGGTTAAGCACTTAACTGCTAACCAAAAGGTCAGCAGTTCAAACCCAACAGCTTCTCCATGAGAGAAGGATGTGTCAGTATGTTTCTGTAAAGATTACAGCCAAGAAAACACCATGGGACAGTTCTACTCAGTCTTATATGTCACTATGAGTCAGAATTGACTTGATAGCAATGGGTTTGGTTTGGTTTTGGTTTATGATGTCCTAGAGAGAGGGACTGAGAAAGTTTGGGCTTGACTTTTTTTTTAACAGGTTCTTGTTTACAGATTTTATTCTCTACTTATTGAGCTGCCTTGCTTTGAGCTCCCTGAAAAATTCTTGTATCCTTTTGGTAAATTCTTCTTCTCCTGTTTTTCCTGCTCAAGCTCATTTGAGTAAGTTTTTTACTGGCAACCAAAATAGCCTTGATTAAAACTCCAGAGGGTTGCTGGCAGAGGCTGTTGTCCTCAGGATGGGCATGTGGAGTACCAGAAAGTGAATCAACCAGGAAGATTAGTCTCCATGTTCAAGGTAGAGAAACTGAATGCCATGAACCATGGGCACAGCTGAGGCTAAAATCATGGGTACAAGTCCAGCTGCAGTCTAAAGGCAAGAATGCTAGATGATTGCTGAAGTAGTTTATTTCACAGGGCTATTTCACAGTGTAAGGAACTAGACAGTTCAGTGGTTTAGGGCACCAACTCTACAATTAAATTCTTTGGATTTAAATATTAGCTTTGCTACTTCCTGGCTGGGTGACTTTGGGCAAGTTAAACTCACTTTGCCTCAGTTCCTTTGATCTGTGAACTGGGAATGATAAAGGTAGTTTCTATCTCCTAGGGCCACTTTGTTGATTAAATGAGTTAGTATTCCTGAAGTACTTAGAAAAGCTCCCGGGACATAGTAAGTACTATCTAAGTGTTTTTTTGTTACTGTTAGAGTTTATATAACTGTATTATTGCCCTTCACTGTCACACAGACATTGTGAAAACTGCTGTATAAATCTACGATCTATAATCTACAGAGCACCCCATAAGTGACATTAATTTCCCTTGAGCCTAAGATTTTATGGTATTCAAAAATAATGAAATAAAACAAAAGTATGTATTAAGCTCCAACTTTATGCCAGGCACTGTAGATATACCATTTACATACACTAACAAGCCTGTACTGGATTTATTCTCATCTTCATTTTCCAGATGAGTACTAAGGATCAGAAAGGTTTGAATAGCTTGGTTAAGATCTGAGAGGTGAGACATGGCAGAGCCCACTCAGGTCTAAACCCGAGACAGATTGACTTCGGCTTGGCACGTCCACTGCTTTAATCTCAGTGTTGTTGTTGTTGTTGTTAGGTGCTGTCGAGTCGGTTCCAACTCCTAGAGACACGATGCACAACAGAACAAAACACTGCCCGGTCCTGTACCATCCCCACAATCATTGCTATGCTTGAGCCCACTGTTGCAGACACCGTGCCCATCCATCTTGTTGAGGGTCTTCCTCTTTTCCACTGACCCTGTACTTTACCAAACGTGATGTCCTTCTCCAGGGACTGATCTCTCCTGACAACATGTCCAACTTATGTGAGATGCAGTCTCACCATCCTTCCTTCTAAGGAGCGTTCTGGTTGTACTTCTTCCAAGACAGATTTGTTTGTTCTTTTGGCAGTCCATGGTATATTCAATATTCTTTGCCAACACCACAATTCAAAGGCATTAATTCTTCTTCCATCTTCCTTATTCACTGTTCAGCCTTCACATGCATATGATGCAATTGAAAATAACATGGCTTGGGTAAGGTGCAGCTTAGTCTTCAAGATGATATCTTTGCTTTTCGACACTTTAAACAGGTCCTTTGCAGCAGATTTGCACAATTCAATGCTTCTTTTGATTTCTTGACTGCTGCTTCCGTGGGTGTTGATTGCAGATCCAAGTAAAATGAAATCCTTGACAACTTCAATCTTTTCTCTGTTTATCATGATGTTGCTTATTGTTTCAGTTGTGAGGACTTTTGTTTTCTTTATGTTGATGTGTAATCCATACTGAAGGTTGTGGTCTTTGATCTTCATTAGTAAGTGCTTCATTTTCAGCAAGCAAGGTTGTGCCATCTGCATAATGCAGGTTGTCAATGAGCCTTCCTCTAGCCCTGATGCCCCATTCTTCTTCATATAGTTCAGCTTCTTGGATTGAATAGGTATGGTGAAAGGATACAATCCTGATGCACACCGTTCTGGACTTTAAACCACTCAGTATCCCCTTGATCTGTCCAAACAGCTGCCTCTTGATCTATGTACAGGTTCCTTATGAGAACAAATAAGTGTTCTGGAATTCCCATTCTTTAATTATGGATTAATCTCAATACACAGCCATATATAAGGTCACGCAACAAACCTCGATGCACGTACTTTGCTTTCTCAAAATCAAAGGCAAATCCCCCTGCAAGGATTCCTCCAAATAAGCTCATTCTGCAGCTGGCTGCTCTTTTCTCTCCTTTACCTGGGGACAAGCCAAAAACTGTGGAGTGAGACATAGTAAAGTACTGAGGAAATGGGACCGGGCATGAAAGGGTGTTGTGGCAACATGACATAATCTAGGAGGCTGGGTGTTACTGGAGATGTAAGGAAGATTTGGGACCATTGAATAGTTTCATGAACTCTTGCTACAACTAAACAGCTTTGGGTAATTGCTAGAACAGCTTATATGATTAAGAGAGGAACTGTGGCAATTGGGAAGACATGTAACAACCATCTTTCAGATTCTTTAGGACTGAACGTTATGCAGATTCACAATTCAGAATGTAAAACTTGACCAGATTCATAATGGAAAACAAATTCTGGTTGATATAGAAGCATTTTTATAATTTTATAGGCAGGAATCTCTTGATTCCAGAACATTTTTTTCTCAGTAATATCATACATAACCTGTGTGTTACAGCTATATCATACATACTCTAGGAAGATTTGAGGAGTCCGCCAAAGGCTTTTCATACCTCATTCTGTGGGAAGAACAATGCTAAATCTCCATTTGAGTTCCAATAGTTCAACTGGTCAACTTAGTGAAGTAGTGAAACTAAGCGATAACTTTGGAGATTCTTCATAATCTGTGTCACCTCTCACATGTCACCCAGGGAAGCATACACTCAAAGGAAAAATAGTAAGTTTTATATGAAAATACAGCTTCTAATCAAGTTCCCACTTAGAAACAAAAGACAAAAAACTCTTATATGTGGTGTTTGCTGATTTTTGGTCTTGTGAATACTGCCTCCATGGCTGATGTCAAGGGTGTTTAACAACTGGCTAACAAAATTTATGCTTCACAAAATTATGAGTACAAGGTGTCTCCAACAGCTACTTGGTCCTCCTAAGCCCTGCCTAGGTAGAGATTCTGAAGTCGATTTTACCAAAGATGTTGTTGTTTTAGGTGCCGTTAAGTTGGTTCCAACTCATAGTGACCCTAGGTACAACAGAATGAAACACTGCCCGGACCTGTGCCATCCTCACAATCTGCTATGTTTGAGCTCATTGTTGCAGCCACTGTGTCAATCCATCTCATTGAGGGTCTTCTGCTTTTTCTCTGACCCTCTACTTTACCAAGCATGATGTCCTTCTCCAGGGACTTGCCCCTCCTTATAACGTGTCCAAAATATGTGAAATAAAGTCTGTCCATCCTCATTTCTAAAGAGCATTCTAGCTGTACTTCTTCCAAGATCGATTGTTCATTCTTCTGGAAGTCCATGTTATAGTCAATGTTCTTCACCAACACCAGAATTCAAAGGCACCAATTCTTCTTCAGTCTTCCTTATTCATTGTCCAGCTTTTGCAGGCATATGAAGTGATTGAAAACACCATGGCTTGGGTCAGGGGCACCATAGCCCTCTAAGTGGCATCCTTTCTTTTTAACACTTTGAAGAGGTTTTGTAGCAGATTTGCCCAATAAATACGTTGTTTGATTTCTTGACTGAGGCTTCCATGGGTGTTGATTTTGGATCTGAGTAAAATGAAATCCTTGACGACTTCAATCTTCTCTCCATTTATTATGATGTTGCTTATTGATCCAGTTGCCAAAGATGAATGAAGAAAATCCTCTCTTCTAACATATTTGGACCATCATGAGATGTAGTTCCAGAATTGGCTTACTCTAGGTCAGCAGGTTTTGTTCCCACTTCTGTTTGAATTCTGTCCAGAACCAGAAAGAAAAATAAATGAAGAAATCAATTTGTGACTTCTCTTCCTTGCCTTTTTCTTTCCTCAGGCTGAGTGGGATAGAAGTGCCCATCTCATTTTGAGAGGAAATCTTTATTTTTACATTCATCAAATATTCATTAAGCTCTTGCCCACGTGCCAGACATGGGGATAGGCACTAGATATGAAGTTGTGCATAAGGATGCGGGGTAATGTATGCACTCTCGTCTTCCTGACTCCCAGTCTCTGAGAGCTAATGACTCCACAGCCATGACCACCAGACCCTATCCTGGAAGTCTATTCTCCTTTCTGATCTCTAGTTCTACTCCTACTTCTTCATTGTTTGCCTCTTGTTTATCAACAAACTCCCATACTTCTCATTCAACAAATATTTATTGAAAACCTACTGGTCAGGCATCCTTCAAAGCTTGAAGTGCATCTATGGTAAAAAAAGTACAGAAAGATCCAATTTTTTCTACTGATGATCGAATCTACCAGTTTTTCAAGGCATCACTGAATACACAGTTTCCTCGAAATGCTATTTCTGATTTCTTGCCCTTCTATATAAACCCTTCTGGCCCCTTGTCTGCCTGATAAACACTTCATCATCCCTCAAGACTCATTTAAGTGTCTTATCCTGTATGAAGCCATTCCTAACTCCCTTCCTCCAGACAAAGCTAATGCCTCTTTCTTTTGTTTACTCATAATATATCACGTTTTCCTGGCTTTTCTCTATGTTAGACTGTGAGTTCCATGTGGAAAGCAATAGTAACTTATTTATATTGTTGTTATTACTAATATTGATCAGAATAAACATATTAGGTGTAACTACCATCAATAGAAGGAGCTCTGGTGGTGCAATGGTTAAGTGCTTGGCTGCTAAATGAAATATCAGTGTTTCAACCCACCGGCAGCTCCATGGGAGAAAAGACCTGGTGACCTGCTCCTGCAAAGGCTTGCAGACTAGGAAACACTATGGGGCAGTAATATTCTGTTCTATAGGGTCATTATGAGTCAGAATTGACTCAACTATACACAGCAACAATGATATAAATAGAGAGAATATCTAATATTCCGGGTTTTGTGTTGAGTCAATTTGTAATATAGAGGGTTTAGTAACATACTTCTTTAATACATCCATGCTTATGTTTAGCTTCATTTTAGGAGTGCTTCTTAAAAATGTTAATCATACCTGGATTGAAATCGTATCTAAGAAATGTGGGGATTTTGGCTAAATCCAAAATTCTTTATTATGAGTCTATGAAAAGCCCTCAGGTACTTGCATTTGATGAACTTGAAATAAAAGAAAAAGCATCCCATGATATAGACGTAGGTGGTTATCTTCCAAGCTCTTTGGAATGCATTCATTTGGTAACTATTTGTCCCCATCCTTCCTGGACTAGATTACACACTGTCCTTTCCTTAGTCAAAATGTTCTGGACAATGTGTTATTCATCTCTGCAGTGCCAGCACCTCGTATGGTGCTGGCACTCAATAAATGTTCAAGGAATAAATAACCCCATTAGTCAAACAACAGGTTTAATAAGTATTTATTTTAACTGAGCAGCTATTTGAACAAAGTGGCTGGATTCCCACGTCTTATTATCTAGGCACTATCAAAGATGTTACAAACTGCTGTTGCAGACTATAGTCAATTATTTAAGCAAATCTCGTATGCCAAAGAAAACGAGCTTCCATAGAGGAAATAAGCTCACTGCATGAAATATGAAATGAGAAGATTGTGTTTTATTTTATGTTGAAGAAAACCCTGACTATGATGAGGAGATATAATTTTTGTTGGACTAAATCCTTCAATATGAAAACAAGAAGTTTATTGTCCAATAAAATATTTTTTAAAACAGCTTGGTTTTGTATTGAATGGCAAACCTACCACTGTAAAATATAATTTCCACTCACCAAGGCAATGCATTCCAACAAATATTTACTGAACACCCACATGTCAGCTCGTGTGATATAAAGATTAATAAACCAGCCACTTCTCTCCAAAGAGCTTTTTAGAATAATGCAGTTGCCCCTGGTGTGAGGTGTGGTTTCATTAACAGACAGTTGAATGAGCAATTGATAGATTTAGTTTTTACTTTCAAGGCATGTGCGACCTTGGCCACATCACCTAACTACTCTCTGCCTCAATTTTATTTTCTCTGAAAAAACTAGAAAGTTCAAACCAGTTGCTGTTGAGTCAGTTCTGATTCATGGTGACCCCAGGTGTATCAGAGTAGAATTGTGCACCATAGGATTTTCAATGGCTGACTTTTCAGAAGTAAATTTCCAAGCCTTTTATCAGATTATCCTCTTAAAGGAGAGTATTAAATCCTGCCCTGCTACTTCCTAGTCTGTGCACCCAGGCTGCATTTCCTGACTGCTTATCTTTTACCAAACACTGGACTAGGATCTAAGCCTTGGTACTAGTCAATGCCTGGAACATGGTAGACACTCAATAAATGTTTGTTGAATGAATGAGTGAATGAATGAATGAGGGTAGCTCTCTCTATTCTTGCCTTGTTGATAGTCAAGGTTCGGTGGAGGAAGCACTGTTAGGAAACAGTATGCAACACGATATTCTATTTGAACAGAAGGTCAAGAAAGCCTTCTTAAAGAGTTTTGGCCTGAACAATGTTAAAAATACAAAGTTTTCCAGGAAGTAAAAGGAAGGTAGGCCATTTCAGGCAAAGAAAACAAAGTGCTGAAGTGAAAGAGCCTACAGTGGACTCTGGGATATGCAAATCCCTTGGTTTGGCTGGATATTAGGTTGGGGATGTGTGTGGAAGAGGGTGGAACTGAGGCCAAGAGATAGATAGGTCTCAGTAGAGGAAAATGCATATCAACTTCATGTATGCGTTCATCCAAAGATGCCTACAAATGGGATAGCCACTCTGGAAAACAGTTTTTATAAAGTTACAGTATGGCCCACCCTGAAGAATTTACCCTAGAGAAATGAAAACTTGTTTGCACACAAAACCCTTCACCTGAATATTTATAGAAACTCTATTTATAGTCGACTAAACTTGAAACAACTCAAATGTCCTTCATTGGGTGAATGGATAAACAAACTGTGGTACATCCATGCAATGGAATACTATCCATGAATAAAAACGAATGAAATATTGATACAGGGAACAAGTTGGATGAATTTCACAGGCATCTTGTTGAGTGACTAATCTCAAAAAGTTCCACAACATATATTATTTATGTTGTTCCAAAAAAAACCCCAAACCAAAAAAACCAATAGTGACAGAGAACAGATCAGCTGGTTTCCAGCAGATATGATGAGGAGAGAGGACGACTACAAACGGACAGTACAAGGGAGTTATTTTTTTTAATGCGTGTATGATGGAACTGTTCTGTATTCTGATTGTCATGGTGACTGCACGAATCTACATATAAGTTAAAACGCATAGAAGTATACTCATAGAAAAAGTTATTTTACCGTTAATTTAAAAATAAAATAAAAATATGCTTACAAATGAGATGAAACCTGTAAAAGTGTTCTTTTTAAAATTCTAAGTTCCATAATTCCTACCGTATTTTACACAAATAACATGTGCCTTCTACGTTTGTTTGCCAGCCACTCTCTCCCACTGTGAGATATTTTCGTAAGTGCACTGTATCCTGTCCTTACGGAAATACCTCACTAGGGGAGGGAGCGGCTGGCAAACAAACATAGAAGGCATCTGTTATTTTGAAAAAATACGGAATATAGTCATTTTTATTGCTTGAACTCACACCATCTTGAACATAAGTGTCATCATGCACTAGGAACATTCTTCTCATTGCCAGATAATATATTCTATTTCTGACATGATGTTTCATTTAGACTACCATTTTTTTTTCCTTTCTTTTAAAGAACAATTCAAGTTGTACATTGTACTTTTATTTTATGTTTGTGGGTTTTAAACCATCTTCTGAAAGATTTATGGAGGTGAAAATGTGTTCTGTTTTGTTGGGAACTGTTACGCTTGGGATTTGCAAATATTAAAATGTGAAAAAGCCCCTTTTGTGTGCTTAAGTTGGATGAGGATTCATTAGAAAACAGCCTGGGAATGAGACTGGAATTTCCCCTCAATGTTCCTTTGGCAGCTGACTATGATATGAAGACCCGTGTGGATGCTGACTCTCAAATCTCATGCTATGAACAAGACTCTCCAGTCAAGAGACGACATGTGCTGCTGTGCCTTTGTATGTCCCTAATCACTTTATGCAGATTCTCAGTGAGAAGCTCACAGGAAGGCAGAGAACAAGAGACTTTGGAGCTCATCTTTTTAAAATGAGGAAATTAAAGCCTATACCCCAAGTTTCTCACCCATGGTCATACACAGAACCAGGACAAAAACCCAGCTATTCAGATCCTGGAGTCCCTGGGTGGTTTAAATAGTTGATGAGTTTGGCTGCTAACTCAAAGTTTGGAGGTTCCAGTCTACCCAGAAGTGCCTCAAAGAAAGGAGCTTTTCCATCCTTCTTATATACAGTGTACACGGAAAATCTGGATACCTCTCTTCGTTTCCTGTAGTTGAACGGCAGAACCTGTATAGTGTTTTCTGAGTCAAAGAATGTATTGGGAACTTTCTTGTCCTTGTAAGACACGGTGTCTTTAGCAAACTAGGAAAACCTTCTTGACTTTGTGTACTTGCGTGGGAGAATCTGTGTAGTGTTGTGTCAGTCAAAGAATGTAATCAGCCACTGAAACTCTATGGAGAACAGGTTTTGAGAAACTATCCCAAGACTCTGGGGGTGATCCTTTTGCCTTCATAAAATAATCTTCAGAACTGATAAGAAGTACACAATTCATTAATTCTGGCTTTGTAGAAATAAATCAAGTGGCCTTCTTTTGTGAGTAGTGGGTGTAAGTTTCTAAGCAGGAGTTGCTTAATGTGAAAGTTCCCATGTGATGGAAAAACAAATACTTGTTAAACAGCCAGACCCAGATTTGATAATCACCATTTCTGGTGTGCAGAGAAAATGCTGTTGTCCCCTTCATGGGGTGAGCATAGGCCCTGATTTGCTTTTCGAAAAGTAGGGGATATTTCTGCGTGGAATCATCCACACTCTCTTTTCCTAGTAATTTTATTTGTTGCTTTGTGCGGTCATTTTCCAGATCTTTCTTGAATTGCAATCAGTGTGGACTGAACTCAGTTTTTAACTTTTGAAGAGGTAACTGGCCTAAGTGTCGGTCCAATCTACGATATGGAGTAGCTTAGCCCATTGAAAAATGCTGTAGCCCAGGAGTCCAGCAACTGTATATGGGTAACAACTTCACCACTAGCTCACAATATGCCCTTGAGCAAGTATGCTTCCTTAGAATAAGGCCTCACTTTTCCTATATGGAAAATGGAGGATTCAGACTAGATCAGGAATGGTAAATACCTGCATATAGGCTTTTCTTTCCCAGGTTCATTCCCATGCTGCATCACTCATATAGATGTTCTCCTCTGAGTCCTAGAAACTTACCGATAGCATTTTAGTAGTGCTATAAATATTATTGAAGTTGTCAACGATTTCATTTTACTCAGATCCACCATCAATGCCCTGGAAGCAGCAGTCAAGAAATCAAACAATGTATATTGCATTGGCAAATCTGCTGCAAAAGACCTCTTCAAAGTGTTAAAAAGCAAAGATGTCACTTTGAGGACTAAGGTGCACCTGGCCCGTGCCGTGATAGTTTCAATCATCTCATATGCATGTGAAAGCTGGATAACGAATGAGGAAGACCAAAGAAGAATTGATGATTTTGAATTAAGGAGTTGGCAAAGAATATCGAATATACCATGAACTGCCAAAAGAACAAACAAATCTGTCTTGGAGGAAGTACATCTAGAATGCTCCTTAGAAGTGACAATGGAGAGACTTCATGTCATGTACTTTGGACATGTTATCATCAGTGACCAGTCCCTGGAGAAGGACATCATGCTGGGTAGAGGGGCAGCGAAAAAGAGGAAGATCCTCAATGGGATAGATTGACACAGTGGCTGCAACAATGGGCTCAAACACAGCAAAGACTGTGGAGGTGGCACAGGACCGGGCAGTGCTTCATTCTCTTGTACATAGGGTAACTATGAGTCAGAACTGACTGGACAGCACCTAACAACAACAACAACATAAATATTACCTGTACAGGCAGTCCCCAGGTTATGAATGTCTGACTTACGTACAAACGGTAGTTATGAACCAGCCTCTGTTAAAGCCTCTTATGTTAAAAACTTGAGGCGCATACAATGGTTTGTAATAACAAATGGGTGCTACTTGTGATGTGCATCAAAACATTATTATTGTCTTAAAGATGTTTTAGTATATCTGGAAGTGTTTCTTTAATATTTTTATGCATAGAAAGATACGTTATATTCTAAGACAAACATTTGACTAACTGACATTAGATACAAACCATACCTAACAGTTCCAAGTTATGTACAAATTAGACTTAAAGACAGATATAGGAACAGAACTTGTTTGTAATCCAGGGACTGCCTGTACTTTCCTTATTAAGGTATTATATCACGAACATATGTTTGATGTCAATTTTTTTTGTTATTGAAAGGCTAAAAAAATAGTTTGTGCTGGAACTCAGATCACTCTCGGACACTGCCTAAATTTTGCACCTGGAGCTGCCTGAGCCCTCTTTCTAAGCCTCATCTGGAACAACAATGCCATCTCCTGCTCACGATGGTTTCCCCGCAGGCCCCTCTCACTTAGCGTCTCGAAGAGTGGCACCTACCCAAACAATTCAGAGTCCCATGGCTCTCTAGATGAAACTCTTTGGACACTGACGCGAATAAAACTGTTATCAACGTTAAATGATGTCATGAACAGGAGGTGCCTCAAACAGACACTGGCACGTGGGTAGTAGCGTATCATCATCATCATGATCATCACTTCAATTATTATTATTATTATTAATTTAGGGAAAAGTCTTTTGTTTATCTAGAGACTAACGTTAAATATGCTTGGCAAAAGCCAGGTCTCTAACTTCCAGACCTTAATATGCGTAACTTACTCTCTGAGGATGGCTGAGACAAGCCTAATTTCACTAGCATAATTATTTTATTATTTTTGGATTCTAGGCAGAAACACTGGTGGCATAGTGGTTAAGTTCTACCACTGCTAACCAAAAGGTCGGCAGTTCGAATCCACCAGGCTCTCCTTGGAAACTGTGTCGGGCAGTTCTACTCTGTCCTATAGAGTCGCTATGAGTTGGAATCAACTTGATGGCAACGGGTTTGGGTTTTCTTTTTTTTTTTTTGGTTTACTGACAGGCAGTTGTATGTGAGGCAGTGTTGTCTAGGATTTCTTCCAAATGGATGGCTTTCATATTTTCTCTTTTAACCAAAATGATTAAGTACATAAATAAGGGGAGGGAGTCCACAGTACTCATTAGAAAGTCAGTTCTTTGTTTCTAAAAAAAATAACAATTTCCAGACTATATTTCCTGTGCCCCCACCCCAATCTAAAATAAGCCTTCCTATTACTTTTTCATAGCATCCTGCATATTTCTTTCATGTTTACAATTTTGTAATCTGTGCGAATGTTTTCCTACATTAAAGTATAATTCACATGAAGGCAGGGACTTATTTCTATCTCATTTTCTTGCCTCCTTTGCCCACCGTTGCCTGACATAGAGTAGGTCCTTAATAAATACTTGTTAATGATTCCTAAGTTGAGGTGAGAGGAGGTAATCATTTGAAGAAGCCCTCTTTCATATCTCCCTGAATGAGAAGAAGTTGTTTTGCTGTCATCCTAAGAAGCAAAGATACAGGTATCCACAGAAGCCCATGAGTCTGAATCAACTTGACAGCAACAGGTTTTTTAACAGAAGCCCATTGTTGTTGTTGTCAGGTGCCATCGGGTCAGTTCCAACTCATAGTGACCCTATGTACAACAGAATGACACAACCCTACGTACAACAGAATGCCTGGTCTTGCACCATTCTCACAATCATTGTTATGCTTGAGCACATTGTTGCAACCACTGTGTCAGTCCATCTCATTGAGGGTCTTCCTCTTTTTCACTGACCCTCTATTTCACCAAGCATGATGTTCTTCTCCAGGGACCGATGCCTCCTGATAACATGTCCAAAGCATGTGAAATGAAGTCTCACCATCCTTGCTTCTAAGCAGCATACTGGCTGTACTTCTTCCAAATCAGATTTGTTTGTTCTTTTGGCAGTCCATGGTATATTTCAATATCCTTTGCCAACATTATAACTCAAAGGCCTCAGTTCTTCTTTGGTCTTCCATTACTTTTGTCCAGCCCATTACTTTTCACAAACTCCTGGCCTAAACTTTTGGAGACAGGCCTTCAAAATGACTAGCATTCTTTTCCACTACATGTCTGTCAGTTTGACCTACTGTGAGGGTTACATGTTGCTATGATGCTGGGAGCCACGCTATTAGTATTTCAAATAACAGCAGGGTTACCCGTGGTGGACGGGTTTTGGGGGAACTTCCAGACTAAGACGAACTAGGAGGAAAGGCTTGGTGATCTACTTCTGGAAATCAGCCAATGAAACAGTGCTGTTCACAACAGGATATTGTCTGATATAGTGCTGGAAGGTGCCCCGTAGGTTGGAAGGCACTCAAAACACTGGTTATAGCAATGGACGCGGGCATACCAACAGTTGTGAAAATAGTACAGGCCTGGGCAACATTTTGTTCTGTTGCACGTGGGCTCACCATGAGTCAGAGATAACTTGACAGCAGCTAACAACAACAGTATTCTTTTGATATTTTTAAAGTGTAATGTCACCTTCTTTTCTCACTCATAGAATATAATTAGACTTTTAAATGGATAGAATTTAAAAGTAACCCGTGTTAATTGTGAATGATAAAATAAGCCCCAAAATAGTTCTCTGACACTCAGCCTATGATGGTCTATTTTTCATTGTCAGTTACAATATCAAAAGTAAAATATATTTTTTTATAATATTGATATTTCCTTAGCTCATATGTTGTAAAAAAAAAATGAGAAACTTATCCTTCTTAAAAAAATTAAAAAATAAGTCGCCTTGGTTCTCTTAAAAAAAAAGGTGAACGATGATATGCATTGTAACCATCTCCTTTATTGCTCCAAGAAGCTATCAGAAAATCCCCATTTTCTAGTGTTGCTTTTGGAGTCTTTTTTTTTTTTTTTTAATGCAACAATAAACTGGTATTAGCTCTGGTTGCGCAATGGTTAAATGGTGGTCTGCTAACTGAAATGTTGGTGGTTCCAACCTACTAGTGGCTCCCTCGGAGAAAATACCTAGTGATCTGCTCCTGTAAAGATTAAATCCTACCCAATCCTGTGGGGGCAGCTCTACTCTGTCATGTAAATTTGCTATGAGTCAGAATCCACTGAATACCTTGCAGCAACACGAAGTCTTAAGGTGGAAAGCAGGGCTGGTTTAGAGTGGTCTGATCACCTTGTGATTATTTCTGCCATATTTGGTGTTGCCTTCTCTATTTTTTTTTTTTCTGTATATATTATCTTAATCTATAATTTTAAACCCACAAGAGAGGTATCACTCCCATGTTACATGTAACAAAGCTGAGGATCAGGAAGGACTGACGACATGCTCAAAGTTTTAGGCTTAGTCAGTGGTGGTTCTGGGATTCTACCTGCAGTCCAAACCCATCACCGTCAAGTTGATTCTGAGTCATAGGAACCCTAAAGGACAGAGTAGAACTGCCCTGGAGGGTTTCCAAAGCTATGATATTTACCTAAATGTAAAAGAAAAGGGGCCCTGGTAGCACAGTAGTTAAAAGCACTAGGCTGCTGACCGAAAGGTTGGCAGTTCAAACCCACCAGCTGCTCTGGAGGAGAAAGATGTGGCAGTCTGCTTCCATAAAGGTTTTCAGCCTTGACAACCCTGTGGGGGCAGTTCTATTCTGTCCTACAGGGTAGACGTGAGTTAACCTTTACAGACACAGACTGCCACATCTTTCTTCCGTGGAGCAGTTGGTGGCTTTGAACCGCCCTACCTTTTGGCTAGCAGCTGAGAGCTTAACCACAGTGGCTGCAGTTCTCCTTACCTTCAGTCTACCTCATTAAACTCACAATTGTTCCCCTTAGCTGTGTTGCCTCCTAAAGATGTGTCACATTGTAGAGATAGGAAAGGGCACAGAATTCTTCCTCATCTTTTCTTCTTTTTTAAGCTGGAGAACCTACAAGAAGCAAGGCATGAAGATTAGAAAGGGCTCAGCGTGCTCAGCGGACCTGGAGTCATAGAGGTTACCTGGAGGAGAGTGTCAGGAAATGAAGTCAAGTGGTACCTTTGGGGTCCGGGCACTGATTTTTAAGTGTGAGCGATAAAACAGTGGTGGCAAACTGAGAGCTATTAACGCCATTTTACTCTTTGGGAACAATGAGGTACAATCTGCTTACTCTTAAGAAAACACAGCCTTTCCTTTCAGCCTTCAGCTGTGTAATTGATGATAGGAATAATTATCAAAGGGTTTTGAGCCGAGTGAGATTCATAGAAGTCTCAAACAAAAGAAAAAAAAAAAAAAGAGGAATTCCAGGGTAATCCATGTTATATCCAATCCCTGGGTGGATGGGATGCCAATTACTGCCACCTGCCCCATCTTGTCTCAGTTACGACGCCCCAGGGAGAGCTGCACTTAAGGCCCTGTCAAAAATGTCAGCTCTGCTTCTGGGGCCAGATGCAATAACTTCCCTTGAAGACTGCAGGGGCTGGGTCCCATGTGAAATGCAGCATTAAATCTTCTCCTCAGCTAAACAGGGACTGCCAATCTAGCATTCTGTCTTCAGCGTACACAGGGAGAACTGAACATTTCTCTCCGAAAGGAATGTGCCAGGTGCTCTACCAGATGCCCTATAGGTTATTGGTTTTAATATCCAACACCTGAAAGCCTATTTATCACAGTTCCCAATTTGCACAGGAGAATACTGAGGATCCTAAAAGGCAAACCCTCTTCCCAAGGTTACTGGTTTTATATGGCTAGACAAGAATTCTAGCCCGTTCATTCTTACACCAAATGCTTCTGCCTTTTCCATTATAAATGATAAAAACTTGCCTAGATTTCTTTTGCATTCTTTAATTAGAAGGTCTCAGTAACTGTCCTCCAATGGCCTTCCACATAATTCATTCCCACCCCCAGCTCCAACAAACATTGATGTTAAGTATGCAGACTTGAGCCATGTACCACCACCTTGGTTTCCCTGCTTGTGATTGGTTACTAACCCAAAGGTTAGTGATTTGAACCCACCCAAGAGCCTGGAAAACTGCTTCCATAAAGATCACTGCCAAGAAAACCCTATGGAGCAATTCTACTCTGTAACACATGAGGTGGCCGTGAGTTCAAGGGGGCTGACTTGATGACAGTTAACAACACACTGCCACCATCACCTGCGGAAACAGGATTGGCACTAAGGAATGTCTCTGTTGAGAAGTCCCCAAAGGATAAATATAAAAGCAACAAGTTTTTTTTTTTTGTTGTTGTTATTACTGCTATTCTTGCAAATTGTAGCCAAAAGAAGTTGAAATGAATGCAAGTGGGTTTTACCAGCTTCTGAAAATGATGGAACTCTTTGTCCCCTTGAGACCATGTACTTCATTATCGTCTAACAGTTTCAAGTTACTTTTACCAGCAATGTCTCAGATGCTCACAATAACCCCATTAGACAAATAGATGAGGAAATACAGGAATCCGTGCATAAAGTTCCTTGCTCAATGACTCAAAGGAGTAGGTAGCACACCCAGATTTCAATTCCAGGTATTCTAACAACATCCGATGCTGTTTCCACAGCCACACGGTTGCCTCCCAGTGCTTAATCATTTAACATTCATTCACTTATTGATTTATCCATATATTCTTTTCACAATATTAATTTTTTTCATTGTTTAGTCATTATGCCAGGTGTGTGCGACAAAAAGCATGGTGCACTTTCTTTTATCAAAGAGCTTATGATCTTAACTAAAAGGCTGGCCTGTAACTCATAATCACAGTTTGGTGAAATTAATACAACAGCCAAAGATTGAGGTCATCACAGGGAGCCACAAAGGAGAGAGAGGGTTTTGTTTAAAGGCTTCACAGAAGCTGATTGATGTGGGTTTTGACAGATGATACAATTTTGCCAGGTGGCTAAACATGTGAAAAACTTGTCAGCTTACTTTTGCCTGAAATGACTGTTGTAAAAGAAATTTGGCTCCAAAAATATACAATGATACCTATACCCTAACTATAAATTTAATTTAACAAGTCATTTTTTTTTTCTATATCTAAGGATAACATTTAATTACATTTAGGTCTTCCTTCAATTTAGAAGCTCTTCCTGTTCCTGGGTATAAGTTTTACACATATACAGATATATATACGTGCTTTTATTCCAGGCTGTATTCTCTGTTTTTTTTTTTTTTTTTGTATTCTCTGTTAATCACTTAAGAGTTTCTTTTCTGATTACTAATATTAGGAAGTGTGAGTATTCTTTGTATATTGCAGGAGTATTTGAATTTCACCCCAGGGAACTAGGTAGTTCATATACAATTTCTTGCATTAATCACTGATCAATAGAGAAGCTCTTCTTAATGCCATTGATTGGTGTGTGGAAATAAAAGACTAAACAGAATCCTAAATAGAAACAAAAACAAATATACTGGTTGTTCAACACTTGCTGCATGAATGAGCCATAGATAGCTCAGTCAATAGCTCTGATATAGTAATAACGTAGTATGTGGCAGTACAAAGTGTTGGAGAATAGGTAAAACCAGGTATCATTCTGTCCAGTTCTCTAAATCATTGTTCAAAAACAAATGCCAACGGGGGCCAGGCAGATAACTTAAGCAAGTGAAATAGGCCGTATTCACAGGGCAAGGACATGGCTATCTAAATTGTGTAGCTTAAAATAAGTTCCAGCTAATTGTTGAGATGCGGAAATGTGGGCTATTACTGCTAGGTCTTCTTGCTTTCTATACCTGTTGCCATCAAGTCAATTCCAACTCATAGTGACCCTACAGGACACAGTAGAACTGCCCCATAGAGTTTCCAAGGAGCACCTGGTGGATTCGAACTGCTGACCTTTTGGCTAGCAGATGTAGCTCTTAACCACTACGCCACCAGGGTGTCCAGCTTTTTATAAGACAACGAAAAACCAGATTTTTATGGAAATAGCTGAACATTTACATTCTTTGATATCATTCATTTTAAAATATTGAGAGTTAAACAAAATATATCATGAGACTGGTTATGGTCCTCCAGCCATTAGTCTGTGAATTCAGCACTAAATGCTCATGATAACACCCAGCACATTCATTTGCGTTGTATGTTTTTTTTTCCCCTGTACTCTATGAGGATACTCCAGAGCAGGGACCAGATGTTTATCTTTATATCTGCACCTAGCATTTTGCAAAGTGCCTGGCACATCATAGACTCAGAAAATGTTTGTTCAATGAAAGAATAAAAAATGTTTAGTGACTGAATGACTGATGGAATTGATGAATGAATGAGCAAATGAATACATGAATGAATTGTACAAATTGATGGCACCAAGGTCAAACCTATCCTTAGTTTTTCCTAGTTTAGAATAATGTTCTGACTGATGTAATTTAGAAGTCCCTGCGTGGTGCAAATGGTTAAGGCACTTGGCTGTTTACTGAAAGTCTGGAGGTTCGAGCCCACCCATATGTACCTAGGAAGAAAGATCTGGTGATCTGCTTCCAAGAAATCAGCCATTGAAAACCCTATGGAGCAGAGTTCTACTCCGACACACATGGGGTCACCATGAGATGGAATCAACTCTATGGCAACTGTATTGATCTAATTCAATCTTTTAAAAAGTAGTCAAGTTTTGTTACAAACTGAGGACAAATGTGAAAAGCAACCAGACTAGCTGTTCACCATCAGCTACAACACATTCCCTATTTAATTCCATCTCCTATTCCTTCCCATCTCTGTGTCACTGCTCAGCTGGGTCTTGCTGCTGCTACTGAATCCTGCTGTTGCCACACAATTCCTCCCATCTAACGTGTCCTTTCGCCTCTGCTCCATTTTGCCAAATTCTATCCAATCTCTGAAGCTCAACTTAATTCCCCCTCCTTCCCAAAGTTGCCCTAACCATCTGACCTTCGTCAACATTTCATAATTACCATAATAGCCATAGCACACTATTTTCTACTTTTATTATTATCTTCCTGACAATTTTTGTTTCCTGGAAGGAAAAAAAAAAAGACACTACATATTCTACTTCCCCTTAGATATCTCATTTTTGCCATGACTACAACTTTCTAAAACAATAACTGGGACAAATTTTGCAACAAAGGAGTTTTTATTTATAAGGAAAATCATAATAAGTATACACATTAAATCTCATTTATGTTTTTCTTTTACAAAAGACCTAAAAAATGAGATCCCTGTCTGTATTTAGCCACCAAAATAAATTTTAGATACTTCAACTCTTTAAGCAAAAATAACAAAATTATAAAAGTAATTTTAGACAAAAGTAATAAACATTTTTAAGGCACTGGTGTTGGACAGAAAATGTAAAGAAGACGGATAATGCAAATATAGAAAATAATATTTTTGCATATCCTAATAATGGCAAATGGTCACATATATATCTGACAAAAATAATATTCTGCATACATAAAGTTTACTTACAAATCAATCAGAGAAAATGAGCATATAAAAAAAAAATCGAGTAAATGCCTAAGTGATAAAGAATAAATATGATGATCAGATAAAGTATCCAAATTCCCTTGTGATCAAAATGCAAATTAAGTGAACATGAGATAAAAAGCAAAATTAAGGACAAATTACTGCAGTGTGTCCATTGGGTAATTTGGTTAAATGTATCCAAAAACCACAGTGTCCATCTCCTTCCATCCAGACACTCCACTTAACAGAAGTAATGATGGGTATGATGCGAGGGGAAGGATATATTTACCAACATTGTAATGTTGTTTTCTTCTTCCTTTATTTATTTTTTTTACAGCAATACCTATTTACTACCCTTTCTACGAAGAATGTATTGTATAATTGAATTATGAAAAAATTCATAAAATTACTTAAAAATGAAAAATGCTGTAAATAAACACACACACCCCCCAACAAGCTAACACTTGGTCCATAGTGAAAATAAAGGTTTTTTTCTTCTTTTTTCAGTTTGTATTATGTAGAATTATGAATTTTCTTTCAATACATGGCTAGGGCAAGGACAGGTTTTGTAAGAAAAAGCGGTGGCTTTGGATAGACAGACCTGAATTATGGTTTCTCCTCTCAGCAGTCTGTCCTGGGGCAGTTTCCGTGGTGCCTCCAAGCTCCAGTTTCCTCATCAGTAACCAAGTTTCTAACACCTATCTTTCAGGCTTGTTGGGAGGGTTAAATTAAATAAACTGTAGAGAATCTGGCAAAGTTCCTGGTGTTAAATAAACAGTTGTCCTTTCATAAAATGAAACCTCTAGATACAAGTGCCAGTTAGTTTTTTATTTTTTTTTAATTGTGCTTTAAGTGAAAGTTTACAATTCAAGTCAGTTTCTCATACAAAAACTTACACACACATTGTATAACTGTCAGGGCAGTTATTGATGGTAGCTGGTACCATCTAGTTCTTCAGGTCTTAGGCTGATGGAGTCTCTGGTTTATGTGGCCCTTTTTTTCTCTTGGGCTCATATTTTCTTTGTGTCTTTGGCCTTCATCATTCCCGTTTGGTCCAGCCGTGTTGAGACCGATTGATGCATCTTAGATGGCCACTTGGTAGCTTTTAAGACCCTAGACGCAACTCACCAAAGTGGGATGCAGAAAGTCTTCTTAATACACTTTGTTATGCCAATTGACCTAGATGTCCCCTGAAACCATGGTCCCCAGACCCCTGCCCCTGCTACTCTGTCCCTTGCAGTGTTTGGTTGTATTCAGGAAACTTCTTAGCTTTTGGGTTAGTCAAGTTGTGCTGACTTCCCCTGTATTGTGTGTTGTCCTTCCCTTCACCTAAAATATCCCCTCCCTCCCTCTCTCCCCAGCCTAGTAACCATCAAAAAACGTTTTCTTCTGTGTTTAAACCTTTTCTTGAGTTCTCATAATAATGGACTTATACAATATTTGTCCTTTTGCAACTGACTAATTTCACTCAGCACAATGCCTTCCAGAGTCCTCCATGTTGTGAGATGTTTCACGGATTCATCATTGTTCTTTATCGTTGTGTAGTATTCCATTGTGTGAATATACCATAATTTGTTTATCCATTTATCCACTGATGGGCACCTCGGTTGCTTCCGTCTTTTTGGTATTGTAAACAGTTGTAAACAGTGCTGCAATGAACATGGGTGTGCATATATCTGTTCGTGTAAAGGCTCTTATTTCTCTAGGATATATCCCAAGGAATGGGATTCCTGGATTGTATGGTAGCTCTATTTCTAGCTTTTTAAGGAAGCACCAGATCGATTTCTGAAGTGGTTGTACCATTTTACATTCCCACCAGCAATGTATAAGTGTTCCAGTCTCTCCACAACCTCTCCAACATTTATTATTTTGTGTTTTTTGGATTAATGCCAACCTTGTAGGAATGAGATGGCATCTCATTGTAGTTTTGATTTTCATTTCTATAAAAAATGGGTTTTTAATGGCTAATGATTGTGAGCATTTCCTCATGTACCTGTTATCCCCTAAATGTCTTCTTTGGTGAAGTGCCTATTCATATCCTTTGCCCATTTTCTAATTGGGTTATTTATCTTTTTGTTGTTGAGGTTTTGCAGTATAAACTCTGGTGATGTAGTGGTTAAGTGCCACAGCTGCTAACCAAAAGGTTAGCAGTTTGAACCCACCAGGCACTCCTTGGAGCTCTATGGGGCAGTTCTACTCTGTTGTATAGGGCAATGGGTTTGGTTTGATTTTCGTTGTAGATTTTAGGGATTAGATGCTGATTGGATTCATCGTAGCCAAAATTTTTTTCCCACTCTGTAGGTTGTCTTTTCACTCTTTTGATGAAATCTTTGGATGAGCATAGGTGTTTGATTTTTAGGAGCTCCCAGTTATCTAGTTTCTCTTCTGGTGTTTGTGCATTGTTAGTAATGTTTTGTATACTGTTTACGCCGTGTATTAGGGCTCCCAGCATTGTCCCTATTTTTAATTCCATGACCTTTATCATTTTAGATTTTATATTTAGGTCTTTGATCCATTTTGAGTTACCTTTTGTGCATGGTGTGAGTTATGGGTCTTGTTTCATTTTCTTGCAGATGAATATCCAATTATGCTTGTACCGTTTGTTAAAGAGACTGTCTTTTCCCCACTTAATGGACTTCGGGCTTTTGTCAAACATCAGCTGCTCATAGGTGGATACATTTATGTCTGGATTCTCAATTCCATTCCATAGGTCTATGTATTTGTTGTTTTACCAGTACCAGGCTGTTTTGACTACTGTGGCAGTATAATAGGTTCTAAAATCAGGTAGTGTGAGGTCTCCCACTTTGTTCTTCTTTTCCAGTAATGCTTTACTTATCTAGGGTCTCTTCCCTTTCCATATGAAGTTGGTGACTTGTTTCGCCATCACATTAAAAAATACCATTGGAACTTGGATTGGGATTGCATTGTATCTGTAGATCGCTCTGGGTAGAATAGACATTTTCACAACGTTGAGTCTTCCTATCCAGGAGTAAGGTATGTTTTTCCACTTATGTAGGTCTATTTTGGTTTCTTGCAGTAGTGTCTTGCGGTTTCTTTGTATAGGTCTTTTACATCTCTGGTTAGATTTATTCCTAAGGGTTTTATCTTCTTGGGAGCTATTGTAAATGGTACTGATTTGGTGATTTCTTCTTCGATTTTCTCTTTGTTGGTGTAGGGGAAACCAACTGATTTTTGTATGTTTATCTTGTATCCTAATACTTTGCTGAAGTCTTCTATTAGTTCCAGTACTTTTCTTGTAGATTCTTTCAGGTTTTCTGTGTATAGGATTATATCATCTGTAAATAGTGATACTTTTACTTCTTCCATACCAATTTGAATGCCCTTTATTTCTTTATCTAGCCTAATTGCTCCAGCACAATGTTGAATAAGAGTGGTGATAAAGGGCATTCTTGTCTGGTTCCCATTCTCAAGGGCAATGCTTTCAGACTCTCTCCATTTAGGATGATGTTGGCTATTGGCTTTGTATAAATGCCCTTTCTTATGTTGAGAAATTTCCCTTCTATTCCTATTTTGCTGAGAGTTTTTACCGTGAATAGGTGTTGGACTTTGTCATATGTGTTTTCTATATCAATTGATAAGATCATGTGGTTCATGTATTTTGTTTTATTTATATGATGGATAACATCGATTATTTTTCTAATGTTAAACCATCCCTGCATACCTGGTATGAATGCCACTTGGTCATGGCGAATTATTTTTTTGATATGTTGTTGAATTCTATGGGCTAGAATTTCATTGAGGGTTTTTGTGTCTAAGTTCATGAGGGATATTGGTCTGTAATTTTCTTTTTTTGTGGTGTCTTTACCTGGTTTTGGTATCAGGGATATGCTGGCTTCATAGAATGAGTTTGGGAGTGTTCCATCCTTTTCTATGCTCTGAAATACCTTTAGTAGTAGTGGTGTTAACTCTTCTCTGAAAGTTTGGTAGTATTCTCCAGGGAAGCTGTCAGGGCCAGGCTTTTTTTTTGTTGGAAGTTTTTAAATTACTTTTAATCTCTTCTTTTGTTATGAGATTATTTATTTGTTCTACCTATGTTTAAGTCAGTTTAGGTAGGTAGTGTGTTTCTAGAAATTTGTCCATTTCCTCTACGTTTTCAAATTTGTTGGAGTAGAATTTTTCATAGTATTCTGTTATGATTATTTTAATTTCAGTTGGGTCTGTTGTGATATCACCCATCTCATTTCTTACTCAAGTTATTTGCTTTCTTTCCTGTTTTTGTTTTGTCAGTTTGGCTAATGGTTTATCAATTTTATCGATCTTTTCAAAGAACCACCTTTTGGTCTTGTTAACTCTTTCTATTGTTTTTCTATTCCCTATTTCATTTAATTCTGCTCTAATCTTTATTATTTGCTTTCTTCTGATGCCTGAGGGTTTCTTTTGCTTTTCTTTCTATTTGTTGGTGTTCTTGGGTTAATTCTTTGATTTTGGCCCTTTCTTCTTTTTCAGATGTGTGTATTTACTGCTATAAATTTACGTCTGAGCACTGCTTTTGCTGTTTCCTAAAGGTTCTGGTAGGATGTGTTTTCATTCTGATTTGATTCTATAAATTTCTTTATTCCATCCTTAATTTCTTGTATAATTCAATAGTTTTTGAGCAAGGTATTGTTCAGTTTCCATATGTTTTTTTCTTGCTTTCCTGTTACTGATTTCTACTTTCATGGCTTTATGGTTACGAAAGATGCTTTGTAATATTTCAATGTTTTGGATTCTGTTAAGGCTTGCTTTATGACCTAATATGTGGTCATTTCTGGAGAATGTTCCATGTACATTGGAAAAGAAAGTATACTCGGCTGCTGTTGGGTGGAGTGTTCCGTATATGTCTATGAGATCAAGGTGGTTGATTGTAGCATTTAGATATTCTATGTCTTTATTGAGCTTTCTGGATGTTTTATCCTTCACCGAAAGTGAAGTCTCCTACTATTATTGTGGAGATGTCTATCTCACTTTTCAATGCTGCTGGAGTTTGCTTTATGTATTTCGGAGTCCTGTTGTTGAGTGTGTAAATATTTATTATGCTTATGTGTCCTTCCTTATCCTCTGTGGTGGATTTTACTTTAAAGTCAATTTTTCATAAATTAATATTGCCATTCCTGCTCTTTTTTGATTGTTGTCTGCTCGATAAGTATTTTTTCATCCTGTTAGTTTTAGTTTGTTTGTGTCTTTAAGGTGTGTCCCTTGTAGGCAGCATATAGACAGATTGTGTTTTTTTTTAATCCATTCTGCCACTCTCTGTCTCTTGATTCATTTAGTCCATTTAAATTCAGCATGATTATTGGTAGGTGTGAGTTTAGTGCTGTCATTTATGTCTTTTTTTGTGTTTTTTGTGTTTCTGTGCTGAGTTGTTTTTCTTTATATATACATATATATATATTCTTTTCATCTTTTCCATTGTTGTTGATTTTGTTTTGCTGAGTCTTTATATTGTTCTTGTTTTTTTATTTTGATGTGTAAGATTGTTAGTTTCCTTTGTGGTTATCTTAATATTTACCCCTATTTTTCTAAATTTAAATCAATCTTTTATTTCTTTATATCACCTTGACTTCATCTCCATATGAAAGATCTATGACCACATTTTTTAGTCTCTCTTTTTTGTTTTAAAGTTGTCATCTTTTACGTAATGACGTCTCTGTTTCTCTGTTTTGAGTGTTTTTGCTTTGATTTATTTTTGTGATTTCCCTATCTGGGTTGATATCTTGTTGCTCTGTCCTGTGTTCTAGTTTTGGGTTTTTATCTGATGTTATTGACTTTCTAACTGGAGGACACCCTTTAGTATTTTTTGTAATTTTGTGTTGGCTTTTGCAAATTCCCTAAACTTCTGTTTGTCTTCAAATGTCCTAATTTTGCCATCATATTTGAGAGTTTTGTTGGGTATATAATTCTTGGCTGGCAATTTTTTTCCTTCAATGCTTTATATATGTCATCCCATTGCCTTCTTGCTCGAGTGGTTTCTGCTGAGTAGTCCAAGCTTAGTCTTATTGACTGTCCTTTGTAGGTGACTTTTCTTTTATCCATAGCTGCTCTTAAAATTCTCTCTTTATCTTTGGTTTTGGTAAGTTTGATTATAATATGTCTTGGTGACTTTCTTTTGGCATCTACCTTGTGTGGGGTTCAGTGAGCTTCTTGGATAGATATCTTCTCATCTTTCACGATTTCGGGGAAGTTCTCTGCTGACAAATCTTCGACAATTCTCTCTGTATTTTCTGTTCCCCCCTCCCCCATTCTGGTACTCCAATCACTTATAGGTTATTCCTCTTGATAGAGTCCCACATAATTCTTAGGATTTCTTCATTTTTTTAATCAATTTTTTCTTCAAATATATTGGTGCCAAGTGCTTTATCTTTATCTTAATTTTGACATCCATTGCCTCAGTTCTGCTCTTATAACTTTCTATTAAATTGTCTAATTCTGAAATTTTATCATTAATCCTCTGAATTTATGTTTGCTGTCTCTCTATGGTTTCTTGCAGCCTATTACATTTGTTATTACGCTTTTGTCTAATCTGCTTAAGTTCCTCTAATGCTTTTTCTGTGTGTTCCTTGGCTCGTTCTGAGTTTTGCCTGATCTCCTTCCCGATCTCTTGAAACACTCTGTATATTAATCTTTTGTATTCTACCTACAGTAATTCCAGGAAGCTCTCTTTATCTGGAAGATTCTTTGATTCTTTGTTTTGAGAGCTTGCTGAAGCTATCATGGTCAGCCTGTTCATATGATTTGATATTGACTGTTGTCTCTGAGCCATCAACAAGTTATTGTATTTATTTATTTTATGTTTGCTTTTTTTTTTCTGCTTACTGTGTCCTAGCTTCTTGTTTTGTTTAGTTTTGATATGCCCAAATAGGCTGCTCGAGTGAGCTAGTTTGATTATTGGTGCTTTTCGGGCTCTAATGTCCTGTCACCCAGTCGTTAGAGCTGTTACCAAGTATGTGAGCCCAGGAGGCCACTCAATTTTCTTGTGTGGATTCAGCTCAGGTGTCCAGATAGCCAGTCACAAAGTGTGTGGTACAGGCTTTCACCTACAGTCCTATACAGGCAGGAGTGATTGGTGTAGGCACAGGTATTTGGTTGCAGTAGGGGGTCACACGCTGAGCAAGGTAGGGGGCTGATTGTCTGTGAGGAAAGTATGTTCCTGTTCCCTAGAGCACGTAAGTGGGTGGGTTTTGTGTCTTTGGGCATCTAATGCTGTTAGCTGTAAGGACTGGGAGGCACCACTTATTCTTGGACTCCTGTTGCAGGTGGCTATGTGTTGTGGATGGAGCCACTAGTCCTCAGACCCCTTATGTGGGTAGGTGAGGACCCTGCTTAATAGGCAGAGCAGTGGCAAATGACACAAACTTGTCTCTCTACCATGTAGTTGAAGCAGTTGAAGTTAGACTTCAGGTATATACCCTGTTATACTATGTTAATGAGGGCCTATGCTATTGAAATGGGTCCACGCAGGGGTGAAAGGCATTCAAAATCTGTGGGCCCCTTATGCCTGTGCATAGGCAAAGGAGCTGTTTCTGCCCTGAGTTTCTGGTTTAGGGGATACAGCAGATTATTTTTTCCCTGTTTGTTACTTTGTTCTGTCTCCAAGTCCAGGGCTATGGCTCAGGATGAGTGCAAGGTCTTTCTTCCAGCCCAGCAGATGCAGCCGGCTTGGACCCAGTGCAGAGAAGGGAGGGAGCAAATAAGTGGGTGAGAGGTTTTTCCTGAAGGGGTAGTTTGGATCATGGCAGGTTAAATGCAAGTACTTATCATTTGCCAATCGTGGTCTGATTCTTGTGTGTTCTGGAGGGTTGAGCAGACTCTCCGTCATTCGGCTTCCTCCAATGTGGAAAATGCATCCTGAACGCCTTTGCTTGCCTCACCACACTTGCGACAGTGGTGAAATTGGCCTGTAGGATGCTGGTCCTGCCAGGTCAGGTCTGGCAACTCCTTCCTGCTTCTGAACTGTCACTCCCCCTCCCCCTACCAGTCGGTCTGATTCCTCAACTTTGCGTTTGATGTTCAGGGATCCTAGATTGTCATATAGAATCTATTCGCTTGTTTTTTCGGGTCTGTTGTAAGAGGGACCACGGGAAACATCTGACTACTCCGCCATCTTGGCCCCGCCACCGCCAGTTAGTTTTAAATTGAGAAGTCTCTCAGTTGATATAAAGGTCGACACATGTGTTGTTATTATTTAACAAGGAGTGAATTGATGCGTAGTGGTTAAGAGCTATGGCTGCCAACCCAAAGGTAAGCGGTTTGAATCCACCAGGTGCTCCTTGGAAACCCTATAGGGCAGTTCTACTCTGTCCTTTAGGGTCACTATGAGTTGGAATTGACTCAACAGCAACAGGTTCATTTTTTTTTTTTTTTTGAATCGATGAGTTTGCATGTGATGGGTGCTTGAAGTTAGTTTGGCTATGGCAAGTGAGCCTATAATTTCCAAAGGTTGAGCTGCCTTTCTGTCCTTGTGAGCTGATGGTGTTCTGGCTACGTTTCCACCATTGCATGAACATTTTTGAATAATGTTCTGTTGTTGTCTTTTCTTCACTATTTATGTGTTGAGCTTTCTAATTCAGTGCTAGGCATTGCATGGCCCAAAGGCAGGGGTAATGCCAGTTCTTAGTTTTGCACTAACAGTTCTCCTGACAGAAAGCAGAGGGAAGGAAACAGATGTAGGAAAAAGAAGAGTCATTGCCTGCTTGCCAAATCCTTCATCATAAACTTTCCCAATGAAGGAAGCAGTTCTTATATTTTTCCTTTTTTATTGGGCTGACACATACTCTTTATCACATTCTTTATCTTCGGATATTTAGAGCCCCTTGTGGCTTTTCTGTACCTCCAACATAGAAGCTCTAATCCCCTCCTTTTCTGGAAGAGCTTTTCTTAGATGTGCATGATGGATGTTACAAGATTTGCTAACAGTTGGGGTGAGGGTTATCCCCTCCCCTGTGAGGGCTCAGACTGCAAAACAAGGGCGGGAGGTCTAGGATTCAGTGCAGGCATTGCAGACAGGCCACTGGGCCTGTTGAACTCGCTATTTCCAGCATGCAGCATAGAGAAGGTATTCAGAAAATGTTTGCCAACCTAAAGGTCAGCATTACCTATGGAACCTGCCAGGTTGTATGCTAACACTCACCAACCTAGGACAAGGCTGTGCTCTCAAAAACACATTGTAAATACATTCCCCACCCCCCATTCCTCATCCACCATCTCCTCTGCCAAGTAATATCCCTGCACAAGTGCCAACTTCCCTCCTCAGATACCTCTGTGACAGCCCCATGGAAACAAATAATTATGTGACAGGCAAAGAAGACCTATTTTGTATATAAGTCTTTTCACTTTCTTGTTGATCTCCTTTGAAGCACAAAAGCTTTTAATTATGGTGAAAGCCAATTAATCACTTTTTGTTGTTGTTTATGTTTTTGCCATTATATATAAGAAACCATTGCCTAACCCAAGGCCATGAAGATTTACCCCATTTTTCTCAAAGAGTTTTTATAGTTTTTCCTCTTACATTTAAGTCTATGATCCATTTTGAGTTAATTTTTATATGTGGTGTGAGGTTGGTGTCCAATTCCATTCTTATACTTGTGGGTATTCGGTTGTTCCAATCTCATCTGTTGAAAATCCACCAGGTTTTTAAAATCATGGTTATCACATTTATTGTTTTATAAGTATGTTGTATAGCAATATCTGAATGTGTATCTTATTTATTTATTCATTTTTTATTTGTTTAAATTGATCTTTTCTTCCCTCTTTGATAGAGTCTTGCTGGTTTTGTTCACCTCTGTATTCACAGTGCCTAGAACTGACTGTTACAAACATATATTAAGCATTCAGTAAGTATTTGTTAATAACTGAACTTCTAATTCATGCTGTGCTACTAGTACATACATTCAAATTTCAGCTAGATCAGAACGTTATGCAATATTTCCCAGGTACCAAATGGGCCTCCAGCACTGTGGCCCCCGTCCCATGGCACCTCAGAAGGCAGCTAGTAGAAAGTAGAAGACTTATCATTAGGTACCAGGATTTCCTGGTATAGGACTCCACACCCATGCCTCTGCCAGCTACACCACCTATTGCTTTTTAAAAAACAGCAACGGAAATGTTTTCCACCATGTTTGGGGTAAAAAGAATGGCCTAAGTTTCCCAGGGCTGCCATACCAAATTGCCGTATATTTGGTGGCTTCAACAACAGAAATTTATTCTCTCACAGTTCTGGAGGCCAGCAGTCCAAGATCAAGGTGTCAGCAGGGTTGGTCAGAAATAAAAACTGGAGGTCCTGTGCAAATGAATATGGTTTCATACGTTGACAACTAGCTTCTCCTCTGGAGGTCATGTGCTGTACCAAATATAGTTCTATTGGTCATAGCGATTTTCTAAATTACTCTTTAAGCTGCATTCATCCCTTTGTCCAGATGCTAGGCAAACATCTCCTACCACCATCCTCTGCTTTTAATCCCAAAATGGAATTCCTCAAGTCTCTTTGTACAGCTTGTGGATTACTAAAGCAAGCCCTTCTATAAGCAGTGTAGCATATTGGAAATAACTTGAATTTGAACCCCGTATTTTCTACTTGGAGTCCTGGTAGCATGGTGGTAAACTTTCAGCTGCTAACCAAAAGATGGCAGTTGAATCTACCAGCCACTCCTTGGAAACCCTATGGGGCAGTTCTACTCTGTCCTATAGCATCACTATGAGTCAGAATCGACTGAATGGCAACGGGTTTTTAAAATTTATTTATTTTCTACTTACTAGCTTTGTGACCTTGAACAAGTTACTTCAGTTCTCTGAGCTTCAACCTCTTTAGTTACAGTTTCTTTTTCAGTTGGATATGAGTAAATCACAGAATTTAAGAAAACACTGATGAAATAGGACCTGAAAAAAGATGAAACCAATACAACTCTGGGAATCTATTAGGAGCCGTTGAATATTTGATTTTAAGGCCCCACCAAAGGCATCAATCAGCTCCAACTATTTTTTTTTTATAATTTTTATTGTGCTTTAAGTGAAAGTTTACAAATCAAGTCAGTCTCTCACACAAAAACCCATATACACCTTGCTACACACTCCCAATTACTCTTTTTTTTTTTTTTTTTTAATGAAACAGCCTGCTCTCTCCCTCCACTCTCTCTTTTCATGTCCATTTCGCCAGCTTCTAACCCCCTCCACCCTCTCATCTCCCCTCCAGGCAGGAGATGCCAACATAGTCTCAAGTGTCCACCTGATCCAAGAAGCTCACTCCTCACCAGCATCCCTCTCCAACCCATTGTCCCGTCCAATCCATGTCTGAAGAGTAGCTCCAACTATTTTTTCAGCTCTGTATCACTTGGCTTAAGCTTCAGATTCCTAGGAAAAATGTTGATTGACTTAGCTTAGATCAAGTGCCCACCCCTTGCCACTTTAACAGTCTCACCAAAACTTTGATTAATGATAGAAGAGAGGGTTACTCTGTGGAGAGAACAGCTTGATGGACTTAACTTCTGGAAGGAGGACTCAACCAACCCCTGGTGACTGGGCAGGGAGACAGCTTCAAGAGTAAGTAGCTTGACCTTACATTTTTACAATCCTTGAATTTCTTACTAGTGCCTCCCATAAGCCAAAGCCAGTTGGTGACTTGATGGCAAGGGAGCCCACTGATACAGTCTACATAAAGGCAGCCTCTCAGGAACACAGTAGTGTGGAGAAGGGTAGAGAGAAGATCAGAGGTATCTCAGAAGAAAGACCTGGCCTTCTACTTCCCCCAAAAATCAGCCACTGAAAACCCTACTTTGTATGTCAGTTCTCCTCTGACACACATGGGGCCACCATGAGTTGGAACCAACATGACGGCAACTGGTTAGTATAATAATGTTCCTAAATCATTACTGGTAGTGAATTCTCTTTCTTCTTTCTTATTTAGGTGAAGGCACCATGACTTCTCCTATCCTAGGAGGAAAAACCATGTGTGTAATTCTTGGTCCAGGAAATTCCTCATAGTTTGGAAATTCCCAAAGGCATGAGTCAGAGGGTTTCTCTCCTCTTCTTCCCTGGTGCAGTCTTGTCTCTTCTCGGAGAGGCCTTGCTCCAGCTGTGGGGTGCCCCTCCTTGAGGACCTTTGCGGAGGCTGTGGGTGGCAGTTCTTTCTATGCTGGTGGCTCTCTGAGCTTCTGCCAAGGCTGAAGAAAGCCACTTCAAAAGATGCCACCACCACTGCTGATAAATGGAATCAGAAGGGCCTTGCTTCAGCCCAGACTGTTTCTAAGCACTTTCTGCCTTGCCTCATTCTTGAGGGCACATTCCTCCTCTCAGTGGATTTGAGTAGTGATGGGGGCTGTCATCCAAGCAGCCATTTGTCTAGCACAGACTCATCCCTCAGAGTCAGGAATGCAGGGAGATAGGTGTTCAGCTTAAGGGGAGGAGAGTGGTGTTTCTGCCACGTCCTGTCTGTGTGTTCCCTTTAGTTCTTATCTGTTAAATCAGGTTTGAACACCTTTAAGTATACTCTCAGAAAGGAAGATAATTTGTAACCTTCGAATGGATTAAGAATTTACTGATTCAAGTTAAATTTACATTTCTCTTACATAATCTTTAAATGAAGGCAATCACTATGACTGCATAGCTTAGGAAAATAAACAGAAATAGATATTTGTAGTAAATGAGTATCTTATATGAGGGCAGCATGATATAGTAAAGGGAGCACTGAAATGAGCTACCCAAACCTGGATTATAGATAGCCTCACTTAAACCTGGGAAAGCCATTTCTCCTCTTAGGGACTCAGTTTCAATATTTGCAGGAAAAGTTGGAATGGACAAGAAGGTGATGATTCAGATTATTGTTTCTATGAAATATAAAAGGCAGCCAAGTCTTGGAGAGGTCAAATAACCTACTTAGGAACACTCAGAGAGTAGGTAGCAATAAAGCAAAAAAAATCAAACCTGTTGCTATCAAGTCCATTCCAACTCATAGCCACCCTGTAGGACTGCCCCATAGGGTTTCCAAGGCTGTCATCTTTACGGTGGAGCCAGACTGGGCAGTGGTTTATTCCGTTGTGCAGAGCATCACGGTAAGTCAGGACCGACTTGAGGGCACCCGACAACAACAACAACAATCCTTTTTTTCTTTGGCTTAACTTTAGGTTTTTTTTTTTTTTTTTTTAATTTAGATGAAGGTTTACAGAGCAAATCGGTTTCTTATTGAACAGTTAATACACATATTCTTTTGTAACACTGGTTGCCAATCCTACCACATGTCAACACTCTCCCCTTCTTGACCTTGGGTTCCCTATTACTAGCTTTCCTGTTCCCTCTTGCTTTCTCATCCTTGCCCCTGGGCTGGTGTGCCCATTTAGTCTCATTTTGTTTTGTGGGCCTGTCTAATCTTTGGCTGAGGGTGAACCTCAGGAGTGACTTTAGTACTGAGTTAAAAGGGTGTCTGAGGGCCATACTCCTGGGATTTCTCCAGTCTCTGTCAGACCATAAGTCTGGTCTTTGTGAGTTAGAATTCTGTTCTACTCTGCCCAGGACCCTCTATTGTGATCCATATCAGAGCAGTCAGTGGTAGTAGCTGGGCACCGTCTAGTTGTGCTAGACTCAGTCTGGTGGAGGCTGTGGGGGTTGTGATCCATTAGTCCTTTGGACTAACCTTTCCCTTGTGTCTTTGGTTTTCTTCATTCTGCCTTGCTCCATAAGAAGTGTGTCCAGTGGAGTATCTTAGATAGCCTCTCACAAGGTTTTAAGAACCCAGACACTATTCACCAAAGTAGGATGTAGAACATTTTCTTTATAAACTATGTTATACTAATTGAGCTAGATGTCCTCTGATGGTCCCCAGCCTTTAGCCCAGTAATTTGTTGGTCCCTCAGGGAGTTTGGATGTGTTTATGAAGCTTCCATGACTTTGTCTTGGTCAAGTTGTGCTGACTTCCCCAATACTGTGTACTGTCTTACCCTTCACCAAAGTTACACTTATCAGAAACAACAACAATCTTTATGGAACGTAGACTGTCACATCTTTCTCCCACAGAGCCACTGGGTGGGTTCATATCACTGAACTTTTGGTTAGCACCTGGGTGCTTAATCACTGTGCCACCAGGGGCACTCAAGTAGCCATAATGAGAATCAGATCCACTCTCTGCTGGCAAAGCCCCTGGTAGTGAAAACACTGCATTTTGGACAATTCCCATTTCTTCCCAGGTCCTCAGTTTCTCATATGTAAAGAAAGTAGGTTGAGCCACATGGGCCTATAAACAGTGGTATGCTGGAGCTGACTTGTAGAGCTGATTGTTATATTTTCAGGAATTTTGTGAGCAAGTTTTAAAACACAGTCTTTACTGAAAATTAAATTATATAAACTTAAAATTAAACATATATTAAAATCAAAAGTAATAAACACTCAAAACTCATCACTTACTAATGATTTTACTTCATTTGACTATTATCTGTGCTCCTGGGGCTATTTATGTCTATTGAATCTGTATGGTGGAAATAGTATAATATGCTGTGCTATTGTGCATCTTTTCCAGGCCCCACTTTTGGTGATGTTATGTTGGTAGCTTGAAACACGCCAGGCAGGAGTATTGACACCACAGAGATCAGCAAATGCTACATATCAGGGCTTGGCTTATTGTTTTGTCGATTGGGTTGACTAATGAAAATGATGGAAAAAATATTAATAATGCAGGGTGATGTTAAATGTGTGTCATATCTATAGCTGTTACATGTGAATAGCACAAAAAATGAGGACATAGCTTTCCAGTATTTGAAAACAATTATCCGGTTCAGAAAAGAAATCACTTAATCTCATTGATAAATGAGAGAAGTTTCAATATCTTTGTTTTTTCACCTTGGGGTCATTAATTAACATAAACAAAAAAATTTCTATCAACATTTGCTTGTCAATTGCAAACATAGATTAGCTATAATTGAAATACTTCAGTAAAAGTCATTGAAAATATCCAGTTAAAATCAATTGGCTAAATGGCATTTGCAATAAAGATTATTGTATCTTTTATTATTCTTTGTTACTGTATGCTACACATTCTTGATAGTAGTACAATTAAGTACATATTATTAGATATAATTGTACATATTTATCTAATAATGTATGTATAAATATATGTGTATACACACACATGCACACACACATACAACTGTTTGGAGAACTGGTTGTTAAACATTTACCAGCACACTATCTGTAAGGTCCTTTTCCTCTCGGATATTTTAGGAGTCTAACTAGGATAAGCCATCACCCATCTGTCAGTTTGTTGTACTGTGGTGACTTCTGTGTTGCTATCATGCTAGAAGCTACACCACTGGTATTTCAAATACCAACAAGGTCACCACCCATAGTGGAGAGGTTTCAGTGGAGTGTCTAGACTAAGACAGACTAGGAAGAAAGGCCTGGTAATCTACTTCTGAAAATTAGTCAATGAGAACCGTATGGATCACAACAGAATATTGTCCAATATAGTGCTGGAAGATGAGTCCCATAGGTTGGAAGGCCCTCACAAGGGACTCAAATGTACCAAATATCGTGAAGATGGTGCAAGACCAGGCAATGTTTCATTCTCTTATGCATGGGGTTACCATAAGTCTGAGCTGACTTGATGGCACATAACAACAACAACAACTTGGACCAGTATCTAAAGACCACAGGGAGTCAAAGACTGTGAAGAACTTGTCTAATGGTTAGAAATGTCAGGAGTGGATTGGGATGCCCAGGGAGATAGTGAAGTCCCTGTCACTGAGCTGACAACAAGCTGTAGAAAAGAGGAAAGGAAGATGCAGACTATGCTGAATGTTCTCCTTTCTCAACAGGAAATTTCATAGCCCTTTGAGGAACTGATGTCAGTGTGAGAAGTGGGTGAAAAGGCAACAGCCAATGACTTGTGAGAGAGTTACAAGTTCAGATTTCTCAGGAGCCTTATCAAGTTGTTGATGTCCCTTGATACAACTGAAACTTCCTGGGTGGCCGGAGTCAGAACACATCACTTTCTTGGGCCATTTCTTTCACTTTTGTGTATGCTTCCTCTGTTTCAATGTGTTTTAGGTGTTCGTGTATTAGTCTTTCTCATGAAAGTCTATGCCAGTGAGGCTGAGGACTATGTCTAGTCATAAATAAGAGTTGCTCAGGAAATAATTTTTTTCCCCTTTGACCTGAGTGTATTTTGAGGGAAATCAATACAAAATCAATTTTTCTACCCCCTTTCAGTTTCTCAAGCTGTAGAAATGTGCAGAGAATAAGAAAACCTTCTTTCGATAAGTTCTCTCAGAGCCATGACCCCTCTTCAATGCCCCAGCCATAAAAATAAAGTGGTTTTCCCTTTGTTAGTTGACAAAATCGTGACGTATTGTCTGTTCATAACAGGGTTTAACTGTAATGGTTTCCTTAGAACTTCAGGAACTGAATTCAAAACAGTAAATATGTCTTTTTATTAACTTGGCATTAATACTTGTTTAGCATCAGCCAAAAGTCAAGTAGAGAGTTTAGATATAAGGGAGCTAATTTTGACTGAGTACCCACTTTGTGCTAGAATTGCACTAAACACATTGGATGCACTACCTGTTTCAGTCTTTCCCATTCTGTAAGAGAAGAAACCGAGGCTAAGAGGGTAAGATGACTTGCCCAATATCAAACATCTTGTAGGCAGCAGAAATAGAACTTGAACCCACCATTCCAAATACCATTGTTTTCATATAAATCCTATTACCTCTTTGTGGAAAGCTTCTATTTGATAAATGAATGGATGTTTTATAGTTATCTATAGGAGTAGAATAACACAGTGACAAATGAAGGGGAAAAGGGCTATTTGAAAAGTAACGGGGAGGGGGGGAATGCTTTGGCTGTTCTTGACTGACTCAAGGGCAGAAAAGGGAGAACCAGAAATGGAGAAAAAAAATAGCCATACTGGACCTGGCCCTTAAACCTGGGCCCTTAAATCTGCCTGACTCAGGTGCATACCATACATTCAACTACCAAGGAAAACTTTAGTTCCCCATTTACTTGCTTTCTTTAATCATTGTAGACAACACTGTCCCTTGGACATGATGACTGAGGTCAACTTCCTTTGTTCGTCCTGCATGTTTTCTAAGTAGAAAGCACTCCATTTTCCTCCAGTTCTTCTACTGATCTCTCTAGAGAATCACTGTACCCCATTCTGGCCCTCAAAATCCTAATTCCAACCCAGTGACCCCATGATGGAGCACGAATGCACTGACTGCAACGTAATTTTCCGTATTTATTTGGGTGCATTGTCTCTAAAATTTTTGTCGGTACAAATGAGTGTACAGTGTGAATGTTCTGCCAGGATCCCCATTAATCGGAATCTATTGTTGCTCACACAAGAACCTGAAAAAGTGTCAAGCTTAAAACCATTCACCAGCATGTGGCAGAACTCCCTAGCTCTCATATCGATCTTCTTTATAGCTGCCCACTGCAATTCCTCAAAGTAACATTAGTTGTTAACATCTTGTGGGATGGTATATGTGAACCAATTATTGACTGAAGTATGTGGAACTACAGAAACTTAAAAAAAAAAAAAGAGAGAAAAGTCTCCTTAAAGATTGAGAAATAAACTCCCAGAACTACTGAGATGACCTTACACACACCCAAACACACACACACACACGCACGCATACATTCTTGAGAATTAAAAAATGGAGTAAACATGTTTTGATCTGAATAATCAACTCAAAATTAATAACTCCATATACACTGTTCTCTCTCTCTCTCTCACACACATGCACATTTTTAGGAATTTAAGAATGGATTAAATGTGTTTTGATCTGATTAATGTCTCAAAAATAATAACTCCATGTACATTGTTCTACAATAAACCATAAATCATCCTAAATCTATTCTTGGGCAATCCTCCACGTGCGTATCTCTTTCTGGTGGATTCCAGGACACTTTCTTAAGAGTGTTGAGAAATCAATGAATACCTTTAAGAAGGAGAGTGACAACATCTGATTTATGTGCTAAGTACTTATGAGTGATGGATATTCCGTAATTTTGAGTAGTATTCAGAAAGTATTACCTACTGAGCCTTAAAAATGATGACTGAAGTCAACTGGTAAGTTTTACTAAAGACATTTTTTCAAAAATATTTTTTGAAAGACACACAAAAAAGAAAGAAATAGAAAAGAAAGGTGCTCAAAGCAGTAATACTTTGTTCTTTTCCCCATATATTTTAAAGAACCACTTGAAAGCTAGTACATTCTAACACATAAAACCTGGACTTTTGCAACTGACCCCACTGTCAATGTATGTTCTTTTCTGAAATGACTTGTATTTTGCAATCCACTCTCCCTTTTGACTATTATAACAATGACTTAAAGTTTCTGTTAAGTTTAAGGCTGTGTTCTGAATACCCACTGCATTGCCCACCATTTTCTTTTTTTTAATTAATTTTTATTGTGCTTTAAGTGAAAGTTTACAAGTCAGGTTAGTCTCTCATACAAAAATTTACATACACCTTGCTATACACTCCTAATTGCTCTCCCTCTGATGAGATAGCACATTTCCTCCCTCCGCTGTCTCTCCTCGTGTCCATTTGGGTAGCTTCTGGACCCCTCTGCCCTCTCATCTCCCCTCCAGACAGGAGATGCCAACATAGACTCATGTGTCTACTTGGTCCAAGAATCTCATTCTTCACCAGTATCATTTTCCATCCCATATTCCAGTCCAATCCCTGTCTGAAGAGTTGGCTTTGGGGATGGTTCCTGTCTTGGGCTAACAGAAAGTCTGGGGACCATGGCCCCCAGGGTGCTTCTAGTCCCAGTCTGACCATTAAGTCTGGTCTTTTTAGAGGAATTTGGGGTCTGCATCACACTGCTCTCCTGCTCCCTCAGGGGTTCTCTGTTGTGCCCACCATTT
The DNA here is from genome assembly GCF_030014295.1 of Loxodonta africana. NCBI lineage: Eukaryota > Metazoa > Chordata > Mammalia > Proboscidea > Elephantidae > Loxodonta > Loxodonta africana. Next base: position 78,454,251 of record NC_087355.1, on the reverse strand, counting down.
TCTTACCAGTGTTTAGAATCCTACAGAAGTTATGGGGATATAGCTTCATAGGCCAGCCAGTCTGGGAAGGGCTTTGAGGCAGTACTACTGAATCGTTTATTTTTCCCTAAGTCTCCACTAGAGTTACCACTTCCTCAGTTTCCTCATTTGCCAAACAGGAATAATATCCCCTTCTCTGGGTGGATTCCAGGAGCAAATGAATTCTCATGGCTCATGCTTCTTTCTCTTTAAATATTACAAGTTACCAGTTGCCATTGAGTTTACTCCAACTTATGGTGACCACGTGTGTGTCAGAGTAGAACTATGCTCCATAGAGTTTCAGTGGCTGATTTTATGGAAGTAGATTACTGGGCCTTTCTTTTGACATGCCTCTGAGTGAACCTGAGTGAACCTTTCAGTTAGCAGCTGAGAGTGTTAACCAATTGCACCACCCAGAGACTGTAACAATTATTAATTAGTAGTTATTAATACTTTCCTCTTCTCATAGCCCTTTCCTATCCCTATTTACTGCCCCTTCAGCTGTGGTGACTTCTTTGAGGGAGATGCTGGACTTTGATTGAGAAGGGATCATTTCCCGTCCCAGTCTTACCGATTCTTATCTGTTCCTGTTTCCTCAGTTGTGAAATGAAGAAGAGGTCCTGTTAATTGACCTCTGAATTCTGATTCAGTTCTGATAACCTTAGCATAATTTGTGACTTGTTTTTCTTGAGTCTAAACTTTATTGATTATTTTCTATGTACCAAATATCTAAACAATTTATAAATGTTGTTTTGTTTAATCCTCAAAAGTAACCCATGAGGTAATTATGTTATTATTATCCCACTTCACAGGTGAGAAAATAGATGCACAGAGAGAATACCCAATTTTCCCAGTCTCACAACTATTAAGGGTGAAAACTCAAATGGTTTGACGTTAGACCACAAATCTTTGATAAAAATCCTCCTTCACCACCCAGTCCAATGCACTACTGCTGCCTCCTTGGGCACCATCATTTCCAGCATCACTTCCCCTGACTCAGTTGTTGAACACTCAGTATAGACCCTACAGTCATTGACAAAAGCATTGCCATGGTCACTATATACTCAATCTCACTCCCTTCTATAGACACTGCTTTCCTGCCCTTTGTCCTTTCCTCTCTTCTTTATTCCCTTCTTCTGGTTCTTCTTTTTCCTTTCATAAAGATTTAATCAGTGTGTATTGTGTTCCAGACGATATAATCAGGGTTGAGGATTCAGAAATGAATGAGATTGTTCCTGATCTGAGACATTGCCTAGTGTAATTGACTGGGAAGGCAGAGAGAAAGGTTTACTCTGGTAAAGAAATTGTAATGCACTGCTGTACTTCCTCTGAGAGACAGAGAGGTAAAGAAACAGAGAGATAAAGAGATAGAGACACATACCACACATCAGGAGAGTCTGCCTCCAGGCAGAAGCTTAGCAAAAGGACAGAACCTTTAGCTCTCCTTGAGGAACCTTGGGGAAGGTTTCACAGAGGAGTTAATATTTCAGCTAAAAACATGGAGGTATTCTAGGCAAAAAGAAGGCTAAGTAAAAGGCCCTGTTTTGCCTCAGGAATGGAACATTCGACTGGCTTGGCACTGGGGAGGGAGTGTTGGAAATAAGCTTGAAAGGTGGCCTCTAGCCAATATCTATGGAGCCCTGGTGGCACAATGGTTAAGGATTTGGCTGCTAACTGAAAGGCTGGAGGTTCAAACCTACCCAGCAACTCTGTGGGAGAAAGACCTGGTGATCTGCTCCTGTAAAGATTACAGCTTAGGAAACTCTTGGGGTCAGTTCTACTGTCATATAGGGTCACTATGAGTTGGAATTGACTTAAAGGAACACAGCAGCTGCCAACATCTGAAGGGCCTTGTGTCCATACCTGAGATATCTAGACCTTATGTGGTGATCTTTAGGGAGCCACTGAGGAATTTTAACTGTGATCTGATTAACCTTTTATAGCTTGTCTTGAAGGTACTCTGGAAAAGACATTGGAGTAACTGGGGGATTGAGTAGGAGGAGCTTGAAGTAATGTTTTAAAGAAATAATGAGGGTCTGAATTATGGGGTGAGAGTGAAAATGGTGAGAAAGGGACAATTATGAAAGGTATTTTTTGAAGGGGAATAGGAAGGACTTATGTGTGGAAAGAAGAGTCCTGGAGGCACAATGGTTAAATGCTCGGCTGCTAACCAGAAGGTTGGTAGTTCGAACCCGGCAGCTTCGCTGGAGAAAAGACTTGGCAATCTGCTTCTGTAAAGATTATAGCCTAGGAAACCCTATGGGGCAAGTCAACTCTGTCCTATAGGGTTGCTATGAGTCAGAATCAACTAGACAACACATACCAACAACAACAACAAGGGGTGCAAAGGAAAAACAAGCAAGGATGACACCAGCGTTTGAAGGTCAGAGAAGGTAGAGCGTGCCTCTTCATTCCCACTGTATTTTCTCTTCAGTCATTGACATCTCCAAACTTTTCTCTACCCCTTGTTGACTTCTTGCCCCAAGGTGGCCACCTCCCACCCGTCTGTAACTTAGAAAACAGTGGCTGTTATGGTTAAAGAAGCCCTGGACTAGCAGACCCAGCCCTCACCCATGCACAACCATGCATATGGGTTCTGGTCACTGTCTCTGGGCTTGTGACCTCCTCATTCTCTAGTTCTGTCTCTGCCAGGTTTGAAAATGTCAGGATGTTGAAATCAAAGTGCCACTCTACTTTTGGTAGGTGAAGTCAAAATGGGAAAAAAAGAAATCGTCCATTCATAAATTTATTCATTGAGCTGGGCAGCATGCCAGATGAGTAAAATATGGGTAAATATTGCCCCTGGAAATACCAGAATGGGCAGAGTCCCTGCTGCCATGGAATGCGCATTCTGGTGTTGGTGAGGCCCATCATAAGGAAGTAAATAGTGTGATGGACTAAACAGAGATGGTAGTGATTGATAGGAAAGAGATACTCAGGGTACAGTGCTCAGGAATGGGGGGGTGGACACATAAGTGACAGCCTTTCTGGGGAAATGACATTTAAGATGAGAAAGACAAATGAGAAAGTAGCCATACCATGCAAAAACATATGAGTAAAATGTTATATAAATGAAAACCCAAACCAAACCCAGTGCTGTCAAGTTGATTCCGACTCATCCGACTCTATAAGACAGAGTAGAACTGCCCCCATAGAGTTTCCAAGGAGTGCCTGGTGGATTTGAACTGCCAGTTCTTTGGTTAGCAGCCATAGCACTTAACCACTATGCCACCAGGGTTTCCGTTACATAAATGATAAAGGGTAAATCAATATTGACCAGGAATAAAGGTAAACATTTTAGCTGTTTTTTTTCATATTTCTATAGAAAGATGACAAGGAAATAATGACATCTAGTTGTGGTTTTTACCTTGCCATGTGTGGGCAAGACTCTCCATTTTGAGGAAGCCCAGGTTCTTCTTGTGTATGCAGTATAGGCACAAATGGGTCTACTAGAGACACAATATCAGAGGTTGGCCAACCTTTCCTATAAAGGGCCAGATAGTAAATGTTTCAGGCTTTGTAGATAGATCATTTTTAGGCATGTAAGTCTCTGTTGCAGCTTCTCAGCTTTGCCTTTGTATCAAAAAAGCAGCCATGGATGATATATAAAATGAATGAGCCTACCTGTATTGCAATAAAACTTGAGTTTTCACAAAATATTCTTCTTTTAATATTTATTCAACCATTTATAAGTGTAAAAACTATTCTTAGCTTGTGGGTCTTACAAAAACAGACAATGGGCCGTATTTGGTCTACAGGTTGAATTTTGGTGACCTTTGACCTATAGCAAGGTGATTGAGGGTGTGAACTTCTAAGTGGACTACGTGGGTTTTTTTTTTTCCCCAGCTCTTCCCATCTCCTTGCTGTGCATTTACATGTTCAGGTCAAAGACAATTTACTTTGATCTTGTTTTTCTCTCCGTCTTTCTTTCTTTGATTTCTTAGTCAAATTTCTTAGAAGAGTGATCTATGTTTGAATAATATTCTATTGTATGTATATACCACATTTTATTTATCCAGGAAGTCCTGATACGTGCTACAGTGGATGAACCTTGAAACCATCATGCTGAGTAAAGTAAGTCACTCGCTAAAGGACAAATATTGTATGATCCTATTTATATGAAAGATCTAGAATAGGCAAGTATATAGACATCGAAGTTTATTGGTGGCTACCAGGGGCAGGTGGAAACGAAGTAAAAAAGGGAACTCACTATTTAGGGAACACTGAGTTTCGCTAAGTGATGGAAAAATTTAGGAATGGATAATGGGGATGGTTGAACATGATAAACATAATTAATGTTACTGAATTGTACATGTGAAGAGTATTGAAATGGCAAGTGTTTTGTTGCATATATGTTTATCACAATAAAAAAAGAGTAATCTATATTCCTTGTGTTTTGGAAATTATGTTTTCTAAAAAAATGATTTCCATGACCTTCCCAGTCCCTGATGCCCTTCTAGAACCTTTCTACTGCCCCATCAAGAGGTGGTGGTTATGTTCCCTTCCCTTGAAACCGGACAGGCCTTTGTGACTACCTTGACTAATAAAGTGCTGCAGAAGTGAAGCTATGAGGCTTAGGAGCTAGGTCATAAAATGTGATACAGCCAGAAAGCCTGGCTCTCTTTTAAGACATGCTACATTTAGGCCTGGAATTGCCATGTTACAAGTATGTAAGGACTACTGTTTCCTTTTTGCAGCTTTCATTGTTATTGTTGTTAGGTGTCATCAAGTCGGTTCCAACTGTAGTGACTACAACAGAATGAAACACGTCCTGGTCCTGTGCCGTCCTCACAATCCTTGCTATCTTTGAGCTCATTGTTGCCGCCACAGTGTCAATTCATTTCATTGAGGTTCTTCCTCTTTTTTGCTGCCTCTCCACTTTACCAAGCATGATGTGCTTCTCCAGGGCCTAGTCCCTCCTGATAACATGTCCAAGGTATCTGAGATAAAGTCTCGCCATTTTTACTTCTAAGGAGCATTCTGTCTGTACTTCTTCCAAGACAGACTGGTTTGTTCTTTTGGCAGTTCATATTCTTTGCCAATGCCATAATTCAAAGTCATCAATTCTTTTTCGATTGTCTTTATTCATTACCTAACTTTCACTTGCATATGAAGTGATCAAAAATACCATGGCTTGAGTCAGGAGCACCTTAGTCCTCAAAGTGACATCTTTGCTTTTTACCACTTTATTTAAAGAGGTTTCTTGCAGCAGATTTGCTCAATGGAATGCATTGTTTGATTTCTTGACTGCTGCCTCTATGGACATTGATTGTGGATCCAAATAAAATGAAATCCTTGACAGCTTCAATCTTTTCTGTGTTTATCATGATGTTTCTTATTGGTCCAGTTGAGAGAATTTTTGTTTTCTTTATGTTGCATTGTAATCCATACTGAAGGCTGTAGTCTTTGATCTTCATTAGCAAGTGCTTCAAGTCCTCTTTGATCTCACCAATCAAGGTTGTGTCATCTGCATATCGCAGGGTTGCTAATGAGTCTCCCCTCAGTCCTAGTGCTGTGTTCTTCTTCATGTAGTCCAGCTTCTCAGATTATTTGCTCAGCACACAGATTGAATAAGTATGGTGAAAGGATACAACCCTGGCACATACCTCTCCTGATTTTAAACCATGCAATATCCCCTTGCTCTGATAGAACAGCTGTCTCTTTGTCTATGTACAGGTTCTGCGTGAGCACAACTAAGTGTTCTGGAATTCCCATTAGCTTTCATTAAACTTTCCCAAAGGAGACCTGGCCATAGGCAAAGGAAGAAAGATGTCCACGTACACTGAGTGAGTGAAGTATAACGTCTATGGGACAGAGAGTTGGGAGTTTAGCCCAGAGTCATGTGCAGAAGCCATTTCATGGTGGGCTTTTGTGATAGGTTAGAGATCACAGACTGGATCCTGAGGGAAATACGTGGCCACTGAAGAATATTATGCATCGTAATAGCATGGTCAGCATTCTGTTTTAGAGTGGTCGCTCTGGTTGCAGTATGAAGGATGGGTTAGAAGCAAGCAACAATGGAATTGAGAGAACTGGTTAAAAGACATTGATTTAGTCCAGATGATGAGGACCTAATGGAGGACAATGGTAATAAAAAGGGAAAAGGGGATAGAATCAAAAGAGATCCTGGAGACCAATGGAAAAAAGAGCACTAGCTAATGGACAGAAATCAGAACAGTTGATCTTTTAGTATCTTTCACTACTGTATACTGTACGAAAAAGGTCCTTCTTTTACATAACAAATCTGCCTAGCACAGCTTTCTGTCTCATGACTTTTCTTTTTCTTCTGTCTATATGCTGTTCAGTTCCCATGTGGTTCAGCTCCTTTCTCTTCTGCAGACACCAGGGAACCGTTCCTTGAAAGCCAGATGCCAAAGATAAGATCACAGCTGGCCTGCTACTGGTGAAAGGGCTCCTCTGTGCTCCCCCCAGTGAAGCACCTGCTACAGAGCCAGTCCCCTGAGGAGACCATGAGAACACTACCTCAAAACATCCTCCGAGCTGTTATCTTGACACAATCATTCTCTTTTGGGTTTTTAATCTGGGAGATTAAATCTTTACACACCCGAGCGGAAAGATCATATCCTTGTAATTTTTCATCTATGTAATTTCTCAGCAGCCTTAGTTTAACCTGTTGTATTTATGGCACAACTGTAATTTAGGAGAATACTCAGAAAATGCCGATTTCAAGGGACAGCTCTTTCAAATTGCCACTAAGGACAGATTTCTGAGTGAGTTTAGTGGACTGTGGTAAAACCGATCATTTCAGACGATTAGATTTTTAGGTCAGTCACTTTTCACTGTCCTGAGAGTGGGAAATGAAACATTTGAGAGCTAAAATCAATCAATTACAGTCTAAATATAGACCAAGGATGAAGAAACAGAGATGAACCTGGTAGAGGTCATTTGAGTTCTATCATAGATTGTTCATTTTACATAAAGTAGGAGTCACCATTTAAAAAAATAATATGCCTGACCTTTGGATGGAAATTGCTGCCAAAGAATTTAAAGATTGACATGAGAGAACGGAAATACCTTAGCCGGGAAAGGGAAGAGTTTGAGAAATGAACACCTACACAGATCCAATTAGATTTTTCTTGCCAAGACTTTATTGACCTTTGATTAAGAAAGGTCTAAGTCCTAGATATACATAATTGAAATAGGGCAGCAGACTGCTAGTTCAGAAAAGTGTATAGCATATAGTAAATATTTTGTGATTATTCATTTCCTTCATCAAACCCCAGACTGGAATCCAATGTTCAGAGATTCTAAACAGCCAGAAATTGTGCTGGTTCTGAAAATCAAAACATCCTAATACAAAGTAAGATTAAAACCCAAAAAACCAAACCCATCGCTGTCAAATAGATTCCAATTCATAGTGACCCTCTAGGACAGAGTAGAACCGCCCCGCAGAGCTTCCTAGGCTGTAATCTTTATGGAAGCAGACTGCCACGTCTTCCTCCTGCGGAACGGTTGGTGGATTCAAACTGTTGACCTTTCAGTTAGCAGCTGAATGCTTAACCCACTGCACCACCAGGGCTCCTTAAAGAAGACCAAAAACATTTTTATTTTCTCATAATACGTACTTTGCAATTTCAAAGTCAAAATTATTTCAAAATTATTTTTTCCCATTAAAGAAAGATTCCTGGAGACAGTAAAAAGAGGATAGGCCAGAGCTTGGCTTGGGATTTCTAGAAGGACTAGTTATGATGGTATTTGTAACCTTCCAAAATGCTCTGCTTTCAGACCACCCTTGGGCCTGAGACATTTTTCAAGTGACAACTTTTCTGCAAAGCCATCTTGGCCAATTTAGACTATTACAATGATTTCATCTTCTGCCTTCTGTATCAGTTTCTTACACCGTTCGTTTAACACCCCCTTTTAAACATCAATACTTCTTGCTGTGTGGCCTAGCAGAAGGAGCTCCAGATTTCAGTTTGCAGGTCTGCATTCATCTCCTTGTATTAGTAGTTGTAGTTAAGCATATTTTGGCAAGTGTGTCAGGGCCAGTGCACCTCATGTGCAGCCACCACCTGTCTGTCAGTAGAGGCTTGCGTATTGCTATGATGCTGAACAGTTTTCAGCTGAGCTTCCAGACTAAGACAGGCTAGGGAGAAAGGCCTGGTGATCTACTTCCAAAAATCAGCCAATGAAAACTCTATGGATCACAACGGCCCAATTTACAACTGATCATGGAAATGGTGCAGGACTGGGCAGCATTTTGTTCCGTTGTGTATGGGGTCTCCATGAGTTGGGGTCCATCTTGATGGCACCTAACAATTAATGGTTACGGCATCAGTCAGGGACCATCAGGAAAACAGAGTCTGCACTGGGGAGATAAATAGGATCGGTTGCAAAGATACAGAGGGAACTGTGAAGACTAACAACAACCAAAGAGTTGCAACAGCAGGAGTCGCCACTAGCCAAGGGGTTGGAGAGACACAGAGAGAAGGTGGTGTGTCAGAGCCCAGAAGCAGGAGCTAAATTATGCAAGGGGCTACCATTTTGAAGCTTGAACCAAATAGGAAGGGATTGTCTGGAAAAGATTTGGAACCAACTTCAGAAGAGATACAGCCACTGTCAGAAATGTTACCTGAAGCAGAGCAAGACAGGGAAAATAGCTTCTCCCCTCTTCCAACATTCCATTTTCCATCAATGCCACCCAATGGCCAAGCCTACTTGGGAGACAATTGGCAGGAACACCTCAAAAATGTCTCCAATGCTACAGAGCAGGGGATGGATGTGAGAGCAATGGGCAGATGAATGGCACAATATATCATTACACCTGTCTGAACAGTTATGCTCTTTTCTGCCAAGTTTTAGTAGCAATACCTCCCTAACCCACTTCAACATATCATCTGAGAGAAGCTGATTGTTTTATTCTATTGGTGGGAGTAAAACCTGCATTTTTTTTAGGACAGTTTGGAAAAATGTTTTAAAGATTTAAAATGTTACTTAGTTATGGAACCCTGGTGCCATAGTGGAAACCCTGGTTGCATAGTGGTTAAGCGTTATGGCTGCTAACCAAGAGGTCGGCAGTTTGAATCCGCCAGGTGCTCCCTGGAAACTCTATGGGGCAGTTCTACTCTGTCCTGTAGGGTTGCTATGAGTCGGAATCGACTCGATGGCGGTGGGTTTTTTTTTTTTTTTTTGGTAGTTATGGTAATTGCAATTCTAAGAATATAGAATCCACAAACATGCACACAGGTTTAGGTAAAAAAATACATATCTCAATGTTTACAATACTGAAAAGTTGGAAGCAACCTAAAATAGATGCTGTATATTCAGGGATTAAAAAAAAAGACAGGTTCTGCCTACAAGGATAAGTTACTCATCCAAGGCAGCATGCACTAAGGATCACGGAAATAGAATAAACTGCTGTAGAGATCCAGAGGTGAGAGAAGACAGTATATGCTTTTCAATTTTTTATTTTTTAGGATATGCTTTTTTTAGCCTTTGAGACACATGATATACAGTGTCTGCATTACGTGAAATATAAAAATGCTAGGAGGAGTTTTTGATATTTGTATCCAAACAGGAAAGTTCTTCGAGATGAAAGCAGAAAATAAATTAATCTGTTATATCAAACGTTCCAAATGCACTCAGAAAGAAACAGTGGGATTGGAAGGTTGGATGCCTAGGTAAATTAGCAAGAGATGGCATGAACATGATTAGAACCCAAGTGACCAGTGAATTCATCTCAGTTCTGGTTCTGATCCCAATAGTGACCTTGTTCAATCCTTTGCTCCGGTTTTCTGGTGTGAATAATGAAAACTAGAGACAGCCCTGATGGTGTAGTGGTTAACAGCTCTGCTCCTAACCTAAAGATCAGCAGTTTAAATCTACCAGCTACTTCTTGGAAATCCTATGGGGCAGTTCTACTCTGTCCTATAGGGTCACTAGGAGTCAGAACCGACTCCAGGGCACCTAACAACAACAACAGAGATAGCCCACATACACCATTGCTGCGCACTTTGCATAAGAATGAACCAGACTCTCCTGGGCTCTGAGGCTCTAGGAGTTATTTACCTGCTAGCCTGGCTGGTCTGGAGCCCTGGTGACACAGGCCTGGAGCCCTGGTGGTACAGTGGCTAAGCGCTTGGCTGCTAACAAAAAGGTCAACAGTTCGAAACCACCAGCCACTCCATAGGAGGAAGATGTGGCAGGCAGTCTGCTTCTGTAAAGATTACAACCTTGGGAACTCTGTTGGACAGTTGTACTCTGTCCTAAAGAATCACTACGAGTTGGAATTGACTAAATGGGAATTGGTTTGGTTTTTGGTTTCTAGCTAGTCTTCACATTGTGTGCTACTTTGTTGACAACTGTACGCACAATCAGCCTCCGTCTCATTGGCATCATGTTTCATACCTGCTCCAGAAATTAGATGCTCAGCTTTACATATAAGATCCTCTTTTGTCTTCACCAAAGTACTGTCTGAGCTTTATCTTCCACAGTCCAAATGTATTTATTGTCTTTGGAACAAATTTTGAATTCTGGATTCACTGCTTTTTTAGCGATTTGATCTTTTGCAATTATATTTTCTCTCTGATGGAGGTAAATTGAATAACCTTAGCACAGGTTTTAGACCATAAGCCAACAACCAAACCAGTTGCTCTTGAGTTGATTCCAACTCACAGCAACCTGATAATAGGTATTCAATAAATCTTGGTGTTCTTCACCTTGCTCCTTATCTTCCACATGCCCCTGTATCTCAGGCAAACTGTACTATTTACCCTCCTTACAAACTTTCTCATTTGTTCACCTCTTCATGTCTTTGCTCATCCCATTCTTTCTCCTGCAGTGGCCAGTCCCATCCTTTATGTGCCATTCAATTATGGCTTCCTTCAAGAAGATTCACCTGTTTAACCAAAATAAAAAAGACTTTTTTTTTTTAATTCGATAGTACTTTTTGTGAACCTTGTTGAAGGCACTAAATCCTTTCAACTTTGAGCTATATATATATTACTTGTATTTGTCTTATCCTCCATCCTGAATGTCTTGCCTATCTCTCTAACCCTAGGACAATGCTAATATAGAAAGAAAATAGACTTACAATTAGTCTGATGTGGCTGGGTTTGGATTCTAGCACACAGGAAACATTTGAAAAATTTTTGCTAAAAGCTATGGAAGAGACTGTTTCATGCAGGTTGGGGCCATTAACAGGAATGGAAGAAATGCCCTAGACAAAGGAAGAACTATTCCAAAGCCAGCCTCAAGCTGGAATGCTTCCTAGTCTATTCCCTTTTCTTGCTTAGCAAGCATTGAGCTTCCTGCTTCTGGTTTGGACCTGAAGTGGAGATTCCCAAGTACTAACAGGAAGGTCATACTTGTGGTCTCCCTCTCTCCTTCCCTGAAACCTGAAGCAGTGGAATTTTACGTGGGTGTCATTTTCTCAAGAGATTTCCAGCTGCAATTCCCAGACCAGAAGTGGGCCAATGATGCTATTAGATCCACAAACCATTCTTCCTCTCTTTTACTATTTAAAGATTCTAAAATTATCCTGCTAAGTATAGGTTCAATAATTAAAAAGAGTTCCTGTGAGGGGCGGTGGGGTTTTTAAATATAGGATAGAATCTCATTGACTTAAGTTGCATTAGTAGATTTCTTCAAACAGGCTAGAGAAGGCACAACATTCATCTATACATCCATTTATTCATTTATTTACAAATATTGACTACACACAATATGCCAGTCTCTGTTCTTAAAGTTGGGTCTTGTCTAAACTTTGAGGAATCAACTTAGAAATGCAGTGGGATAAATCACATTATTACATAATGCCTTAGTTCTTCCCCCCACATGCCTGTCAGTTTGTTGTACTGTGGGGGTTTGTGTGTTGCTGTGATGCTGCAAGCTATGCCACCCATATTCAAATATCAGCAGGGTCATCCATGGCAGATAGGTTTTAACTGAGCTTCCAGACTAAGACAGACTAGGAAGAAGGACCTGGCAGTCTACTTCTGAAAAGATTTAGCAAATGAAATCTTTGTAAATAACAGTGCAAGATGGTTTGATATAGTGCTGGAATATGAGTGCCTCAGGTTGGAAGGTACTCAAAATATGACTGGGGAAGAGCTGCCCCCTCAAAGTAGAGTCAACCTTAATGACGTGAATGGAGTCAAGCTTTCAGGACCTTCTTTTCCTGATGTGACACGACTAAAATGAAAAGAAACACAGCTGCAAACATTCTTTAATAATTGGAACATGGAATGTATGATGTATGAATCTAGGAAAACTGGAAGTCGTCAAAAATGAAATGGAATGCATAAACATTGATATCCTAGGAATTGGTGAGCTGAAATGGACTGGAATTGGCCATTTTGAATCAGACAATCATATGGTCTATTATGCCAGGAATGACAAATTGAAGAGGAACAGCGTTGCATTCATCGTTCAAAAGAACATTTTAAGATACCCTGAAGTACAACGCTGTCAGTGACAGGATAATGTCCATACGCCTATGAAGAAGACCAGTTAATACGACTATTATTCAAATTTACTCACCAACCACTAAGTCTAAAAATGAAAAAATGGAAGGTTTTTATGAACTTCTGCAGTCTGAAATTGATCAAACATGCAATCAGGATGCGTTGACAATTACTGGAGATTAGAATGTGAAAGTTGGAAACAAAGAAAGATAGGTAGTTGGAAAATATGGCCTTGGTGATAGAAATGATGCTGGACACTGCATGATAGAATTTTGCAAGACCAACGACTTCTTCATTGCAAATACCGTTTTTCACCAACATAAACAGTGACTATACACATGGACCTCGCCAGATGGAATACACAGGAATCAAATCGACTACATCTGTGGGAAGAAACAGTGGAAAAGCTCAATATCATCAGTCAGAACACGGCCAGGGGCTGACTCTGGAACACATCATCAATTGCTCATGTGCCAGTTCAAGTTGCATCTGAAGAAAATTTGAACAAGTCCATGAGAACCAAAGTATGGCCTTGAGTATATCCCACCTGAATTTAGAGACCATCTCAAGAATAGATTTGACACATTGAACAGTAATGACTGAAGACCAGATGAGTTGTGGAATGACATCAAGGACATCATACATGAAGAAAGTAAGAGGTCATTAAAAAGACAGGAAAGAAAGAAAGGATCAAAATGGATGTCAGAAGAGACTCTGAAACTTGCTCTTGGATGTCAGAAGAGACTCTGAAACTTGCTCTTGGATGTCAAGTAGCTAAAGTGAAAGGAAGAATTGATGAAGTAAAAGATTTGAACAGAAGATTTCAGCCCGAGAAGACAAAGTAAAGTATTATAATGACATGTGCAAAAACTGGGAGATGGAAAACCAAATGGAAAGAACACGCTGTGCATTTCTCCAGCTGAAAGAACTGAAGAAAAAATTCAAGCCTTGAGTTGCAATATTGAAGGATTCTATGGGGAAAATATTAAAGACTCAGGAAGCATCAAAAGATTATGGAAAGAATACACACAGTCACTATACCGAAAAGAATTGGTCGGCATTCAACTATTTCACCAAGTACCATATGAGCAGGAACCAATGGTACTGAAGGAAGAAGTCCAAGCTGCACTGAAGGCATTGGCAAAAAACAAGGTTCCAGGAGTTGACGGAATACCAACTAAGATATTTCAACAAACGGATGCAGTGCTGGGAGTACTCACTTGTCTATTCCAAGAAATTTGCAAAACAGGTACCTGGCCAACCAACTGGAAGAGATCTATATTTGTGCCTATTCCCAAGAAAGTGATCCCACCAAATGCAGAAATTATCAAACAATATCATTAATATCACACAGAAGTAAAATTTTGCTGAAGATCATTCAAAAGAAGCTGCAGCAGTATATCAACAGGAAACTGCCAGAAACTCAAGCCAGATTCAGAAGAGGACATGGAACCAGGAATATCATTGCTGATGTCAGATGGATCCTGGCTGAAAGCAGATAATACCAGAAAGATGTTTACCTGTGTTTTATTGCCTATGCAAAGGCATTTGACTGTGTGGATCATAAAATATTATGGATAACATTACAAAGAATGGGAATTTCAGAACGCTTAATTGTGTTCATGACGAACATAGACCAAGAACCACTCATTCGAACAGAACAAGGGGATACTGCATGGTTTAAAGTCAGGAAAGGTGTGTGTCAGGGTTGTATTCTTTCACCATACCTATTCAGTCTTTATGCTGAGCAGATAATCCAAGAAGACTATATGAAGAAGAACAGGGCATCAGGATTGGGGGAAGACTCATTAACTTGTGATAGGCAAATGACACAACCTTGCTTGCTGAAGGTGAAGAGGACTTGAACCACTTACTGAGGAAGATCAAAGACCACAGCCTTCAGTGTGGATTATGCCTCAACATAAAGAAAACAAAAATTCTCACAAGTGGATCAATAAGCAACATCATGATAAATGGAGAAACGATTGAAGTTGTGAAGGATTTCATTTTACATGGATCCAGAATCAACGTCCATGGAAGCAGCAGTCAAGAAATCAAAAGACGCATTACGTTGGGCAAATCTGCTACTAAAGACCTCTTAAAAGTGTTGGAAAGCAAAGATGTCACATTGAAGACTAAAGTGTGCCTGACCCAAGCCATGGTGTTTTCAATCACCTCCTGTGCTTGTGAAAGCCGGACAATGACTAAGGAAGATCGAAGAAGAATTGATGCTTTTGAATTGTGGTGCTGGAGAAGACTATTGAATATACCACGGACTGCGAAAAGAACAAAGAAATCTGTCTCGGAAGAAGTACAACCAGAAAGCTCCTTGGAAGCAAGGGTGGCGAGACTATGTCTCACATACTTTGGATATGTTGTCAGGAGGGATCAGTCCCTGGAGAAGGACATCATGCTCGGTAAAGTAGAGGGGCAGTGAAAAAGAGGAAGACCCTCAATGAGATGGATTGACACGGTGGCTGCAAAAAAGGTTTTAAGCCGAATGTTGATTGTGAGGATGGTGCAGGACTGGGCAATGTTTCATTCTATTGTACATAGGGTTGCTATGAGTTGGAACAGACTTGATGGCACCTAATAAAAACAACAACAATTAGTTCTTCACACATTTGTGAACACCTCATGAATGCTAAGAAACTGTGGTCATCGTGAGTGATACAAAGGGAAGCATTAGTTGAGTGCTAAATGATTTTGCACATGAGACGAGATCCTAATTTTCACAACAATCTCTTGACATTAGGATCACCTCTATTGCACAATTAATAAAACTGAAGTTTTTAAGAAGATTTTTATATTTCATAGGCCATATAGCTAATAAATATCAGAGCTAAGAATCAACATTATTTGGGCATTTTACTACTGATGGACACCTGGGTTGTTTGCAGTTTGGGGCTACTAGAAAAAGTACTACTATGAACATTCTTGTTATTGTCTTTGTGTGCACATTTATATATTTCTATTGGGTATATATCTAGGACTAAAACTGTTGAGTCGTAGAGTATGGGTAGTGTCATGAATTGAACTATGCCCCCCCCCCCCACAATTTTGTGTATCAGCTGGGCTGGGCCATAATTCCTTGTATTGTGTAATTTTCCTGTTTGTTGTAAATCCTGCCTCTGTGATGTTAATGAGGGAGGATGGGCAGCAGTTGTGTTAGTGAGGCAGGACTCAACCTACAAGATTTGGATTGTGTCTTGAGGCAATATCTTGAGATATAAAAGAGAGAAGTGAGCACAGAGACAGGGGGACCTGATACCACAAAGAAAGCAGCGCCAGGAGCAGAGTGCATCCTTTGCATCCTGAGTTCCTGCTCAGGGAAGCTCCTAGTCCTGGAGAAGATTGATGAGAAAGCTGATAGAAAAAGCCTTCCCCTTGAGCTGACACCTTGAATTTGAACTTTTAGCCTACTTTACTGTGAAGAAATAAATTTCTCTTTGTTAAAACCATCCACGTGTGGTATTTCTCTTATAGCAGCACTAGATAACTAAGACACATAGGTTGAGCTATAGTGTACATTACCAGTAGTTTTTGTATCAGTTTTCCACAGAAATTATGTAGTTTTTCCCTATATAATTAAAAAAAAATTGAATTAATATTCTAAACTCTGTTTCCCAAAGATGGCCACAACAATATCTTCCATCTCATAAGCTTTTTTAAATTATATGGCCTTGACACTTCCTCTAGAAAGTGACGGGGTCTAGGCTTCCTATCCTCGAACCTGGGCAGACCTGCTGAGACTAAGCCTGTCCATAGCATATTCTGCAGTGAGGGAAACATTTAATCTGTATTATCTACCACAGTTGCCACTAGACACATTGGGGGCTTAAAATGTGGCTAGGATGACTGAGGAACTGAATTTTTAATTTACTTCATTTTAGTTATACTGAATTTAAAAAGCCACATTGGTTAGTGGCTATCGTATTTGATAATGCAGGCCTAGATCAACACAATATGGTGGGATGATGATATGTGATTTCTGAAGCTTAGTCATTAAAATGTAATAAGGAATTAAAATGCTGTAAGGAGTTCCAAGTACACTGTGAAGAGTCCCACATGGAGGAAAATCTAGGGTCCTGGCTCCGGCTGAGCTGAACTTCCAGTTGGCAATCAGCACCTACTCACTAGCCATGTGAATAAGCTGTCTTGAAAGTAAATTCTTTAGCTCCAAGTTGAGCTGCTGTAGCTGATGCTAAAAAGATACACCCAAGCCACCTTGCTGAGCTCTGCCCAAACTGCATATTCATAAGCAAGATAGATGCTTATAGTTCTTTTAAGCTACTAAATTTTGGTGAGGTTTGTTATACATCAATAGTCTACCAAAACAATTGATAATCATTTAAAAATAATTATAAAATAAACAAACAATAACAACAACCAAAACAATGCACACCAGTTGCCATCGATTTGATTCCAACTCATGGCGACCCTGTATGTTGTAGAGTAGACCTGCAATTGAGTTTTTAAACCCAATACTGAGTATTGAGTATTGCTTTTAAACGGGATACTTGAGTATGGCATCTAGTTGGTTTTGTATATTAATCTTGTATCTAACATCTTTTCTAAAATTCTGTTTTTCATTTCTAATATTTTATTAATAGATTCTTTTGAGTTTTCTGTATAGGTTATCATATTAACTGCAAATAACGAGAATGTTATTTTCTTATTTCCAAATCTTACTGTGCTAGCTAACACCTACAATAAAATATTGATTAGAAATTGTGACAGCAGCCATCTTTACCTTGTTTCTAAGAATAAGAGGATTATTCTAGCTTTTTGCATTACATATTATGTCCATTGTTGGTATGAATGTGGAAAATATATTGAAATAGGTATAATACTATTAAAAGTAAGCCAAAGAAGAAGACAATAAATATAAGAATAAGACAGAAAAAGACAACTATATATACTTGGAAATTAGGAAATATATGAGATCACTTCACTTAACTTTATGAAAAGAAATTAAAAACCTTGACTGAAAAGCATAATATTCTATAAAATATATGAAATGCAATAAAAGGTATAAAGGAACTTGTCAAAAGCTATCTCTCAAAAATGCATCAACCTCAATTTTGCCAAACATCTAAGAAATGCAATTTAAGTTATCTGAAAGCATAAAGAGAAAACAAAAGCCTCTAAACTGTTTTCAGAAATACAGGAACGCACTACTACAAAACCTAATAAAGACAACATAATAAAATGAAACTGCAAATGAATTTTACTTTTTTTTTATATTGATGCAATATAGATTTTTTTTTTTTTTAAATTGATGCAAACTCCAAAAATGTGTTCACAAATAGAATTCAGCAGCATATTAAAAGATTGAGTGATACCGTTCAGGTATGAGTCATTCCAGAAATGCAATATATCAGCATATTTTTCCATGTTAATTACAGTTTGAGGCAGAGAAATATATTATTATATACAATGATGCTGACAAAGTGCTCAATAAAAAGCTATGTCATTCTTGAATACCAAACTAAACTAAACTCATTGCCATAGAGTCAATTCTGACTCGTAATGACCCTGTAGGACATAGCAGAACTGACCCATAGGGTTTCCAAGGAGTGCCTGGTAGATTTGAACTGCTGACCTTTTGGTTAGCCGTTGAGCTCTTAACCACTTCCCTAGTAGGGCTCCTATTGTTGAATACATGTCTTAAGAAATAGGTATGGATTGCTACTTCACTAGTGACATGCCTAATAGTGAAAGACAAAAATGTCCCCATTCAATTAAGAAACAAGGATTTTGATGATCACTCCTGTTAGGTAACATTCTGTGAGAAATTATTTCAGAGTAGTTGGGGCAAGGTAAGTGAATAGGTGTAAACGTAAAAGAGAAGGAATTAAAAAAAATTTTTTTAAAGACATGGAAAATTCCATATGCCCGGAAAACTCAAGAGAACCAACTAGAAAAACTGTTATTAATATAATTATGAGAATAAAATGAATATTTATAAATTAATATTAAGAACTTGAGCTTTACTTTGTGTAATAGGATATAATGATGTTATTTAAAGAAAAATTCATTTAACTAAAACCACAAAGTAAGAAATAAATGCCCAGAAGTAGAGTAACAAGAATTTTGCTAGATTTCTATGAATAAATTTTAAAATGTCCTGAGACAGAAAAAACTTAAAAAAAAGAAACTTTAGAGTATTCAAGAAACAAAATAAGATTTGAATTATTGGAAATAAATGTCCAGTTCTAGTTAATGTACTATTGTAAATATGCTAATTTCTTCTGTTTTCATCTACTAATGTGATCCCAAAAAATTAGCATAGAATTGTTTTTATGAAGCTAGACATGCTGGATCTATAATTCAGGTAAAGATTATCCAAGAAAATTTTGAAAAAGAAAGGTGAGGAAGTACTTGCTCTACCAACACTTAGTACTGTATTTTTACTCAATGAATGCACACCTTCTACATTTGTTTGCCAATTGCTCCCTCCCCTCAGCGAGGTATTTTCATAAGTGCACTATGCTAATTTTTTTTATAGCAACATGTAAAAAAAATTGTCATAGCTGTGCTTATGAAAATATCTCACAGGGAGAGACCACAGCTGGCAAGCAAATGTTGAAGACGTGCGTTATTTGCGTAAAAATATGGTAGTTATTAAAAAGTTTGCCATACTTGAAAATATCTGCCTCCTTGGACTAGCACACTGTCAGAAATTCTATGAATCAGTTTTGGGGGCTCTGCCAGTCTGTGCTTTAAAGGCAATGTTAGAAAAATCCATGAAATCCCAGGCTTGGTACCTACTCAAATACTTCACAAATACCTGCCTGTTTTTTTCTTGCTGCAGGTCCAAAACTTACTGGGTGTTTAAGGAACACCCCAAACAGAGCCTTCTCTGTTTTTTTTTTTTTCTTAAGGGCCTTTCCCTTCTATTTGCCTTAAAGACTCTTTGTGAATCTTTGATCAGCTTCCAGTCTAATGTATTTCTTGGGCCCCAGCAAAATATCTCTTGATTTAAACTATTTTTTTTTTTTTAGAATTAATATACTTCAAGTTTTAGAGAAATTATAGATTGAAAAAAGAATGAGTAGAAGTTTCAGAGAGTTCTCGTATTTCTCTCCCCATCCCCTCCACACACATACAAGGGTGAACAGGATAATGTCCCTGCTTTCACAGGGTTTGGATTCTAGCACAGAACAGTATACAAATAAGTACATAAGTAAAATGCTGTTGGATAATAACAAATGACAGGAAAAACAACAGAATAATTTTATACAGTAGGGATCTCAAACTCTAGCCTGCAAGCTAAACCCACCCTGTTGCCTGGTTTTTATGGACTGTGAGCAAAGAATGGTTTTTACATTTTTTTTTTTTAATTCTTTTCTTAAAATTCAGGCTTTATTTATTTATTTTTTTAATAACTTTTATTAAGCTTCAAGTGAACGTTTACAAATCCAATCAGTCTGTCACATATAAGTTTACATACATCTCACTCCCTACTCCCACTTGCTCTCCCCCTCTTGAGTCAGCCCTTTCAGTCTCTCCTTTCTTGACAATTTTGCCTGCTTCCCTCTCTCTCTATCCTCCCATCCCCCCTCCAGACAAGAGTTGCCAACACAATCTCAAGTGTCCACCTGATATAATTAGCTCACTCTTCATCAGCGTCTCTCTCCCACCCGCTGACCAGTCCCTTTCATTTCTGATGAGTTGTCTTCGGGGATGGTTCCTGTCCTGTGTCAACAGAAGGTCTGGGGAGCATGGCCGCCGGGATTCCTCCAGTCTCAGTCAGACCGTTAAGTTTGGTCTTTTTATGAGAATTTGGGGTCTGTATCCCACTGATCTCCTGCTCCCTCAGGGGTCCTCTGCTGTGCTCCCTGTCAGGGCAGTCATCGATTGTGGCCGGGCACCAACTAGTTCTTCTGGTCTCAGTATGATGTAGGTCTCTTTTTTTTTATCCCACTGATCTCCTGCTCCCTCAGGGGTCCTCTGCTGTGCTCCCTGTCAGGGCAGTCATCGATTGTGGCCGGGCACCAACTAGTTCTTCTGGTCTCAGTATGATGTAGGTCTCTGGTTCATGTGGCCCTTTCTGTCTCTTGGGCTCTTAGTTGTCGTGTGGCCTTGGTGTTCTTCATTTTCCTTTTCTCCAGGTGGGTTGAGACCAATTGCTGCGTCTTAGATGGCCGCTTGTTAGCCTTTAAGACCCCAGACGCCACATTTCAAAGTGGGATGCAGAATGATTTCATAATAGAATTATTTTGCCAATTGACTTAGAAGTCCCCGCAAACCATGTTCCCCAGACCCCCGCGCTTGCTCCACTGACCTTTGAAGCATTCATTTTATCCCGGAAACTTCTTTGCTTTTGGTCCAGTCCAATTGAGCTGACCTTCCATGTATTGAGTGTTGTCTTTCCCTTCACCTAAAGCAGTTCTTATCTACTGATTAATCAATAAAAAACCCTCTCCCACCCTCCCTCCCTCCCCCCTCGTAACCACAAAAGTATGTGCTCTTCTCAGGTTTACTATTTCTCAAGATCTTATAATAGTGGTCTTATACAATATTTGTCCTTTTGCCTCTGACTAATTTCGCTCAGCATAATGCCTTCCAGGTTCCTCCATGTTATGAAATGTTTCACAGATTTCGTCACTGTTCTTTATCGATGCGTAGTATTCCATTGTGTGAATATACCACAATTTATTTACCCATTCATCTGTTGATGGACACCTTGGTTGCTTCCAAATTTTTGCTATTGTAAACAGAGCTGCAATAAACATGGGTGTGCATGTATCTGTTTGTATGAAGGCTCTTGTATCTCTAGGGTATATTCCGAGGAGTGGGATTTCTGGGTTGTATGGTAGTTCTATTTCTAACTGTTTAAGATAACGCCAGATAGATTTCCAAAGTGGTTGTACCATTTTACATTCCCACCAGCAGTGTATAAGAGTTCCAATCTCTCCGCAGCCTCTCCAACATTTATTATTTTGTGTTTTTTGGATTAATGCCAGCCTTGCTGGTGTGAGATGGAATCTCATCGTAGTTTTAATTTGCATTTCTCTAATGGCTAATGATCGAGAGCATTTTCTCATGTATTTCTTGGCTGCCTGAATATCTTCTTTAGTGAAATGTGTGTTCATATCCTTTACCCACTTCTTGATTGGGTTGTTTGTCTTTTTGTGGTTGAGTTTTGACAGAATCATGTAGATTTTAGAGATCAGGCGCTGGTCGGAGATGTCATAGCTGAAAATTCTTTCCCAATCTGTAGGTGGTCTTTTTACTCTTTTGGAGAAGTCTTTAGATGAGCATAGGTGTTTGATTTTTAGGAGCTCCCAGTTATCGGGTTTCTCTTCATCATTTTTGGTAATGTTTTGTATTCTGTTTATACCTTGTATTAGGGCTCCTAGGGTTGTCCCAATTTTTTCTTCCATGATCTTTATCGTTTTAGTCTTTATGTTTAGGTCTTTGATCCACTTGGAGTTAGTTTTTGTGCATGGTGTGAGGTATGGGTCCTGTTTCATGTTTTTGCAGATGGATATCCAGTTATGCCAGCACCATTTGTTAAAAAGGCTATCTTTTCCCCAGTTAATTGACACTGGTCCTTTGTCAAGTATCAGCTGCTCATACGTGGATGGATCTATGTCTGGGTTCTCAATTCTGTTCCATTGGTCTATGTGTCTGTTGTTGTACCAATACCAGGCTGTTTTGACTACTGTGGCTGTATAATAGGTTCTGAAATCAGGTAAGGTGAGGCCTCCCACTTTCTTCTTCTTTTTCAGTAATGCTTTGCTTATCCGGGGCTTCTTTCCCTTCCATATGAAATTGGTGATTTGTTTCTCTGTCCCCTTAAAATATGACCTTGGAATTTGGATAGGAAGTGCGTTAAATGTATAGATGGCTTTTGGTAGAATAGACATTTTTACTATGTTAAGTCTTCCTATCCATGAGCAGGGTATGTTTTTCCACTTAAGTATGTCCTTTTGAATTTCTTGTAGTAGAGCTTTGTAGTTTTCTTTGTATAGGTCTTTTACATCCTTGGTAAGATTTATTCCTAAGTATCTTATCTTCTTGGGGGCTACTGTGAATGGTATTGATTTGGTTATTTCCTCTTCGATGTTCTTTTTGTTGATGTAGAGGAATCCAAGTGATTTTTGTATGTTTATTTTATAACCTGAGACTCTGCCAAACTCTTCTATTAGTTTCAGTAGTTTTCTGGAGGATTCCTTAGGGTTTTCTGTGTATATAATCATGTCATCTGCAAATAGTGATAACTTTACTTCTTCCTTGCCAATCCGGATACCTTTTATTTCTTTGTCTAGCCTAATTGCCCTGGCAAGGACTTCAAGTACGATGTTGAATAAGAGTGGTGATAAAGGGCATCCTTGTCTGGTTCCCGTTCTCAAGGAAAATGCTTTCAGGTTCTCTCCATTTAGAGTGATATTGGCTGTTGGCTTTGCATAGATGCCCTTTATTATGTTGAGGAATTTTCCTTCAATTCCTATTTTGGTAAGCGTTTTTATCATGAATGGGTGTTGGACTTTGTCAAATGCCTTTTCTGCATCAATTGATAAGATCATGTGGTTTTTGTCTTTTGTTTTATTTATGTGATGGATTACATTAATGGTTTTTCTGATATTAAACCAGCCTTGCATACCTGGTATAAATCCCACTTGATCAGGGTGAATTATTTTTTTGATGTGTTGTTGGATTCTATTGGCTAGAATTTTGTTGAGGATTTTTGCATCAATGTTCATGAGGGATATAGGTCTATAATTTTCTTTTTTTGTAATGTCTTTACCTGGTTTTGGTATCAGGGAGATGGTGGCTTCATAGAATGAGTTGGGTAGTATTCCATCATTTTCTATGCTTTGGAATACCTTTAGTAGTAGTGGTGTTAACTCTTCTCTGAAAGTTTGGTAGAACTCTGCAGTGAAGCCGTCCGGGCCAGAGCTTTTTTTTTGTTGGGAGTTTTTTGATTACCGTTTCAATCTCTTTTTTTGTTATGGGTCTATTTAGTTGTTCTACTTCTGAATGTGTTAGTTTAGGTAGGTAGTGTTTTTCCAGGAATTCATCCATTTCTTCTAGGTTTTCAAATTTGTTAGAGTACAATTTTTCATAATAATCTGAAATGATTCTTTTAATTTCATTTGGTTCTGTTGTGATGTGGTCCTTCTCATTTCTTATTCGGGTTATTTGTTTCCTTTCCTGTGTTTCTTTAGTCAGTCTAGCCAATGGTTTATCAATTTTGTTAATTTTTTCAAAGAACCAGCTTTTGGCTTTGTTAATTCTTTCAATTGTTTTTCTGTTCTCTAATTCATTTAGTTCAGCTCTAATTTTTATTATTTGTTTTCTTCTGGTGCCTGATGGATTCTTTTGTTGCTCAGTTTCTATTTGTTCAAGTTGTAGGGACAGTTCTCTGATTTTGGCTCTTTCTTCTTTTTGTATGTGTGCATTTATTGATATAAATTGGCCTCTGAGCACTGCTTTTGCTGTGTCCCAGAGGTTTTGATAGGAAGTATTTTCATTCTCGTTGCTTTCTATAAATTTCCTTATTCCCTCCTTGATGTCTTCTATAACCCAGTCGTTTTTCAGGAGGGTATTGTTCATTTTCCAAGTATTTGATTTCTTTTCCCTAGTTTTTCTGTTATTGATCTCTAGTTTTATTGCCTTGTGGTCTGAGAAGATGCTTTGTAATATTTCGATGTTTTGGATTCTGCAAAGGTTTGTTTTATGACCTAATATGTGGTCTATTCTAGAGAATGTTCCATGTGCGCTAGAAAAAAAAGTATATTTTGCAGCAGTTGGGTGGAGAGTTCTGTATAAGTCAATGAGGTCAAGTTGGTTGATTGTTGTAATTAGATCTTCCGTGTCTCTGTTGAGCTTCTTACTGGATGTCCTGTCCTTCTCCGAAAGTGGTGTGTTGAAGTCTCCTACTATAATTGTGGAGGTATCTATCTCGCTTTTCAATTCTGTTAAAATTTGATTTATGTATCTTGCAGCCCTGTCATTGGGTGCATAAATATTTAATATGGTTATGTCTTCCTGATCAATTGTCCCTTTTATCATTATATAGTGTCCTTCTTTATCCTTTGTGGTGGATTTAAGTCTAAAGTCTATTTTGTCAGAAATTAATATTGCTACTCCTCTTCTTTTTTGCTTATTGTTTGCTTGATATACTTTTTTCCATCCTTTGAGTTTTAGTTTGTTTGTGTCTCTAAGTCTAAGGTGTGTCTCTTGTAGGCAGCATATAGATGGATCGTGTTTCTTTATCCAGTCTGTGACTCTCTGTCTCTTTATTGGTGCATTTAGTCCATTTACATTCAGGGTAATTATAGATAAATAAGTTTTTAGTGCTGTCATTTTGATGCCTTTTTATGTGTGTTGTTGACAATTTCATTTTTCCACATACTTTTTTGTGCTGAGGCGTTTTTCTTAGTAAATTGTGAGATCCTCATTTTCATAGTGCTTGACTTTATGTTAGTTGAGTCGTTACGTTTTTCTTGGTTTTTATCTTGAGTTATAGAGTTGTTATATCTTTTTGTGGTTACCTTATTATTTACCCCTATTTTTCTAAGTAAAAACCTAACTTGTATTGTTCTATATTGCCTTGTATCACTCTCCATATGGCAGTTCAATGCCTCCTATATTTATTCCCTCTTTTTGATTTTTGTGATCTTTTACCTATTGATTTCCATGATTCCCTGTTATGTGTATTTTTTTTTTTTAATTAATCTTAATTTGTTTGTTTTTGTGATTTCCCTGTTTGAGTTGATATCAGGACGTTCTGTTTTGTGACCTTGTGTTGTGCTGATATCTGATATTATTGGTTCTCTGACCAAACAATATCCTTTAGTATTTCTTGTAGCTTTGGTTTGGTTTTTGCAAATTCTCTAAACTTGTGTTTGTCTGTAAATATCTTAATTTCGCCTTCATATTTCAGAGAGAGTTTTGCTGGATATATGATCCTTGGCTGGCAGTTTTTCTCCTTCAGTGTTCTGTATATGTCGTCCCATTCCCTTCTTGCCTGCATGGTTTCTGCTGAGTAGTCAGAACATATTCTTATTGATTCTCCCTTGAAGGAAACCTTTCTTTTCTCCCTGGCTGCTTTTAAAATTTTCTGTTTATCTTTGGTTTTGGTGAGTTTGATGATAATATGTCTTGGTGTTTTTCTTTTTGGATCAATCTTAAATGGGGTTCGATGAGCATCTTGGATAGATATCCTTTCATCTTTCATGATGTCAGGGAAGTTTTGTGTCAGGAGTTCTTCAACTATTTTCTCTGTGTTTTCTGTCCCCCCTCCCTGTTCTGGGACTCCAATCACCCGCAGGTTATCCTTCTTGATAGAGTCCCACATAATTCTTAGGGTTTCTTCATTTTTTTTTTAATTCTTTTATCTGATTTTTTTTCAGCTATGTTGGTGTTGATTCCCTGGTCCTCCAGGTGTCCCAGTCTGCATTCTAATTGCTCGAGTCTGCTCCTCTGACTTCCTAGTGCGTTGACTAATTCTGTAATTTTATTGTTAATCTTTTGGATTTCTACATGTTGTCTCTCTATGGATTCTTGCAACTTATTTATTTTTCCACTATGTTCTTGAATAATCTTTTTGAGTTCTTCAACAGTTTTATCAGTGTGTTCCTTGGCTTTTTCTGCAGTTATCCTAATTTCATTTGTGATATCATTAAGCATTCTGTAAATTAGTTTTTTATATTCTGTATCTGATAATTCCAGGATTGTATCTTCATTTGGGAAAGATTTTGATTCTTTTGTTTGGGGGGTTGTAGAAGCTGTCATGGTCTGCTTCTTTAAGTGGTTTGATATGGATTGTTGTCTCCGAGCCATCACTGGGAAACTAGTTTTTCCAGAAAATCCGCTAAAAAAAAATGCAGTCAGATCCCTATCAGAGTTCTCCCTCGGGCTCAGGCTATTCAGATGTTAATGAAGCCGCCTGGGGAGGGTGGGGGAGGGAACAGAGAGATAGGAGAGTAGCACCTCAGAATATAGCCAGAGTTGCTTGTCTTGCTTGGAATGACTATTATATCTGAGATTCCCGCGGGCGCGTCGCCTATGTGTGCTGGCTGTGTGGAGATTGCCCCTGGGGGGGTCTGGCCTGCTGGAGTCACGGTCAGATCCTCCGCTTCCAGCCCCACGCCCAGCGTCAGTGCTCCCCTACTGGGACGGTGCACTCTCGACTCCAAAATCAGTCGCTGCCTCCCGGGGACTTCTCATCCCTCCAGCCGCGTGGCCGTGCCGCCCCCGAGAACCAGTTGGGACTCCTCCCGGGGTTAGTTCAGATGGGTGGAGCAGTTCCCCGTGCTTGTGCCGTGACCGAGTGTCCCGGCTGAGACGCTGTTCTCCCCGCTCCAATACCAGTCGCTGCCTCCCGGGGACTTCTCCTACCTGCTGAGTCCCACGCCGCCCGCGCGACCCGGCTGGTCCCCTTCCTGGGGTTAGTTCAGGGGGGTGGAGCAACTCTCCGTGTTTATGCCGTACCTGCGTCCAGTCCAAATCCCTGCGGGACGGTTCCCCGGCTTGGACGCTGCTCTTTCTGCTCCAAGACCTGTCACTGCCTCCTGGGGACTTCTCCTACCGGCTGCGTCCCACGCCGCCTGTGGAACCGGCTGGTCCCCCTCCCGGGGTTAGTTCAGGGGGGAGGAGCAACTGTCTGTGCTTGAGCCATACCTGACTGGTACGCTGGCTCCAGGCTCTGGAAACAATCGCTGCTTTCCCGTATTAGTTTGTTCTCCATCTCTAGATCTGTGTTTGTTGTTCAGGGTTCGTAGATTGTTATGTATGTGATCGATTCACTTGTTTTTCTGTGTCTTTGTTGTAAGAGGGATCCGAGGTAGCGTCTGCCTAGTCCGCCATCTTGGCTCCGCCCCCCTGTTTTTACATTTTTTAATTGTTGGACAATATCAAAAGAAGAACAACATTTTGTGATAAGTAAAAATTATAGAAAGTTCACATTCCAGTGACCACAATAAAGTTTTATTTACACGACCATGTTCATTTCTTTACATATTGCCTATGAATATGTGTTGTGTTAAAATGGCAGAGTTGAGTAGTTGCAACAGAGACCATATAGCCTGCAAAGCCTAAAATATTTGCCATTTAACCTTTTGTAGAAAAGTGGGCTGACCTCCATTATAGAAAATAGCTGCTAGAGATGTGGACTACTGTAGATTGGGTGGTCAGGAAAAACTTCTTGGAATGAATATGCATTATGACATGGAAATCAGAGAAAAGGGCCTTTTTTACATTAAATTGAGTTGTCCTACAACATTTTCTTAAAGAAATAATCTCACAACCATTCTGTCTTTTCTAGTGCCCCCCGCCAAAGGAAAATACATGGCATACTTCAGCCATCAGCCATCCATATGCCAAGTTTCCAAAATATAGAAAGTTTTGGCTCCAACAGGAATGTTTCCAAGAGGTTATATATGAAAACAAGGAGAGGAATTATTGTTATAACACCATGGGTGAGCTTTCTCAGCCAAAGATTGCATATGGTATTTTGATTTTAGACCGTTGGACAGATTAATCAGAACCTTCTACAGAAGTGTTTGGACCAAAGGAAACTAGTCCTTTCTGCCAAAAGTCCACTGAATCATTAACAGAATATAATAAAGATTCGAGGCTTCAGTTTTGGAAAAGTTGTCAAAAATTCTACCAAGAAGGAACATTCTACACAACGTGTTTCTCCGTCCAGGAATTTTTACAAATTCCACCCATATTTTAGGTGGAGACGGGACTAGGCTGCCGCCCACAGACTATGATTGAGAGGTCTTAAGAAACTTTCTTTCCTGTCCTCTATACCCCATTAATCTCTAATTAAAGAATCATTCCTCAAGCCAGGGCAAAACAAACTGGTTTGAACCCCTGCGAGAATTTGCATTTCTACCCCAGATATACTGAATCAGAATCTACATTTTAACAAGATCCCCAGGTGATTCTTATGTATAATAAATTTGAGAACTGCTGCTCTACTAGTGGTGCCCTGGTGGTGCAGTGGTTAACAGCTTGGCTGCTAACCAAAAGGTGGGCAGTTCGAATCTACCAGCTGCTCCTTGGAAACTACGGGGCAGTTCTACTCTGTCCCATAGGGTCATTACGAGTTGGAATGGACTCAACAGCAACGGGTTTGAGTTTGGCTCTACTAGTGGTTCTCAGAATTGGTTTCTAACCAGCAGCATTAGCATCCTCTGGGAGCTTGTTAAAAATGCAAATTCTCAGCAGGGGTTCAAACCAGAACCAGATGGTTCAAAGCTCTACCTCAAGCTAAGGCAAGGAGAAAGAACTCGATTACCTACATACATTTCCTCATTTAATTTTCATATGATGTGAGGACTCATTTAATCTTCATAACTTTGAATCTGTGAGGATTGTACAGAGGAGAAAAATTCGGTACAGGGACCTAAATACTTATTATCACTCCCCTTTTACAGATGAAGAAAGTGAGGCTTATGAAAGTTAAGTGCCTGTCCCAAGGTCATATGCTGAATATATGTCATTGGATTACAGTAGCAAGTCATGGACAGTAACTCTAGGATTCCTTTAGTGATAATGTGTGTGCACATGTGCCCCCGGGCACACACACACACACACAAACACAGAGTGCTGCTGATTTATTTCTGTTTCTTGACATGTGAGAAAGCAACAATTTAATCTTTCCAGGAACGGGCTTTTTAGTCAATCAGATGTGGATTAAAATTCTGAATAGCTACCCAGTGTGGAAATTCTGAGTTATTTAACTTTTTTTCATCTAAGGAAACCCCTATTATTAGCAACACTTGTCATTCATCCATCATCCAAGCATTCATGTATCTATGTTTATTGAACATGTTCAAGTTAATTTTCTTAAAATACAGTATCAAAAATAAAAAATTAAAAGATCGATGCTCATATAGAAAAAAAGTAAGTAAAGGATAGGAAAATGCAGTTCCCAGAGAAAAAAGAGATCAACAATATTTGTAATCATAGAAATAAAAACTGAAGTAAACACAATTTGGAACTTACAGGTGAAACTTTACAAGATTAATATGGATAGCACTGCAAAGATGACGGGGAACCTGGTAGCACTGGTTCAGAGTTGGTGACTGGGTGGTGTTTCCTTGGACAGTAAAATTAGAAATATTTGTAAAAAAAATACATATATTTTGAAACAGAAATTTAACTTCTCTAAGCATATTCTATGATAAACTTACCCAAGTACACAAAAGATACATGATTATTATATTTATGCCTATCTTCCTAATATACTTCAAGTTCCTTAGTTAAGTACCATGTCTATTTTATAAACTACTGTATACCTTGTTCTTTACTACAGGCAATAAAATACGTTGAATGAATGAATGAATCCATCCATCCATTCTCTCAATATATATTAGACATTATCTGTTTCAAGGAGCCCACATCAGAGGAATGCATAATACATATAATATAAAGTAGAAATTAATAAGTAAGAGATGCACAGATAAAAACCATTTCAGTGGAGGGAGAGATGATTTCTTACTGACTAAATCATAATTTGATTCTAAAAATAGCCTACAAGGCAAGGCAGCATTTTTTTAGTCAGGTTTATTGAGATATGATTGTCATAAAATAAAACTCATTCTTTTCATGATGTACAGTTACATAAATTTTGACAAATGCATATAGCCATGGAATTACTACCACAATGAAGGCAGAATATTTCCATTACCCCAAAAGGTTTCTTAGTGCCTGTTAGTAGTCAATCCCCTTCTATCAAGTGCTGCATTACCACTGATCTGTTTCTGTCCTTGTAGTTTTGCCTTTCCAGGATGTCATACAAATGAACCTTTTTGACTATGGCTCCTTATACTTAGCATAACACACTTGAGATTCATCCACGTTGCTCCATGTATTGGCAGTTTATTCCATTTTATTTTTGAGTAATTTTTTATGAGTAATATTTTGTTATATGTAACAGTTTATACATTAACCAGCTGATGGATATTTGGGTGTTTCCAGTTCTTGGTATTTATGAATAAAGCCACTATAATCATGCAGATATTTATGCTGACATGTGTTTTCATTTCTCTAGAGTAAATACTTTGGAGAAAGTTTGCTGGGTTGTATGGTAAGCATAGGAGCCCTGGTGGCACAGTGATTAAGTGCTCAGCCGCTAAATGAAAGGTTGGCAGTCAAACCCAGCAGCTGCTCCTTGAGAGAAAGAGGCGGCAGACTGCTCCCGTAAAGGTTACAAAAAAAAAGGTTACAGCCTTGAAAATCCTGTAGGGGGCAGTTCTACTTTGTCCTATAGGGTCACTGTGAGTTGGAATCAATTAGATGGCAATGGGCTTTGGTTTTGATGGCAAGAGAGTTTAATATTATGAGAAACCGCCAAACTGTGGCTGTAACATATTGTTTTCCCATTAGCCATATTTGAAAGTTCCAGTTGCTCCCTATCCTTGTCAACACTTGTCAGTCTTTATTTTAGCCAGTCTAACAGTGTATAGTGGAATTTCATTGTGGTTTTATTTCACATTTCCCTAATGACTAATAATGTCTTTTCATGTACTTATTTGTCATTCACATGCCTTTCTTGATGAACTATTTATTCATGTCATTTGCCAATTCTTTGAGTTGTTTTCTTATTATTATGGATACGAGTGCTTTGTTTTGTGTGTTTTGAAAGTAGTTTCTTCATGTGTGTGGCTTTTTTTTCACTTTATTAACAGTATTTTTCATGCACAGAAGTTTTTAAGTTTGCTGATGTCTAATTTATCTGTTTTTTCTTTCATGGCTCATGCTTTTTTGTTCCAGCTTTCACATTCATAAAGGCGATTGAAGATACCATGGCTTGAGTCATACGCACCTTGGTCCTCAAAGTGACACCTTTGCTTTTTTAACACTTGAGAGAGATCTTTTGCAGCAGATTTGCCCAATGGAGTAGCTTGTTTGATTTCTTAACTGCTGCTTCCATTAGCGTTGATTGTAGAGTCAAGCAAAATGAAATCCTTGACAGCTTAGTTTTCAAGGAACTTTTACATTTCAAATTTATTGCACAAAGTTGGCCATAATATTTGCTTATTATCTTTTTAATATTTGCAGGATCCTTATTGATAGCCCTTCTTTTATTTCTGGTATTGGTACTTTGTGTTTTCTCTCTCTTTCGCCTCATCTGTCTTGGTTGTTGTTGTTGTTAGGTCCTCTTGAGTCAGTTCCAACTCATGGTGACCCTATACGACAAAGTAGAACTGCCCCATAGGGATTCCAAGGAGCGACTGGTAGATTTGAACTGCTGACCTTTTGGTTAGCAGCCGAGCTTTTAACCACTATGCCACCGGGACTCCGCATTTGTCTTGGGAGAGGTTTATAATTTCTGTCAGTATTTTAAAAGAAGCAGCTTTTGATTTGATTTTTCTGTTTTCTTTTGCATTGATTTCTGTTATTATTTTATTTTCTTTCTTCTATCTTCTTAATATGAAAGCTTAGATCAATGATTTAAGGCCTTTCTTCTTTCTGATATAGCCATTTGATAATACATATTTCCTTCTATGCACTGCTCTAATTGCCTTCCATAAATTTTGATATGATATGTTTTTGTTGTCAATCAATTAAGGATGTTTTCTAACTTTTCTTTTGACTTTCTCTTTGACCTGTGTGATATTAATTGTGTAATTTCCAAATGTTAAAGAGTTTTCCTTGATATTCTTCAGTTATCCATTGCTAGTTTAAATTCATTGTGATTAGAGAACATACTTTGTTTGCAGTTCTTTTAAGTTTATTGAGTTTTGTTGATAAGTGGCCCATAACTGGCCCAGGTTTGATTTATCTTCATGAATATCCCGTGCACATTTGAAAACATTGTCTATGTTCCTGTTTTTGATGGAATCTTCTATAAATGTTAATTAAGTCAAGTTGGTTTATAGTGTTGTCAAGTTTTCTATATTCTTACTGATTTTTTGTCTGCATGTGGTAATGGGAGAATTATTGAAGTCTCCAACTATAATTGTGATTTTTCTATTTCTACTTTCTGTTCTGTCAGCTTTTGTTTCATATATTTAGTCTCCAACTATAATCATGATTTTTCTATTTTTTCTTTCAGTTCTATCAGCTTTTGTTTCATACATTTTAAGGCTCAGTTATTAAAAAAAAATTAGGTGCATGTATATTTACATTTTTAATGCTTCTCGTTTATAATTTTTAATGTCTTCTTGGTTTATTGACAGTCCCTGGGTCGTGCAAATAGTTAACGTCCTCAGCTGCTGAGAGATTGGAAGTTCGAGTTTACACAGAGCTGCCTAGGTAGAAACCATAAATAAAAAGACATTAAAAATCATCTTATGAAGCTAGAAAAAGAAAAGCAATTTAAATGAAAGGATGGAAGAATGAAAGAAAATAATAAAGACATATATTCTATTATTTTCTACAATTCTATACATGTATGAATTATATTAAAATGAAAATATTTTTACAAAGCAAATAGATCAACAACAATATATATATGGATACATGCACACACACACATATACAGGTATACCTTCTGTTATTGTACTTCACTTTATTGCACTTGGCAGATATTGTGTTTTTTACAAATTTAAGTCTTGTGGCAACCCTGCATCTAGCAAATCTTTTAGCACCTTTTTTCCAACATCATGGGCTCATGTTGTGCCTCTGTGTCACATTTTGGGAATTCTCACAATATTTCAGATTTTTCATTATTACTATATCTGTTATATCTTCAAAATATTGAAGTTGTCAAGGATTTTATTTTACCTGGATCTACAATCAACACCTATGGAAGCAACAGTTGAGAAATCAAATGAGGTATTGCCTGGGGCAAATCTGCTGCAAAAGACCTCTTTAAAGTGTTTAAAAGCAAAGATGTCACTTTAAGGACTAAGATACACTCGACTCAAGCCATGGTATTTTCAAACACCTCATATGCATGTGAAAGCTTGACAATGAATAAGAAGGACCAAAGCCTTTGAATTATGGTGTTGGCAAAGAGTATTGACTATACCTTGGACTGCCAGAAGAATGAACAAACCTGTTTTGGAAGAGGTGCAGCCAAAATGCTCCTTAGAACAAGAAGGGCGAGACCTCGTCTCCCATACTTTGGACATGTTACCAGGAGGGACCAGTCCCTGGAGAAAGACATCATGCTTGATAGAGCAGAGGGTCAGCGAAAAATAGGAAGACCCTCAATGAGATAGATTGGCACAGTGGCTGCAACAATGAGCTCAAGTGTAACAACGACTGTGAGGATGGCACAGGACAGGACAGTGTTTCATTCTGTTGTACATAGGGTCACTATGAGTTGGAACGGACTCGACAGCACCTAGCAACAATGACATTATATCTTTTATGATGATCTGTCATCAGTGACCTTTGATGTTACTATTGTAATTATTTTGGAGTGCCACTAACTGTGCCAATATAAGACAGCGAATTTAATCAATAAATGTTGTGTGTGTTCTGACTGCTCCACCAACTGGCCATTCCCCCATCTCTCTCCTTCTCCTTGGGCTTCCCTATTCCCTGAGACATGATAATTTTGAAATTAGGCCAATTAATAACCCTACAATGTCCCTTAAGTGTTCAAGGGAAAGGAAGAGTCGTATGTCTCTCACTTTAAATCAAAAGCTGGAAATGATTAAGCTTAGTGTTGAAGGCATGTCCAAAGCTGAGATAAGGCAAGAGCTAGGCCTCTTGCCGCAAACAGTTAGACAAGTTGTGAATGCAAAAGAAAAGTTCTTGAAGAAAATTAAAAGTGCTACCCCAGGGAACTCACAAGGATAAGAAAAAGAAACACACTTGTTGCTGATACAGTTGTAGTGGTCTGGATAGAAAAGCAAAGCAGCCACAACATTCCCTTAAGCCAAAGCCTAATCCAGGGGAAAACCCTAGCTCTCTTCAATTTTATGAAGGCTAAGAGAGGTTAGGAAGCTGCAGAAGAAAGTCTGAAGCTAGAAGATGTTGGTTTGTGAGACTTAAAGAAAGAAGCTGTCTCCTTAACATGAAAGCACAAGGTGAAGCACTAAGTGCTGATGTAGGAGCTGCAGCAAGTTATCCGGAAGATCTAGCTGAGATAACTGATGAAAGTGGCTACAGTAAAATGGATCCCTGGTGGTGCTACACTGAACAACAGATTTTTGATGTAGAGTAAACAGCCTCATGTTAGAAGAAAATGCCATCTAGGACTTTCAAAGCTAGAGAGGCAAAGCCAATGCCTGGCTTCAAAGCTTCAAAGGACAGCCTGGCTCTCTTGTTATGACATAATGCAGCTGATGACTTTAAGTTGAAGCCAATGCTCATTTACCATTCTGAAAATCCTAGGGCTCTTAAGAGTTATGCTAAATTTACTCTGCCCGTGCTCTCTAAATGGAATAAGAAACCCTGGATGACAGCACATCTGTTTACAATATGGTTTACTGAATATTTTAAGCCCAATGTTGAGACCTACTGCTCAGAAAAAAAAGATTCCCTTTAAAGTATTACTGCTCATTGACAATGGACCTGGTCACTCAAGAGCTCCGATGGAGATGTACAACGAGATTAATGTTTCCATGACTGCTAACACAACATCCTTTCTGTAGCCCATGGGTCAAGGAGTCATTTTGACTTTCAAGTCTTATTACTTAAGAAATACATTTTGGAAGGCTGCAGCTTCCATAGATAGTGATTCCTCTGATGGATCTGGGCAAAGTAAGTTGAAACCATTCTGGAAAGGATTCACCATTCTAGACGCTGTTAAGAACACCCATGATTCATGGGAGGATGTCAAAATATCAACATTAACAGGAGTTGAAGAATTTGATTCCAACCCTCACAGATGACTTTGAGGGGTTGAAGACTTCAGTGGAGGAAGTAACTGCAGATGTGGTAGAAATAGCAAGAGAACTAGAATTAGAAGTGGAGCCTGACAATGTGACTGAATTGCTGCAATCTCATGATAAAACCTTAATGGATGAGGAGCTGCTTCTTACGGAAGAGCAAAGAAAGTGGTTTCTCGAGACAGCATCTACTCTTGGTGAAGAGCCTGTGAACATTGTTGAAATGACAACAAAGGATTTAGAATATTATGTAACTTAGTTGATAAAGCAGCAGCAGGTTTTGAGAGAATTGATTCCAATTTTGAAAGAAGTTCTACTCTTGTTAAAATGTTATCAAACAGCATCACTTGCTAGAGAGAAACCTTTTGTGAAAAGAAGAGTCAATGTGGCAAACTTCATTGTTGTCTTATTTTAAGAAGTTGCCATAGCCACCCCAATCTTCAACAAACACCACCCTGATCAGGCAGCAGCCATCAACATTGAGGAAGGACCCTTCATCAGCAAAAAAATTACAACTTCCTGAAGGCTCAGATGATGGTTAGCATTTTTTAGCAATAAAGTATTTTTTAATTAAGGTATGTACATTGTTTTTCAGACATAATGCTAGTGTACACTTAATAAAAAAAAAAATTTTTTTTAAACCAAAACACCCTACAGTATAGTGTAAACATAACTTTTATATGTACTTGGGAACCAAAAAATTCATGTGACTCGCTTTATTGCAATATTCACTTTATTGCAATATTCACTTTATTGCAGTGGTCTAGAACAGACTGAACCTGCAATATCTCCAATATCACCTGCAATATCTCCAATATCTCCTGCAATACATATATATATATAGACACACACACACACATATATAAAACAAATATGAGTCACAGAAATTTGTATTTCTTAGACATAACCAATCACCTCTCAAAATTCGTTTTCTTGAAGACTTAGCGTCATAGTCTTGTAGAGCAACTAAGTCAACTGACATAACGTATAGTTCATAAAGTTTATGTTCTACATCCTGGTTTCATGAGTAGCGTCTGTGGTCTTAAAAGCTTGTGAGCGGCCATCTAAGATACAACTGTTGCTCTATACTTGTCTGGAGCAAAAGAGACAATAGGAAACCCAAGGGTCAGAGAAGGAATTGGTCTGCTGAACTAATTGTCTGTATGAACCATTGCCTCTTCTACTATGAGACCGGAAGAACTAGATGGTGCCTGGCTACCAATACCAGATGTTATGATTAGCTCCACAATAGATGGATCCTTATAGGAAGAGGGGAAAAAGTAGAATAGAACTTCAAATTCTCAAAAAATCAAGGCTTACTGGGCTCATTAAGACTGGAAGACTCTCCAAGACTATTGATTGCCCTGAGATACTCCTTAAATTTTGGACCTGAACTATCCCCTGAAGTCACCTTTTAGCTAAATAGCAAGTTAGCTCATAAAGTAAAGAGTATCACCCTGGAGTACTGTGCTCTTTTAAAAAATCATCTAAGATGACACCAAATGGTTTACAATTACTCTGAAGCATAGATGAAAGGTTGAGGGACAGGGAGACTAGTTTAATGGTAATGGGACATCTAGATTGGAGATAATGAGAATGTTGTCAATGAACAATTTGTGTAGAGACTGTTGAATGGAAACCTGTTTTGCTGTATACAGCTTCACCAAAAATACAATAAAATATTATTAAAAAAAGGCAAAAAGAACAGTATTAGCCAAATGAAATAAATTAGCTGTCTGAATATGGTCCCAAATCTACAAGATTTTTAAAGTTTTTTTAAAAAATTTTTTTACCGAGAGTTTTTCCCCCAATGTAATACAAGTACGGCAAACCATTGCTAGGTGGCGCTTCTGTAACCAGCTTTCTAGGTCCAAAATAAGGCTGTTTTCAGCAAATGCTAAATTTCTGTTTCAAGAATTACTTGTATTTTGAGGCACTCAAAGAAATAAGGACTTAAAAATTATCTGCAAGACTATTTTTCAAAACATTTTTACAGCATACTTTTGCTTTATTTTCAAATGAAATCTTACCAAAATTCCTAAATGTAAAGCATATACAAGTGGATCTTCTCTGCCCCTTAAATTCTTTCCTGACTAAAAGAGACTAGGGCTTCTTAGAGAAATGGCTGATTCCAGTCTGAGGCAGGGAACATACTAGAAGAGCCTGGGACATCTAATCCCAGAGAGTAAAGAGGCACTCAAAGACTAATGGAGTTCTATTAAAAGGTCACAGGAGACAGCTTAAAGGAGCTCTCACTGGTCTGAGATGGGGCGTTTGGGAATCAAAAAGAATAATGGCTTCAATGGATTGAAACACATCAAATATATCACAACCTATGAGCTGCAAATGATACTAACAAAACAAAATAAAAACTTCTAATGGTGACTCTTGGAAGTTGGTAGAGCACAAACTCTTTATTTTGAAAATAGATAAATAATGGAAAAGATTCAAACAAACATAATGGGAAACTCAGATGCCTGCCGCCTTATGCTTTGTTCTTGCCTTGCCAGGCTGTTGTTGGAAAATCATTCATGTAGGTCTTCTCCCAGTTTGGACCAGGATCTCGAGAATGGTTGCACAACATGAAGAGTGTAATCAGTGGCACTGAATTGTCTGTAGAAATTGTTGAAATGATGTATGTTTTGCTGTGTATATTTTCACCAAAAAAAATTTCCAGCGAGTGGCTGTCCAGTCTGTCAGACTGCCAGTGGTGGGGACTCATCACTTTGTCTTCTTGAGGCACCCATTGAATCTTTAACAGCATTGCCTTTAAGAACACTCTTCCTTAAAGGAAACCGTAGTTTGTATTTCTATAGCTCTTATCCACTGGAGCCTTTCCTCCAATCAGGGGTTAAAAATAAAGACCTAGACCCTCTTCAAAATGACCATATTTGGGGTGTGTATTTTTATAGCAGCTTTCAGGTGCCCACCCGCCTGATCCAGGTTACACATCTTTAGGTCCTTTAACTCTTGATGACATGACATAGTTTTTGTCCCCTCGCCATGTGACCCCACTGGATGGGTTATATCCCAGTTATCATTCCGTCCTCTTTTTATGACACTTAGAATTAAAGGTGAAACTCCCTCTGTATGGATTATAACCAGTGCAGCATAATGTGGAATTGTTATTAATTCTTGGTAATCTATTCCATTTGATCATTTGGCTATATAATAAGGTCATAGAAAAGAATCACTGTGCATAACTCTTTAAGTTTTGAAATATGGTGCTATTCAGAAATCATTGTGCAGTTACAAAGGTTACCAATAAGAAGCAAGAATGATTTCACCCTAAGTAACCCATTATGGGTACATTTTACACACATTACAAAGGGATAAAAACCTGATGTTCAGAATGGGATTTTGTTTTCCTTCATGTCATGCAATTTGTGCCAGAAACTTAATGCCATGTGAGAGATGCTGAGAACATAGCCATTTTCTATAGTTCCTGGAAATCATTTGGCAGGCTCTTAGTGAAATAATTACTGTTCACTATTGCCTTCTTGAAAAATTAATTTGTTGTATTATATTATTAGTTTTTGCATGCATGAATAGGAAACAAGAACAGTATGTAATTTGGCTAATTGTGGGGTCATTCAATATTCTCATACTGGAAACCATCAAGCTTTAACTCAGTGTTAGAAGACGGCTCATGGCTTATGGAAATTTGCAAAACAATGGAAGAGATTGCGTTGATTCTTCAATTTATGCTATACTCAAGAAAGCTGAGATCCTTTAGGCCTGGGAGGGAAATGAGAGTTGAGAATAAATGCCTCACATAAAGGAGACGTTTCATACATGCTAATTATTAAGTTTATTTTCTTATTATAGCATAAATAAAGGTCACTAGAGAAGGACCACTTAAAATACATTGTGTATCATAATAGACTGTTGTTGTTGTTAGATGCCATCGAGTTGGTTCCAACTCATAGCAACCCTATGTACCACAGAACAAAACACTGCCTGGTCCTGTGCCATGCGCAGAGTCGTTATGCTTGAGTCCATTGTTGCATCCACTGTGTCAGTCTATCTCGTTGAGGGTCTTCCTTTTTTCCACCGACCCTGTACTTTATCAAGCATGATGTCCTTCTCCAGGGACTGATGCCTCCTGACAACATGTCCAAAGTATGTAAGATGCAATCTTGCCATCCTTGCTTCTAAGGAGCGTTCTGGCTGTACTTCTTCCAAGACAGATTTTTTTTGTTTGTTTTTTTGTACCCACACTATATTTTACACCATGTTTTTGAAGCTTTTAACTGTTTGAATTTATTTGATGCTATTAAGAAGCCCTGGTGGCATAATAGTTAAAAGCTTACTTGGTAACTGGAAAGGTTGGCCATTTGAACCCACCCAGCTGTTCTGTGGGAGAAAGACCTGGTGATCTGCTTCTGTAAAGGTTACAGCCAAGAAAACCGTATGAGGCAGTTCTACTCTGTCACATGGAGTCATTGTCAGTTGGACTCGACAGCACCCAACAACAACATTCATGCATTAAGCGGTCTTCTAAAACAACCACTCTGCCTTAGCTGGTTAGAAATGAGAAAGAATGGGCTCAGGAAATATACAACAGTAGCATAAAAAGAAGTGAAGAAAGTATTTTGAAGGACTAAAGAATTAAAGGTAGTATGAAAATGATGTCATAGAACAAGCATAAATATGAACATTTCATTCATTCAATATTTTTTAAAAATTAAATGCGTTACTGTAAGCCACATGGAAGCCCTGATGACATAGTGGTTAAGAGTTTGGCTCCTAACCAAAAAGGTTGGCATTTCAAATCTACCAGGTGCTCCTTGGAAACCCTATGGGGCAGTTCTACTCTGTCCTGTAGGGCCACTATGAGTCAGAATCTACTGAACGGCAATGGTTTTTTTTTTTTTGGGGGGGGGTTATGAGCCACATAGGTGTAGAATATGATAATGAACAAGATAGACTTGGTTGTGGCTCTCATGAAGTTTGCACTATAATGGGGAACATAAACTTAGAACAAACAAATCACATAAAGCATTAATTGTTGAGATACATGATATAAGGAGAAGCTAGATTTCTGGTGGTAGTGAAAAGCACAAGGCTTTAATCAAATCTGGGGTGAAGGATGAGAACAGTCTTGGGCAATGAGCTAAACAGAGAGCTGAAGGATAAGCAGCACTTTTTGTTGTTGTTAGTTGCCTTTGTCAAGTTGGCTCTGACTCATGGCCACCCCGTGAACAACAGACCGAAACATTGCCTAGTTCCTGTGTCATCTTCATGATCATTAGTATACTCAAAGTCCGTTGTTGTAGCTATTGTGTAGTGCCTTCAAATCTAGGAAGCTCACCTTTCAGTACTATTTCAGACAATATTTTGTTGTGATCCATAAGGTTTTCATTGGCCAATTTTCAGAAGTTGATTACAAGGCCTTTCTTCCTTGTTTCAGTCTGGAAGCCTCGCTGAAACCTGTCTACCATGGGTGACTCTGCTGGTAATTGAAATACTGGTAGCATAGCTTCCAGCATCACAGCAACATATAAGCCACCACGGTATGACAAACTGACAGATAGGAGGACTAGCAAGGGGAAAATGTGAAATTTGGGGAAGGGCCGAATGAAAAATGTGTATGAAAGCCTTGGGAACAACTTGCCAGAATCAAAGAAGTAAAAGGAGCCTGTGTTTCTAGAAAACCCGCAAGAGAGGCACAAACTGAGGCTGTAAAGACAGGCAAGGCTTTGCAGGCCAGGCTGGGCTTTGTCTTAAAAACAGTAGAGGTCAATGAAAATTTTCAAGTAAGTGGGTAACATGGTTCCATGTTCAAGTTTAAACTACCATTTTGGCTATTATAGGTGCAAGACAGGACATTTATTTTTCGTATTGTTATTTCTTTCTTTGTTAAGTGACTTGGGACAAGTACCTTAAAGTATTTGGGACTTGGTACACATATTGGTAAAGATCAAGGGATTAAATTAAATAATTTCTTAGACACCGCAGCTCTGTAAGGCTATGACCTGAGCTACCCTGAACATCCTTACTTTGTTCCTGTGCCTTGGCAAATTTGAGTCCTGTTAACTGACAGCAATAACTCCTACACCAGCTCTTAACATAACATGCTTTTTAAGAGCCATGTCTCAAAAGCATGAATGTCAAATGCAGATATGAATCAGAAAGGAGGGAACAAAATTAGCATTTATGTAGATAATGTGACTGTCTCTTTATAAATGCTAAGCACCACTTAAAAAACAGTAAGAACCAAAAAGAGAACTCAGAAAGAAGGCTGGGTACGAATAAACTTTAATACCATTAAGAATTTTTTTTATGTACCAGTAATAGCCAGGCAGAAAACAGAACAAAATCAATTTATAATAGCAAAATACATCTGAGACCCCTGATTGTTCTCCTTTTGTGTTCCTATCTTGGTAAAGAGCAAAACCATCCAAGTATACTGTCCAGGAACCTCAAATCTTCCCTTTCCTCATCCAACAATCACCAATTTCTCTTCCTAGAATGTTCCTTCCCCTTCTCTTCACTGGACCAACTCCTCCCTATGTTTTGTGGTTCAATTCAGAGCCTTCTTTATATAGGGCACTTCCTCCATGTACCCTTCCTGCCCTCTGGGACATGGTAAAACAGATCAGACCCAAAATGGGCTACATTCAGAGCCTAAACAGGATCCATGCTTCTTTTATTTCTGTAATGCTGTACCCAGCACACAGTAGGTGCTCAATAAATGTCAAATATCAAATAACCTCACTACATATAGTGAAAGGATACAAGACAGAAAATTACTTTTTTTTTCCTCTCATTGCCTTGATCACAACTGTCTCAGTTGCCTATTGCTGCTGTAACAGAAATATCACAAGTGGGTGACTTTAAATTTATTTTCTCACAGTTCTGGAGCTAAAAATCCAAATTAGGGTTCTGTAACGCTGTACCCAGCACACAGTAGGTGCTCAATAAATGTCAAATATCAAATAGCCTCACTACATATAGTAAAAGGATACAAGACACAAAATTACTTTTTTTTTCCCTCTTATTGCATTGATCACAACTGTCTCAGTTGCCTGTTGCTGCTATAACAAATATCACAAGTGGGTGACTTTGAATTTATTTTCTCATAGTTCTGGAGGCTAAAAATCCAAATTAGGGTCTTGGCCATGTTGATTCCTTCCTTGTCAGTAGCCCAGGGCCTTCATTTGTTCCTTGGTGAGCCTCACACAGCATCTGTCTTCTCCAGTGTGTCCCTGTCTCTGTGTGTAATCTACTGTTTTTATAACTCAAAAGTGATTAGATTTAGAACCCACCCTACTCAGGTGTGATCTAATTAACATAACAAAGAAAACCCTATTTCCAATGAGGATTACATCCAGTTACAGGGTTAGAATTCCAACCCATACTTTGGGAGACACAATTTAATCCACATCAGCAACCAAATTTTGAATTTTATTTCTTCTACATTCAGGTGCCCTATGAGAGAGCTGCGCTTGATCAGTGCTTCAC
This sequence comes from Loxodonta africana, assembly GCF_030014295.1. NCBI lineage: Eukaryota > Metazoa > Chordata > Mammalia > Proboscidea > Elephantidae > Loxodonta > Loxodonta africana. The sequence goes on along the minus strand of NC_087355.1, from coordinate 78,411,581 downwards.
CCTCCTGGCTGACCATTAAAACTACCTGGTAAACTTTGAAAGTCAACCCAGACAAATCAAATAATAATTTCATGGAAAAGGGTTTACACATTCTTATTTTTTAACAGCTCCCCAGTTGGTACTAATGAGCAACCAGAGTTGAGAAGCATTAGGCTATGATAGCTAAGGCCCCTGCAGCAATGGGTTATTGAAGATAGAGGTGAGTGACTCAACTACCATTTAATTCAGGACCCAATAGTAGAGGAGACTGATACTCTAAAGAAGAGTTTAGACCTTGGGTCACTCAGGTCTTCATCTGTAAAACATGAACACAGTACTTTTCTCATGAAGTAGTGTGATGACTTAATAAAACACATTATAGGATGCCTGACATATAGTAACTTCTCAGTTAGTCAGTGTTTCCCTTCCTCTAGGCCATAACCATGCCTCTAAAGTTTTAGATCTCAAATTGTGCACTAGCTTCTATGCTCAATTACAGTGCAATTGAGCGTGTCAAAAGAATAACACTCTATAAGAGGTAAGAAAATAAAGCATCTAGACTAATTTCTCCCTCAGAGTATAATGAAACAAGTATTCCCCCCTTTTAATGGTCACCACTTGAGTAATTAGGCAGATGAGCTCTTTGTACCGTTTGACTCTAGGGACAAAATGGATAGAAGATGGGAAGGAAACAAATGACCTTTCTGGGAAGTCTTGGAACTGCAAGCTGTGCTATAAGACCTTCCCTTCCTTAGTAGTGGTCTTGGATCTTTCTGCATTTTAGTGCTTCCAGAATGTTCATGCTGAAAGCATTTCCTCTGGATAGTAATGCCCCTGAGAGGAGTGAATTGCAGGTCAGTACATCCCTTATTTATTAGAATTCACTGAAATTGCGTTTGAAGTCCTGTGTGACTGTCTAGCCTTTTGAACTTTCAGAAGAAGGGTTGTTGAATGAATACCAATATTTCTTAGATTTTCTAAATGAAATGCCTATTTGTGCAGAAGAATTTATATTTACGTCTCATCTTTTCCTCAGATGCTCTTTCCACTTCTTAATTTCAAATATTTTTACCTCAGTCTTTTCCAGATCTGTCTTCTCCATCTTATGTCTGCTTAAGATTTGAGTTTTCTGGCTGTCAGCCACTCAGTCTCATTTGGAAGGAATCTAAGGACTCCCTACATGTCCCAGTCAGGTGTGGAGTGGATGTGCTGAAGTTTTCCTTCAATTGTGTTTGTTTTTCTCATATCCCTTGTGGGTGAAGACATATGGAAAGTCTTAGCTGAGGTCCACACACTGAGTTTGGGGGAGACTTGCCTGTGGCATCTGTTACATCGCTGCCGGCATTGATTCAGCTGATTGGCTGTCTGCAGGGAAGAGGAGTGGAGTCCCATTCCTTAGGCACTAATATACATAATTTGAACCAAGGGCTGACAGATTCTTGGAGGCAGAAGCAATATTAAAGATAATTATGTCAATCACCTCACGTAAACATAAGAAAATTGAGACCAAGGAAACTGCACAGACTTACCCAAAGTCTTACCTAGATAGTGACTGAGAGGGACTAAGAATCTTGGTCATTTTGACTCCTGTTTTGGAAGCACATTCTGTAAAAATGTGCAAAGCAGGGTGGTTTGATAGAAAGAAAACCGATTTTGCAGACGTGGCTTTGCAGGCAGATCTGGCTTTGAATCTCAACTCTGCTTCCTTCTGGTGATGTGGCCTTGTTGACAAGGGTGTTGCATGGATTTTAGATAATTTATGTAAAATGCCTTGTCTTAGGCTGTATTCTTTAGAGGAGCGAAACAGTGAAGCTTTAGGCTCTGATGGCTAAGGCCCCTAAAGCAATGGGTAATTGAAGATAAAAATAAAAAATTGAAGATAGAGGTGAGCAATTCAATTGCCATCTAATTCAGGACCCAATAGTAGAGGAGAATGATACCGTAAAGAGGAGTTTAGACCCTGGGTTACTCATGTCTTTACCTGTAAAATTTTCATATATATATATATATATATATGAGAGAGAGAGAAAGAGATTTATTTCAAGGAAATGGCTCACACAGCCGTGGAGGCAGGCAAGTCCCGAATCCATTGGTAAGACGTCAAGTTAGAGGCTTCTCTTAACTCACGTGGTTGTAGGTGCTGACGAACCCAAAACTGGCAGGTCAGATGGCAGGCTGCTGGCTCCCATCCCACAGAATGGAGGTTGGAGGATTACGAGTCAAATTCAGGATCCAGAGAGGGTGTGCTTTGCCAGAACACCTATACATATTGGATGCACACCACACTCCCAGGAAAACTTCCCTTTCAACAGATCGGCTGCTCACATCAGATCATAAAATGGAGGATGATTATATAATATCTGCCAAACTACTGAGACTCATGGCCTAGCCAAGTTGACACATAACCTTTATTATCACATGCCTCATATATTACACACCCTTAATAAGAGCTAGTTTGACCATTGGGCAGTGGGATAATGTCTGGAGAGAAACTCTGTGAGCTACACTCTGCAAAATTAATATGAGGCATGATAATCCATCTTGTTAATTGATTAACAGAGTTATGTCTGGAAGCCTTACAAATGCTTGCTGAATACCATCTCTGTGAGTGCTTGATTTTATTTTCCAAGTCGAGAAGGATTTGTTGCCTACCTAAAGCTGCATTCCTATTTGAAAGACAAAGCAAGTTTGAACTATGTATGTTCATACTCTCAAGAAAGAAGATTCTGAAAACTGAATAGAGCTAATACTTTTCTTTCCCTTCAAAGAAGGAGTGCAGGCTACAAGTGAACTTTTCTGGGGAACAGCACTTTTGTAGGTGATACGGACACCATGAATTTCCCCCTGCAAACAATTTGCTACTCTTCTTGTTGTTGTTGTTAGGTGCCATGGAGTGGGTTCTGACTCATATAGCGACCCTATGCACAACAGAACAAAACACCGTCCAGTCTTATACCATCCTCACAATCTTTGTTAAGCTTGAGCCCGTTGTGGCAGCCACTGTGTCAATCCGTCTCATTGAGGGTCTTGCTCATTTTTGCTCACGCTGTACTTTACCAAGCATGATGTCCTTTTCCAGGGACTGCTCCTTCCTGATAACATGTCCAAAGAATGCTTCTAAGGAGCATTCTGGTTGTACTTCTTCCAAGACGAGATTTTTTTTGTTCTTTTGGCAATCCATGGTATATTCATATTCTTTACCAACACCACAATTCAAAGGCATCAATTCTTCCTTGGTCTTCTGTATTCATTGTCCAGCTATTGCATGCATATGAGGTGATTAAAGACACCATGGCTTGGGTCAGGTGCACCTTAGTCTTCAAGGTGACACTTTTGCTTTTTAACACTTTAAGGAGGTGTTTTGCAGCAGATTTTCCCTGTGCAATTTGTCTTTTAATTTCTTGATTGTTGCTTCCATGGGCATTGATTGTGAGTCCAAGTAAATGAAATCCTTAACAACTTCAATCTTTTCTCTGTTTGTCATGATTTGGCTTATTGGTCCAGTTGTGAGGATTTTTGTTTCCTTTATGTTGCGGTGCAATCTATACTGAAGGCTGTGGTATTTGATCTTCATCAGTAAGTGCTTGAAGTCCTCTTCACTTTCAGCAAGCAAGGTTGTGTCATCTGCATAGCACAAGTTAATGAGTCTTCCTCCAATCCTGACGCCGTGTTCTTCTTCATATTGTCCAGCTTTTCGGATCATTTGCTCAGCATACAGATTGAATAAGAATGGTGAAAGGATACGACCCTGGCGCTCACCTTTCCTGACTTTAAACTATGCAGTATCCCCTTGTTCTGTTCCAATGGCTACCTCTTTTTTTTTTTTTAGGTTTTTTTTTTCATTAACTTTTATTGAGCTTCAAGTGAACGTTTACAAATCAAGTCAGACTGTCACATATAAGTTTATATACATCTTACTCCGTACACCCACTTGCTGTCCCCGTAATGAGTCAGCCCTTCCAGTCTCTCCTTTCGTGACATTTTTGCCAGCTTCCAACTCTCTCTATCCTCCCATCCCCCCTCCAGACAGGAGATGCCAACACAGTCTCAAGTGTCCGCCTGATATAATTAGCTCGCTCTTCATCAGCATCTCTCTCCTACCCACTGTCCAGTCCCTTTCGTGCCTGATGAGTTGTCTTCGGGAATGGTTCCTGTCCTGTGCCAAAAGAAGGCTTGGGGACCATGATCCCCGGGATTCCTCTAGTCTCAGTCAGACCATTAAGTATGGTCTTTTTATGAGAATTTGGGGTCTGCATCCCCCGATCTCCTACTCCCTCAGGGGTTCTCTGTTGTGCTCCCTGTCAGGGCAGTCATTGATTGTGGCCGGGCACCAACTAGTTTTTCTGGTCTCAGGATGATGTAGGTCTCTGGTTCATGTGGCCCTTTCTGTCTCTTGGGCTCTTAGTTGTCGTGTGACCTTGGTGTTCTTCATTCTCCTTTGATCCAGGTGGATTGAGACCAATTGATGCATCTTAGATGGCCGCTTGTTAGCATTTAAGACCCCAGACGCCACATTTCAAAGTGGGATGCAGAATGTTTTCATAGTAGAATTATTTTGCCAATTGACTTAGAAGTCCCCTTAAACCATGGTCCCCAAGCCCCCGCCCTTGCTCCGCTGACCTTTGAAGCATTCATTTTATCCCGGAAACTTCTTTGCTTTTGGTCCAGTCCAATTGAGCTGACCTTCCATGTATTGAGTGTTGTCCTTCCCTTCACCTAAAGCAGTTCTTATCTACTAATTAATCAGTAAAAAACCCTCTCCCTCCCTCCCTCCCTCCCGCCCTCGTAACCACAAAAGTATGTGTTCTTCTCAGTTTATACTATTTCTCAAGATCTTATAATAGTGGTCTTATACAATATTTGTCCTTTTGCCTCTGACTGATTTCGCTCAGCATAATGCCTTCCAGGTTCCTCCATGCTATGAAATGTTTGACAGATTCGTCACTGTTCTTTATCGATGCGTACTATTCCATTGTGTGAATATACCACAATTTATTTACCCATTCATCCGTTGATGGACACCTTGGTTGCTTCCAGCTTTTTGCTATTGTAAACAGAGCTGCAATAAACATGGGTGTGCATATATCTGTTTGTGTGAAGGCTCTTATTTCTCTAGGGTATATTCCGAGGAGTGGGATTTCTGGGTTGTATGGTAGTTCTATTTCTAACTGTTTAAGATAACGCCAGATAGATTTCCAAAGTGGTTGTACCATTTTACATTCCCACCAGCAGTGTATAAGAGTTCCAATCTCTCCGCAGCCTCTCCAACATTTATTATTTTGTGTTTTTTGGATTAATGCCAGCCTTGCTGGTGTGAGATGGAATCTCATCGTAGTTTTAATTTGCATTTCTCTAATGGCTAATGACCAAGAGCATTTTCTCATGTATCTGTTAGCTGCCTGAATATCTTCTTTAGTGAAGTGTGTGTTCATATCCTTTGCCCATTTCTTGATTGGGTTGTTTGTCTTTTTGTGGTTGAGTTTTGACAGAATCATATAGATTTTAGAGATCAGGCGCTGGTCGGAGATGTCATAGCTGAAAATTCTTTCCCAGTCAGTAGGTGGTCTTTTTACTCTTTTGGTGAAGTCTTTAGATGATCATAGGTGTTTGATTTTTAGGAGCTCCCAGTTATCTGGTTACTCTTCGTCATTTTTGGTAATGTTTTGTATTCTGTTTATGCCTTGTCTTAGGGCTCCTAAGGTTGTCCCTATTTTTTCGTCCATGATCTTTATCGTTTTAGTCTTTATGTTTAGGTCTTTGATCCACTTGGAGTTAGTTTTTGTGCTTGGTGTGAGATATGGGCCCTGTTTCATTTTTTTGCAAATGAATATCCAGTTATGCCAGCACCATTTGTTAAAAAGACTATCTTTTCCCCAATTAACTGACACTGGGCCTTTGTCAAATATCAGCTGCCCATATGTGGATGGATTTATATGTGGGTTCTCAATTCTGTTCCACTAGTCTATGTGCCTGTTGTTGTACCAATACCAGGCTGTTTTGACTACTGTGGCTGTATAATAGGTTTTGAAATCAGGTAGAGTGAGGCCTCCCACTTGCTTCGTCTTTTTCAGTAATGCTTTACTTATCCGAGGCTTCTTTCCCTTCCATATGAAGTTAGTGATTTGTTTCTCCATCACATTAAAAAATGTCATTGGAATTTGGATCGGAAGTGCATTGTATGTATAGATGGCTTTTGGTAGAATAGACATTTTTACTATGTTAAATCTTCCTATCCATGAGCAAGGTATGTTTTTCCACTTAAGTATGTCCTTTTGAATTTCTTGTAGTAGAGCTTTGTAGTTTTCTTTGTATAGGTCTTTTACATCCTTGGTAAGATTTATTCCTAAGTATTTTATCTTCTTGGGGGCTACTGTGAATGGTATTGATTTGGTTATTTCCTCTTCGATGTTCTTTTTGTTGATGCAGAGGAATCCAAGAGATTTTTGTATGTTTATCTTATAACCTGAGACTCTGCCAAACTCTTCTATTAGTTTCAGTAGTTTTCTGGAGGATTCCTTAGGGTTTTCTGTGTATAAGATCATGTCATCTGCAAATAGAGATAATTTTACTTCCTCCTTGCCATCCGGATGCCCTTTATTTCTTTGTCTAGCCTAATTGCTCTGGCTAGGACCTCTAGCACAGTGTTGAATAAGAGCGGTGATAAAGGGCATCCTTGTCTGGTTCCCGTTCTTAAGGGAAATGCTTTCAGGTTCTCTCCATTTAGAGTGATGTTGGCTGTTGGCTTTGTATAGATGCCCTTTATTATGTTGAGGAATTTTCCTTCAATTCCTATTTTGGTAAGAGTTTTTATCATGAATGGGTGTTGGACTTTGTCAAATGCCTTTTCTGCATCAATTGATAAGATCATGTGGTTTTTGTCTCTTGTTTTATTTATGTGGTGGATTACAATAATGGTTTTTCTAATATGAAACCAGCCTTGCATACCCAAATTTTTTTTTTTTTTTGCATACCTGGTATAAATCCCACATGATCGTGGTGGATTATTTTTTTGATATGTTGTTGAATTCTATTGGCTAGAATTTTGTTGAGGATTTTTGCATCTATGTTCATGAGGGATATAGGTCTGTAATTTTCTTTTTTTGTAATGTCTTTACCTGGTTTTGGTATCAGAGAGATGGTGGCTTCATAGAATGAGTTGGGTAGTATTCCGTCATTTTCTATGCTTTGAAATACCTTTAGTAGTAGTGGTGTTAACTCTTCTCTGAAAGTTTGGTAGAACTCTGCCGTGAAGCTGTCCAGGCCAGGGCTTTTTTTTTTGGGAGTTTTTTGATTACCGTTTCAACCTCTTTTGTTGTTATGGGTCTCTTTAGTTGTTCTACTTCTGAATGTGTTAGTTTAGGTAGGTAGTGTTTGTCCAGGAATTCATCCATTTCTTCTAGGTTTGCAAATTTGTTAGAGTACAATTTTTCATAAGAATCTGATATGATTCTTTTAATTTCAGTTGGGTCTGTTGTGATGTGGCCCTTCTCGTTTCTTATTCAGGTTATTTGTTTCCTTTCCTGTATTTCTTTAGTCAGTCTAGCCAATGGTTTATCAATTTTGTTAATTTTTTCAAAGAACCAGCTTTTGGCTTTGTTAATTCTTTCAATTGTTTTCCTGTTCTCTAATTCATTTAGTTCAGCTCTAATTTTTATAATTTGCTTACTTCTGGTGCCTGATGGATTCTTTTATTGCTCACTTTCTATTTGTTCAAGTTGTAGGGACAGTTCTCTGCTTTTGGCTCTTCTTTTTGTATGTGTGCATTTATCGATATAAATTGGCCTCTGAGCACTGCTTTTGCTGTGTCCCAGAGGTTTTGATAGGCAGTATTTTCATTCTCGTTGCATTCTGTGAATTTCCTTATTCCCTCCTTGATGTCTTCTATAACCCAGTCTTTTTTCAGGAGGGTATTGTTCAGTTTCCCAGTATTTCATTTTTTTTCCCTAGTTTTTCTGTTATTGATTTCTACTTTTATTGCCTTGTGGTCTGAGAAGATGCTTTGTAATATTTCCATGTTTTGGATTCTGCAAAGGTTCGTTTTATGACCTAATATGTGGTCTATTCTAGAGAATGTTCCATGTGCGCTAGAAAAAATAGTGTCCTTTGCAGCAGTTGGGTGGAGAGTTCTGTATAAGTCAATGAGGTCAAGTTGGTTGATTGTTGTAATTAGGTCTTCCGTGCCTCTATTGAGCTTCTTACTGGATGTCCTGTCCTTCTCCGAAAGTGGTGTGTTGAAGTCTCCTACTATAAATGTGGAGGTGTCTATCTCACTTTTCAGTTCTGTTAAAATTTGATTTATGTATCTTGCAGCCCTGTCATTGGGTGCATAAATATTTAATATGGTTATGTCTTCCTCATCAATTGTCCCTTTTATCATTATGTAGTGTCCTTCTTTATCCTTTGTGGTGGATTTAAGTCTAAAGTCTATTTTGTCAGAAATTAATATTGCTACTCCTCTTCTTTTTTGCTTATTGTTTGCTTGATATATTTTTTTCCATCCTTTGAGTTTTAGTTTGTTTGTGTCTCTAAGTCTAAGGTGTGTCTCTTGTAGGCAGCATATAGACAGATAGTGTTTCTTTATCCGGTCTAAGACTCTCTGTCTCTTTATTGGTGCATTTAGTCCATTTACATTCAGCGTAATTATAGATAACTAAGTGTTTAGTGTTGTCATTTTGATGCCTTTTTATGTGTGTTGTTGACAATTTCATTTTTCCACTTACTTTTTTGTGCTGAGACGTTTTTCTTAGCAAATTGTGAGATCCTCATTTTCGTAGTGTTTGACTTTATGTTTGTTGAGTCGTTACGTTTTTCTTGGCTTTTATCTTGAGTTATGGAGTTGTTATACCTCTTGGTGGTTACCTTAATATTTACCCCTATTTTTCTAAGGAAAAACCTAACTTGTATTGTTCTATATCGCCTTGTATCACTCTGCATATGGCAGTTCTATGCCACCTGTATTTAGTCCCTCTTTTTGGTTATTGTGATCTTTTACATATTGACTGCAATCATTCATTGTTATGAGCATTTTTTTTTAATTAATCTTAATTTGTTTTTGTGATTTCCCTATTTGAGTTGATATCAGGATGTTCTGTTTTGTGACCTTGTGTTGTGCTGGTATCTGATATTATTGGTTTTCTGACCAAACAATATCCTTTAGTATTTCTTGTAGCTTTGGTTTGGTTTTTGCCAATTCTCTAAGCTTGTGTTTATCTGTAAATATCTTAATTTCACCTTCATATTTCAGAGAGAGTTTTGCTGGATATATGATCCTTGGCTGGCAGTTTTTCTCCTTCAGTGCTCTCTATATGTCATCCCACTGCCTTCTTGCCTGCATGGTTTCTGCTGAGTAGTCTGAGCTTATTCTTATTGATTCTCCCTTGAAGGAGACCTTTCTTTTCTCCCTGGCTGCTTTTAAAATTTTCTGTTTATCTTTGGTTTTGGCAAGTTTGATGATAATATGTCTTGGTGTTTTTCTTTTTGGATCAATCTTAAACGGGGTTTGATGAGCATCTTGGATAGATATCCTTTCGTCTTTCATGATGTCAGGGAAGTTTTCTGCCAACAGATCTTCAACTATTTTCTCTGTGTTTTCTGTCCTCCCTCCCTGTTCTGGGACTCCAATCACACGCAAGTTATCCTTCTTGATAGAGTCCCACATGATTCTTAGGGTTTCTTCATTTTCTTTTTTATTCTTTTATCTGATTTTTTTTCAGCTATGTTTGTGTTAATTCCTTGGTCCTCCAGATTTCCCAGTCTGCATTCTAATTGCTCGAGTCTGCTCCTCTGACTTCCTATTGCGTTGTCTAATTCTGTAATTTTATTGTTAATCTTTTGGATTTCTACATGTTGTCTCTCTATGGATTCTTGCAACTTATTAATTTTTTGACTATGTTCTTGAATAATCTTTTTGAGTTTTTCAACTGTTTTATCAGTGTGTTCCTTGGCTTTTTCTGCAGTTTGCCTTATTTTGTTTCTCATGTCTTGAAGCATTCTGTAAATTAGTTTTTTGTATTCTGTATCTGATAATTCCAGGACCGTATCTTCATTTGGGAAAGATTTTGATTCTTTTGTTTGGGGGGTTGTAGAAGCTGTCATGGTCTGCTTCTTTATGTGGTTTGATATCGACTGCTGTCTCCGAGCCATCACTAAGATATAGTAGTGGTTTATTCTGTAATTGCTCACTGAGTCTTATCTTGTTTTGTTTTCTTTCAATATACGTGGGTGGGCTACTAGATTGTGCTGTCTTGTTTGTTGTAGCCCTTGACTTACTTATGACCTATTACCAGCTGGTTTGGGCTGTTGCCAGATGTATATGCCTGAGTCTATTCACTATTCTTGCGTAGAATCTGATTTTGGGTCATCAAGTGTGTGCTGCACCCTAACACCTATCCACCTCGAGAAATAGTGGTGATAGTTGTGTGCACCAGATTCTATTAGCAGCTGGGGTTCACCCTCCAGGGGGGGCAGGATGCTGACAGGCTTCCCCCAAGTGTCAGTGAGGTAGGTGTGTCTCTATTCCTATAGCACCTTGGTGGGAGGGCACTGAAGCTGTACCTTAGGCCCCCAATGCAAGTACCTCGACTGATTGGTAGATGTCACCCTCCTTAGACCCCTAAGGCAAGAGGCTAGGTGGTCTGGGGGGAGCTTCAGCCCTCTGTTCCCTGTTGTGGGTCAGTTAGGGCTCTGTTGAATAAGCAGAGATATCAGACCTGGGAAACTTGTTCTTCCAGAAAATCCGCTAAAAAAAATGCAGTCAGATCCCTATCAGAACTGCCTTTGGATTATAACCACCACCTTGTTCCCTGTAAGGATGAAAGTCCGAGATTTGGATCATATATGCTTGGCTGTAGCTGGTTCTGTGTTTTAAGTCCAATTAGGGATGGATTTTTGGTCCCTGGGTTTTTTGTGGTTTCTTCTCTCAGGCCGGAAGAATGGGTTAGGAAAAGACCAAAAAAAAAAAAGGGGGGGGGGGAAGCAAAGCCCCCGCAGAGCCGGAGCCGTTCTCCCTCTGGCTCAGGAAATTCCAATGTTAATGAAGCCGCCTGGGAAGAATGGGGGAGGGTTCAGAGAAATAGGAGAGTAGCACCTCGGAATATAGCCAAAGTTGCTTTTCTTGCTTGGAATGACTATTTTATCTGAGATTCCTGAGGGGCGTGTCGCCTATGTGTGCTGGCTGTGTGGAGATTACCCCCGAGGGTCTGGCCTGCTGAAGCCGCTGTCAGATCCTCCACTGCCAGTCCAAAGACCATCGTCAAGGTTCCCCTGCTGGGACGCTGCACTCCCGGCTCCAAAATCAGTCACTGCCTCCTGGGGACTTCTCTTCCCGCCAGCCGCGTCGCGGTGCCGCCTCCGTGGACCGGTTGGGCCCCCTCCCAGGGTTAGTTCAGGGGAGTAGGGCTGCGCCCCATGCTTGCGCCATGACAGCACCCAGTCAGATTCCCGGTGCCAAGGCTCCCCAGCTGGTACACTGCACTCCCAAGTCCAAGATCAGTTACTGCCTCCCGGGGACTTCTCGTCCCGCCAGCTGCATCGCCACGCCGCCTGCGCGGACCGGCTAGGCCCCCTCCCAGGGTGAGTTCAGGGTGGTAGGGCTGCACCCCTTGTTTGTGCCGTCAGCTCCCCTGGGCCCAGACCTAAGCTGGGTGCCAAAGTTACCTGACTGGGACACTGGCTCCAGGCTCCGAAAAGAGTCGCTGCCTCCCCGTATTTGTTCGTTCTCCGTCTCTAAATCTGTGTTTGTTGTTCAGGGTTCATAGATTGTTATGTATGTGATCGATTCACTTGTTTTTCTGAGTCTTTGTTGCAAGAGGGATCCGAGGTAGTGTCTACCTAGTCCACCATCTTGGCTCCGCCTCGACTACCTCTTAATCTGTGTACAGATTCCTCATGAGCACAATTAAATGTTCTGGAATTCCTATTCTCTGCAATGTTATCCATAAGTTTTTATGATCCACACAGTCCTATAGTCAATAAAACACAGATAAACATCTTTCTGGTATTCTCTGCTTTCAGCCAGGATCCATGTGACATCAACAATGATATCCCTGATTCCACATCCTCTTCTGAATTTGGCTTGAATTTCTGGCAGTTCCCTGTTGAAATACTGCTGCAGCTGCTTTTGAATGATCTTCAGCAAAATTTTACTTGCTTGTGATATTAATGATATTGTTCAATAATTTCTGCATTTGGTTGGATGACCTTTCTTAGGAAAAGGCATAAAAATGGATCTCTTCCAGTTGGTTGGCCAGGTAACTATCTTCCAAATTTCTTGGCATAGATGAGTGAGCACTTCCTGCACTGCATCCATTTGTTGAAACATCTCAATTGGCATTTCATTAATTCCTGGAGCCTTGTTTTTCACCAGTGTCTTCAGTGCTGCTTAGATCTCTTCCTTCAGTACTGCCAGTTCTTGATCATATGCTACCTTCTGAAATGGTTGACTCTTTGTATTTCATCTTCTTTTGATGCTTCCTGCATCGTTTAATATTTTTGACATAGGATCCTTCAATATTGCAATTGGAGGTTTGAATTTTTTCTTGAGTTCTTTCAGCTTGAGAAGTGTGGAGTGAGTTCTTCCCTTTTGGTTTTCTACCTCCAGGTCTTCGCAATGTCATTATAATACTTTACTTTGTTTTCTCGAGCTGCCCTTTGAAATCTTTTGTTCAGCTCTTTTACTTTATATTTCTTCCTTTCACTTTAGCTACTTGATATTCAAGAGCAAGTTTCACATTCTTTTCTGACATCCATTTTGGTCTTTTCTCTCTTTCCTGGTCTTTTAATGACCTTTTGCTTTCTTTATGTATGATGTCCTTGATGTCATTCCACAACTCATCTGCTCTTCAGTCATTAGTGTTCAGGGCATCAAATCTATTCTTGAGAGGTCTCTAAATTCACTTGGGATATACTCAAGGCAGTATGGCTCTCATAGACTTGTTCTAATTTCTTCAGTTTCAGCTTGAACTTGCATAGAGCAATTCATGGTCTGTTCCACAGTCAGCCCCTGGCCTTGTTGTGACTGATGATATTGAACTTTTCCATTATCTCTTTCCACAGATGTAGTTGGTTTGATTTCCTGTGTATTCCATTCAGTTAGGTCCATGTATATAGTCGCCATTTATGTTGTTGAAAAAAGGTATTGGCAATGAAGAAGTCATTGGTCTTGCAAAATTCTATCACGTGATCTCTGGCATCATTTCCATCACCAACGCCATGTTTTGTAACTATGGATCCTTCTTCTTTGTTTCCAACTTTTGCATTACAATCATCAGTAATTATCAGTGCATCCTGATTGTATGTTCAATCAATTTCAGACTTCAGAAGTTGTTAAAAATCTTTAATTTCTTCATCTTTGGCCTTAGTCGTTAGTGCATAAATTTGAATAATGGTCTTATCAACTGGTTTTCCTTGTAGACTTGTGGATGTTATCCTATCACTGACAGGGTTGTACCTCAGGATAGATCTTGAAATGTCCTTTTTTAATGGTGAATGCAGCACCATTCCTCTTCAAGTTGTCATTCCAGCGTAGTAGACCATGTGATTGTCTGATTCAAAATGTCTAATACCAGTCCATTTTTGCTCAATAATGTCTAGGATATTGATGTTTATGCATTCCATTTCATTTTTGATGATTTTCGATTTTTCTAGATTCATACTTCATACATTCCAGATTCTGATTATTAGTGAATATTTGCAGCTGTTTCTTCTCATTTTGAATCGTGCCACATCAGCAAATGAAGGTCCCAAAAGCTTGACTCTGTCCATGTCGTTAAGGTCAGTTTTACTTTGAGGAGTCAGCTCTTCTCCACTAGTATTTTCAGTGCCTTCTAACCTGAGGGGCTCATCTTCTGGCAGTATGTCAGACAACGTTCTGCTGGTATTCTTAAGGTTTTCACTCACTAATTATTTTCAGAAATAGACCATTGGGTCCTAGTCTATCTCAGTCTGGAAGCTCAGCTGAAACCTGTCTGCTGTGGGTGACTCTGCTGGTATTTGAATACTGGTGGCATAGCTTCCAGCATCACAGCAACATGCAAGCCCCTACAGTATGACAAACTGACAGACGTATGGGGGTTTGCTTCTTTACCATGTAGGAAAATGACAGGAGGCTAAATTCCTCTTGCCTTTTATCCTCTTATTATAAATCATAAGAATTCAGCTTTGTATAGGACCTAGCAGTTCTCGAAGCAGTTTAATATTTACAGACTGCTTTATGATTATCAAAATAATCTAGTGGAGTAGACAGAAGAAAGACGGTTATCTTCCCCATTTTATAAATAAGAAAGTACATCGGCAGCCATCTGTGTTCTTAGAATACTCTTTTGCCCCTCTGTGTATATACTTAAGTATTGGTATACTGTCATGCCCAGAGCACAAATATTTGTTTAGGCTTCCATGATCTGAATCCTACCTAGCTCTTGGCCTTGTCTCCTCCATTCTGTTTTCTCATATTCACACAGTCACCCTGCTGTGCTCATGGTCCCTCTATTTAGAAAACCCCTTTGACCCTCCCTTGCCTATCTAATTCTTACACCTCTTTCAAGACACCTCATGTGCCGTCTCTTTTTTTGGAAATATTTAATTACCCCCTACAAACTGGGTTATCTGGTCTTCTGTGTTTTCACACTATTTCTTTATTATTACAGTCCTAATGCTTATCTCACTGTTTTGTAATTGTCTATTAACATTTCCGTCTCCCCTTAGATGCTTATAAAAACCAAACCCACGGCCCTCAAGTTCACACTGACTTGTAGTGACCCTATAGGGACCCTATAGGATATAGTAGCATGTACCATACGGTTTCCAAGACTGTAAATCTTTATGAAAGCAGGTTGTCACATCTTTCTCCCACAGAGTGGCTGGTGGGTTTGAACTGCTGACCTTTTGATTAGCAGCCAAGCACTTAACCACTGAGCCACCAGTCTAATAAAGACATATCTTATTCTGAGTTTTGCTCATGTTCCTATGTTGTTGCTGTTGATGTGTTCCATTGACTCAATTCCAGTTCATAAGAGCCCTGGTGGTGCAATGGTTAAGTGTTTGGCTGTTAACAGAAGGGCTGGCAGTTGGAACCCATCAGTGGCTCCATGGGAGAAAAGACATGGTGATCTGCTCTTGTAAAAATTACAGCTTAGGAAACCCAGTAAGGAAGTTCTAGTCTGTCCTATAAAGTCACTTTGAGTCATGTTCATATGCTTGTGTCTTATTTAAGTCTATACCCTTGGACAAGTTCAGTGCCTCTTAGGGAATGCTTAACAGAAACCTTTTGCTTGAACCAAACTATCTTTTTTTTTTGTTTGTTTTTCACAAACTGAATAGAGAAGTCAACGAGAAAAAGAACTGTGGCTTGTTCTTGTTAAGCTGGCTACAGTTTACCTAGCATAGAGCCTTGACTTAGTTGGTGTTCAATCTTTACTGGTTTTCAGGCCCTAAATTAGCTTTCTATCACAGGAACTCTTAGGATGCAGACAGTTCCATGTTCCACAAGGGTCTCTGTCTTGCTCTTTTCAGGCAAGTAGAGGTCATGGGCCAGCTATCTTACTATCTTCTAGTAAGACAAATGAAATGTCTCCAGTTTCCTTCACACTGAGAGGTAGAAGTTTCTCAGGGTATGTGTTCTCTCCTGTTGGATTCTGTCTCAGGGAAAAAGGGTGTGCTGGAGGCTCACAGCCTTGTCACCGTGTAAGTTGCTTTACTTCCCCGAAGGAGATTAATTAACCATGAAGCCAGCCTCTACCTTAGGCTCCCTGATTTGGGTTCAGTCATGGTATTTTGGGAATAGCTGTAGACAGTGCAATTGATTCAGAACATATGTGGATGGATGGCATTTCTCAGGAAATCCTTTGCAGAAGTCATCAATAATAATAATTAAGAAAACTCTCTGCTTACGGGCTGACATAAATATAATTACTTGTGCGATTTCAGCTTTAAACATGAATGTGCTTCCTGTTTGGAATCCCAAAACAATCTGTGAGCTATCCATCTAATTATTTTTTGTGAAAAAGTGTCAGAAATAATAAAATGCTTTGAACAGATTTACAAAAGGACTTGTACTTCAGGAAATGTGAAGAGTAAATGCCTGTTTGCATACTCTACCTCCCCAAAGCCTATCAAAATAAAATGAAATTATAAAAAAAGAATACAAAGAAAACAGCATTAACTCTAAACACAAGGAATGGGAATCTCCAGATGACTAACTTTGAAGAATATTTTCCACATACAAATAAATACTATTTGAACCAAATAAGAAAAGAGTGTTACCTACTAATATCAGCAAAAAGGCAAAGTCAACTGCTAGCTCACCATTACTGAATATTGTTTTAGAAAGTAGTAGTCAATGAAACTTGTCAAGAGGAGGAAATATTATAAAATCTGGAAAGAAGATAATAGTGTCATTATTTGTATGTGAAATGATTATATACCTGGAAAAGAAAAAATGAAAATCTGTTTTAAGAAATTAGAAACAGAGAATTCAATAAAGTGACCGAGGTAGTCAAAATAATTTACACAGAAGAACAGATTTTCTTAAAAAGACTCAGTAATATAAAGCTCTTGATCTCTACATATTACTATATAAATTTAATCATCTGTAAGTTTAATATGAGCCAAATAAAAATATCAACTGATTATTTTTCTTAGAACTAGGTGGAAAAATGAGAATGGAAAACAAAAGAAAGGACAACGGGAATCAAGACAAGCTAAGCCTAATACACATATGGGTGTGTTACAATTCTGTAACAATTTTAAATGGTCAGTCACATGAAATAGGGAGCACAGAAATAGACTACGTATCATAGAAAACATGTGATAAAGAAAACATTTCAAATCAATGAGAAAAGAGTAATTATTTTAATGATGGGTGTTTGTGGAACTGAGTAGCCATTTGAATAAAAACAAAAAGATTGTGATCTACCCCCTATTTCACATTTACCTTGGAATTACTTTTGATGCATTAAAATATGACAATTACAAGAGTATCATTAGAAGGCAATCTCTTTCTACAAAAATGTAACCCAAAGCCCTTGAATAAAAAGCATATCAATTTAATCAGATAATAGTATGAAAGGGTTGTTTTGTGGTAAAGCTATAATCCAAGTCAAAGGGCAAAGACAAGTTAGAGACAACTATGTATAGTAAATGGAGAGAACAAGGATTAGTTTTTATTATGTATAACTATTAAGACGTAAATACTAAAAATAACAAAAATATGTACCTAAGAAGCTAAAAGATGAGAAAATGTGATAATTAAAAATATTTACTTAATATGAAATAAGGAAAAATAGAGAAATGAAACAACAAAGAGAAGAAACAAATGGAAAACAAAAAGTAAGATTATATAGTTTTGAACTCAAATACATCAGTAATTAAATAAAATATAAAGAGATTAAATGAACTAAAAGTAAAACAGACCTTAACTAAAAGGGTAGAGATACGGTGAAACTGAAAGTATAGAAAAGATGTATCACAAAACACAAAAACAGCAAAGAGCAGGTTTAATGATACTAATTTCAAATAAAATAGATTTTAATGCAAAGAGTATTACTAATGCTGAAAAGGAGTTTTTCATAATAGTATCAGTCAAAATAACTAAAAGATATAACAATCCTAAATTGTATACATAACAGTGTCAAATACACATGAAGCAAAAACTGACAGAAATGTAAGGAGAAATAGGCAAATCCTTGGTTGTAAAGGGAAACTTTAACATGATTCTCTGAGAACTTAATGAAACAAGCAGACACAAATCAGTGATGATATAGATTTGTGCAACACAATTAATTTGGAACTAATTGTCATATGTTGACTATGATAGCCGACAACTGCAGAATAGACATCTAATTCCAGTGAACATGAAGTACTTACCAAAAGTGGCAATATGCTGTGCCATAAAGAAAGGTTTAACAGATTTCAAGGGTTTAAATAATAGTCTGTTCTCTGGTCATGGATAAAGTTAGAAATAAATAATGAAACATAAAAAAGGCTGGAACATCAAAGGTCTAATTATCCATCCCAAGAGGAGAAAAAAAGAACAAAAAATTAAATCCTAGGAAAGAAGGAAGGACAAAATAAAAAAAAAGTAATGAAACAGAAAAAAAAAATAAAATTATCAAAGATAACAGTTGGAAATTTGAAAAAATAATTCAATTGATAAACCCTCAGTAAGGCTTATCAAGGCAAAGTGGACAAGTCCCAAATGAATAGAAAAAAAGAGGACATTATCATCAAAATATATTAATATATAATACAATCATAATGTATTATAGACAACTTCAAGCCAAAAAATTTGAAAAGGTATATTGAGTGAATAAATTTCTTGAAATACACATTATCATAATCGACATAAGAAGAATTAGAAAATCAAACTAGTCCTATGACTATTAAATTTTGAATTTGAATTAATTTTTTTTCTTACAAAGATAACTCTAGACGTAGGTGGCACCTGTGAATTTTTTCAAAATTTGGGGAGGAAATAAAACCCATATTACACAAACACTTTACTATTTGTTCAAAGAGATTTGTATGACAATGACACCAAAACTTGACAAGAACATTACAACAAAGGAAAATTATAGGCCAATTTTGGCCAATCATGGATGTAGAGGGAAAATTCCCAAATGAAAGATTATCAAATTGAATCCAATCTTCCAAAAAAAGGGTAATATTTCCTTCAAAGATTTCAAGGTTTGGTTACATCACACAATCAAAGTAACCCATCACATTGAAAGAATAAAGGAACAAAAACATATGAACATCTTAATTAATGCAGCAAAAAGAATGCGATAAATTTCAACACCAATTCATGACTTAAAAAACAAAAACAAAACGCAAGAAAGCAAAACAAAAAATGATTTTAGGCAAACTTCTCTATGAATTACCTACTGCTCAAATTACCACAAATTTAGTGGCTTAACACAAATATATTATCTCACAGTTCTGAAGGCCAGAAGTCTAAAGTGGATCTCAGTGGGCTAAAATCAAGGTGTCAGCAAGACTGCATTCCTTTGAAGACGCTTGGGGGTAATCCTTGTTCTTACCTTTCCTGGCTTCTGGTTCTTCTTGTTGTGCACCATTGAGTTGATTCCAACTCATAGCAACCCTGTAGGACAGAGTAGAACTGCTCCATAGGATTCCTAGGCTATACTCTTTACTGAAGGAGATTGCCAGGTCTTTTCTTCTGCAGAGCTGCTTGTGAGTTAGAATCGCTGACCCTGTGTTAACAGCTGCATGCTTAACCATTACATCACAAGGGGTTCTTTCCAGCTTCTAGAGGCTGCCTGAATTCCTTGGAATGCCCCCCTTCCATCTTCAAAGCCAATGATGGCCAGTAGATTCTTTCTCATGTTGGGTCAGTCTGACACTCTGCCTCCCTCTTTCATTTATAAGGACCTTGACCCTTGTGATTACATTGGGCCCACGGGTAACTCGGGCAATCTCTCCATCTCAAAGTCAGATGATAAGCAACCTTAAATTCATCTGCAATCTTCATTCTGGCTTGTTATGTAACATAACATATTCACAGGATCCAGGGATTAGGATGTAGACATCTTGGGGTAGACATTTTATCTACCACTACTAGGAAAGAAGAGAACCACAATGTACTGTGTATTTCTTAACACTGGCATTCGTTCTAGCCTACAGAAGAATTGATGACTTTGGATTATGGTGCTGGCAAAGAGTATTGAATATACCATGGAGTGCCAAAAGAATGAACAAGTCTGTCACGGAGGAAGTACAAACAGAGTGTTCCTTGGAAGCGAAGATGGCAAGACTTCATCTCACGTACTTTGGACGTGTTATTAGGAGGGACCAGTCCCTGAAGAAGGACATCATGTTTCATAGAGTAGAGGGTCAGCAATGATTGTGAGGATGGCACAGGACAAGGCAGTGTTTCGTTCTGTTGTACACAGGGTTGTTAAGAGTCAGAATTGACCCGACAGTACCTAACAATGACAATAGACCATTGCACCTTCTTCTTTTGAGCTGAAATTTAAAAATGCTTTTGTCTCAGTTATTTAATAATTGGCTTTGCCACCAAAGAAAGATATGAAGAATTACATCTTTTTTAGCTTTGTTGGCGTGACAAATTGTTGACAGATTAGTATTAGGGACAACAAAGAAAATGGAGACTCGGAGGTTCAGCAAGGGTAAAAAAGTGTTCAGTGTAAAACGCTTCAAGTGTTCAATGCCAAAGGATACAGATTTTTCCAGAGCCAAGTCTATAGTTCAAGCACTGGAAAAACACATCATACACAGCCTCAAGCTTAGGCTCAGCACAGCCAGAAGTATCAAAGCCGTTCCAGAACCTGAACTGTGGAAAAAAAAAAAAAAAAATCCTTTGCCGCCAAGTCGATTCCGACTCATAGAGACCCTATAGGACAGAGTAGAACTGCCGCACAGAGTTTCCAAGGAGTGCCTGGTGGATTTGAACTGCCAACCTTTTGGTTAGCAGCTGTAACTCTTAAATACTTGTTGAATAAATGACTGAATAAATGAAGCAATAAGTGAAGGAATAAATAAATCAAAAGCTAGTTGTTGAACCGATTAGTTTTCACTGTTCCCTAAACGTATTAGTATTATTGTCAAGGACTGATCCTCCCAGGAATGGGCCCGCCATGAACCAATACTGTATGCTTCAAGGATTTGTACCTGCCTTAAGAGGCCAAAAGGCAGTTATTAGAAGATGTTTGATGTTTTAGTGGTCCCATATTTTATTATGGCTGGAAACATTTGCCTTAGGTAGACACTGCTTCATGGAAAATTTTCCTGAAATACTGGCAAAACTACTCTAATGTTAAGGGTATGTTTCAGAAGAGTTGGGCTCCTGTCAAATTGAATCATATGTTAAATACCAAGCTAAGAAAACATGCAATTTTGTAGGCAACCTACTGTGACTTCTACAATGGCATGAAACAATGCAATGGGAAAGAAATTACCATATAATCTAAAATGTGAAAGAAATGACCATATAATCTAAAATAAAAAAGGTGAGGTACAAAACTTGTGCTCTGCATGATCGTTTATTTATGAATGATACTCAAATATTTATAAAATGTTCATAGTATTTAGCATGATTTGGGTGGATTTTGATTAACTTCTGTTTGCTTATTTTTATTTTCTAAAATTAACATATATTAGTGTGTCAAAAGAAAAATTTTACTACATTAAAAGAAAATAATTACCTTTCTCTAGGTAGTGTTTGGGAGTTCCTGGGTGGTGCTATTAACCGAAAGGTCGGGGCTTGAGTCCACCCGGAAGCACCTACGAAGAAAGATCTGGGCATCTACTTCCAAAAAATCACCCATTGAAAACTCTATGGGGTGCAGCTCTACTCTGAAGCACATGGGGCCACCATGAGTTGGAACTGACTGTGTGGCAACTGGTCAGGTAACATATATGAGTAAAGTGGGCAGGGAGGACATTGTGACACAAAGGAGCATATATGCTTAAGGAACACACCTGCTGCTAAGTAGGTGTGTAGACTCAGAGCCACCAGATCCTTTGATTGTTTGATTGTTTTGTTTTGTTTTTTTTTAAAGAAGCTTGGAATCTGGATTTTCATATGAAATTTCTTGATTTTTAAAAGTTGTTAACCAATTCCATTTTTGTTCACACGTTGTTTTGATAAAATGAAACCCATCTGTCTGTTGGCTGGAGCTGGTCACAGGCCCCCGGTTTGTGACCCCTGGCCTGAACTGAACTCCAAGTCCACACTTTGTTTCTTTGCATCTGATGGTCACCTACCTCACTAGAGTGGTAAGCGCTGAAACCACAGAAGTGAAATGCAGAGAACCAGCTGGACAAATATTCTCAACAGCAAACCAAATGGCAGAACTTCTGGATATGGGATTTCTTCCACTGCATGCTCTTTCTCCAGAAATGCCCCAATACTCCGCTTCCTCTACACACCATCAGACAAATCCTACATGCTTTTTGAGGCAGTCTGCTCTTGATTGAAATGGCAAAGTTCTTGCCTACGGAGGCCGTAAATTATGTTTTCTCTCTTTAATGGCAGTGCAGAACAGTGAAAAGGGCACCGGCTGGGCAGTGAGACAACCACTCCCTAGCTACACAGCCTTCGGCAAGGTACTTACACAATCTCAAAGCCCTATTTTCCTCAACAATAAATGAGGATGGAGGGACCCAAAGGAAAAAATTGTTATAGAGAATAAATGATATAATGTGTGCAAACCATTGAGCACAATGGCTGGCTATCTTGCTGATATCGTGATTGTTTTTATTTACATTATTATAATGAATATTATTAGTAGTACTTGGGCCAGAGGCTGGACTCTGGCATTAGTAGCCATAAGACTGTGGACAAATAATGTAATTCTCTGAGTCTGTTGCCTCTTCTGAAAAATGGGAAATAAAATACCAACCTCACAAAGCTGTTATCCGTTCTTGTCAGTGAGATCGTGTGGAGAGGGGCTAGCACAGCTCATGGCCTACAGTAGCTCTCAATAAATAATTTTTATTAATATATCACTGTTATAGATATATCTTTGTCTCCCTCCAGAATGTCAATGGTTTTGTTCTGCAAGGGATCAAGCTATACAATCCTTTTGCAGGAAGTACGGACAATGTCCAAGCACACGTTTCCCAAATGAGAGACATGCTGGCACTATGCCTGGACTTCCAACCTTCCCTGGATGTCAGTGGAAGCTCACCATGGAGCATCTGGTGCTTTCATTTTGAAATGGAATCAGTGTTTCTTTTCTACACCAAGATTCTGGGACTAGTAGGGAGGCCCCTGGAGACTCCTTAATCTCTTAAAAGATACTAAACTGAATCCTTGCATAGATATTCAGCTGAAACCTGAGGTTGGGATAAAGTCCATTTAAACTTTTAAAGCTCTCTGTGTGGGACTGGACAAAGCTCTTAAACATTTTATGGACCCCTAGGCAGCTATTTAAAGTAAGGATGGCTCCCCGAGAGCCAGGCACAGCAGCGAGTTGTGAAAACACAGCTTGATAGATTCTGTCCATTCATTCAGCACTTAATCTGCCAGAGCCTCGTGTCATCCCTGTATTGTTTTTTTGTGTGTCGCTACTTCACTTATGAATCTACACCTGGACTCCCCAGTTGGCTTGTAGGGGCAGAGAAGGCAAAGCCATGGGTCCAATGTCATGATAATCATTAAAAAAAAAAAAAAACCTATTCATTTTCTATCTTGATTTCTGCTGCTGTTATTATTGTTCTTAGGTACCACTGAGGCAATTTCAACTCATGGACACCCCACCTTACAGAGTAGAACTGTCCCATAGGGTTTTAATTAATCTTTAAGGGAGCAAATCGCCAGGTCTTTTTCTCATGGAGCCATTGAGGGGGTTCAAATTGCTAACGGTTTGGTTAGCAACTGAATGCTTAACCGTTGCGTCACCAGGGCTCCTTTGATTTCTGCTACCATTACATTAATTAAATGTATTATTATACTATTTCCTGCTTATAGATGAGGAAACTTAAGCTCAGAAAAGTTAAGTAGCTCTCCAGGAGGCATTATTTGAGAAAGTGGCAAGGATGTGTTTTGATCCAAATTTGCCTGATTTAAGAACCATGTGCTTAAGCCACATGGTGAGTAAACACATCTCAGGATGTGTCAGAAAGAATATTTTTTTGGTAATGTTGAGGTAGCTTGACTGTAGCTTATTGGGATCATTTGATGATGAGGATGGAGCCCTTTTGTTTGAACTCAGTCTGCAGTAGCCTGTCTTCAAGAGGTTTCATCTCTAGGCTGAGCCCAAGGGAATGTGGACCTCTCATTTTCTAGGTTTCTTTTCATAATTTCCATAGCCTGTGATATTTTTCTTTTCACAGAATATGAGTCCCAGGTAAATGCAGTGGTAGATTTTCTTCCTGTCTTCCACCTTCAGAAAACAATGACAGATGATTCTGAAGGGAAACTTGTATCTAAAGGGCAATTGTTGGAATGGGCAAGGGCCAGCTTTCTTTTGTTGATAGGGCAGTCGGCCGAGTACCTATGTGAACCTTTATTGTGCACGTGTGTGTTTGCTGCAGGTGGGGGGATTCCTTCCATCCACCTCCCACTGCCTGCCTTTCAGAGTCTCTGAGCAGCCTTAGTAGCAACAGGATGAGAATCCACAGCTTCAGCCGTTGAACCATCCATTCCACAGCCATATAGCAAGTGCTTTCTATGAGTAAGGCATGGCACCAGGCGCTAGGAATACAGACATAAATGAGCCAGACTCTCTGTCCTCGTAAATGTTCTGGTCAGTAGGAGTTGCTACCAATTTGCAGGGAGTTGACTAACTATGGGCAGATTAATAAGATATTACAGACGAGCATACTGAAGCACAGAGAAAAGAGCTTTACTAGGGTCACGTAGTTAACAAATCTGTGCTCTGATTGTAAACTCAAGCCACCCCTCTCCTAATCCAATGCATTTCACACCATGCTGTCTCTTAGACATTCAATAAAGATCTGTTGGACTTGGCAGCAGAGAGGCACGGAGGCAGGAACAAGAGGAGATACAAGGGAAGTGAGGTCACTGGAGCTTTTGAAGCTGAGCTTTTTGGCCCTGAGACCCAGAGCAACAGGAAGTTCTGGACACACATCAGGAAAGTGATGAGATTTTGAAGGCAGAAGGCGGAGACCCTCTTCTGTAGACAACTGTATCCTTTAGCAGTACATTTTCTACATATTGTCCGAATTTAACTTTTCAGAAGTTAGGATATGTTTCTAATGGTTGCATTACTTGGCCTGGAATTTCATGCTCCCCACTCCTGAATGGAAATTTGGGGAACTGGATAATAAACCTTTTGAGAGCTACCAAAATGCAAACATTCAGAGAATGGGGGAAACGGAGGGAAGTTAGGGGAGATAATCTTCCTAATTTCCTCTGTACTGGGCACTCATACATTTCCTGAATGAATCATTTGCCTCCTCAAAGAAAAGAGATTTGGAAGGATGTCTGCACTCCAGAGCTGTGCCAGTTCCGTGACCACCTCTTTTCATCTTGCAAGGAAAAAATGCCTTAGCACCTCATTGAGGGTGCAGTGTTGCTATTAGAGGAACTGACAAGGCATTGAGTGAAGAGCATTGAAGAGTTGGCTCGGCTCCTGCAGAGTTCAAGCCAAGTGTTCAAAAGGAGGTGGTTGAATAAATTACTCAACATCTGTATCCTCAGACTGGAGGCAGCCCAGTGATTATAAGGGATAATTTGTACCACTGTGTTTTATTCTTTTAATTGATGTCTTAATCTTTTCTCTGCAGCTAGACAACAGCATCACAGGACTTGAAGGGACCTTAGAGACTAACTAGTTCATCATCCTTTCTTTATAGATGGAAAAACTGAGATTGTATCTAGAAAAGGGACTATCTTACCTTTGAACATTCAGCAAGTTTATAGCAGAGTCAGAACTAGAATGAAGATTTCTTCCCTTGTGCTCCAATAAACTGTATTTTTACCCCAAATGTAGGGATTATGACTCACAGTATTTTTTTTTTTTAATCTTCACTTTTCCACAGGGCTTACAACAGTGTAGAACACATGGCACCCAATATTTAAAATGATAAAAGTAGCAATGCTGAAGTATTTTTAGGTTGGAAGAAAAGTTCCAAGATCATCTAGTCTAGCTCCCTTGATTTCCACATGAGAGAACAGAGGTCTGGAAAATAGAAGTAACTTGTACGAAGTCACATAGTCAATTAGTGGCGGAGGATCTTTAAAGCAAGTGTTTGTTGATGGATAATGGTTTCTCTCACCACAACCTAAATAAATGCTCATGTATTACGTATATGTTTATCATTCCATAGTTGCTTAGTAGAGAGAATGAGAAATTTCCAGTCAAAAGACTTTCATTTGCTTCCTAAATGATAATATTCCCTTATAAAGTTCCCATTAGTCACTTCTATTCATTATGTATCTTCAGCATCAAGAATCTAAAGATATCTAGAGGTTGGTCACTAGGTGTAGTAGAAGGATCACAGAAGAAGTAACAAGATTATGCAGTAATAATGAATCAATTGTTGGAATATACAGATGGAGATATCCAAAAGGAAGACAAATATGGACTGGAAAACAAATTCTGCAGTAATGAACATAAAAACAACATTATAACTCTTTATTTTATAACATAAATAATTCAATAAATCAGATGTCATGAACCAAATTCTGGTCTTAAAAGAAAGAAGCAAAAATCTTCTATTCAAAAAAGTGAGAGTCTTAAGGAGAATGAAGAAAATTTGGGAAGATTGTTTGGAGGAAATGGGAGGAGACCCTGACCAGGAACCCACAAAGGAAGTACCGTGTGGCTTTGTGAGATTAGCTGAAGTCAGAAAACGTAAGGTTGTAATTCATTGGTGATGTGTCAGAGACCTAGCTTGAAGGGAGACTAAGAGAAGGGATAGGGGTTGTTCCTGAGAAAAGGGAAAGTTTCAGAGACTAGAGGTCCAAGTGAAGCCCCATGGTTGGTGGAAATACAGAAGAGAGAAACCTCAAAAGAGGGGGAGTTGTGATCAGAAATGGAAAGGCTGACATTTAAGATTTTAGATGTGGGAGTAATCCACATATAAATGAAGTAATTCCAATTGACTAAGGTAGAAAGCGTTTCTGAAATGCAGTGGATGTGATGCCTCCTGGAGTCATGGAAGTGAAGGAAGGTGAAAATAAGACAGCCTGATGAGTTGTGAACATAGATGCTGAAGTTTCTTGTGAAGATACTAGATGCAAGAATGGAGAGAAAGACTGCATGATGCCTGTCAAAAGCTTTGTTGAACTATAGATGGTTATCAGGAAAGTAGTAGATGCTGGCAAGGGAGAGGGATGGAGATACAATCAAGAATGTCTGGAAGCCAGTACAAATGACTAGCCTATTAATCCTGCAGGGAAGGGAGCTAAGTTGTTGTTAGGTTGTTAGGTACCACTGAGTCGGTTGTCAATGATTTCTTTTTACTTGGAGCCGCAATCAATGCTCATGGAAGCATCGGTCAAGAAATCATATGATATATTGTATTGGGCTGTATTGTATCATATAGTCTGCTCCAAAAGACCTCTTTAGAGTGTTAAAAAGCAACACCAAGATAAATGGAGCCCTATGTGACTATGAGAATATGACTTGATTTTTTACAGCATGAAAATTATTTGTGATTCATTACTGTGTTTTTAGACAAATAACCTGCTCCATCTGTGTTTGTTTGCCAGTTGTGGACCCCCTACCCTGGCGAGGCACTCTCATAGGCACAGCCATGCCAACCCTCTTCCACATGTTGCTGTAAAAATTAATTAGCATAGTGAGCTTAACAGAAAATACATCCTGCGGGGGAGGGCGTGGCTGGCAAACAAATGTAGAAGGCATGTGTTACTTGGGTAAAAAATATGGTAATAAAGACTAAGTGGTTATAACCAGGTTTTCTTCTTATTATTAAATGGGTATGCCAAACTTAACCTTGAGGAGTTTTGAGGCCTCTTTCCTGCAGGATAATACTAGTACCAGCTGGAAGAATCAAGATCCATAGCTGTGTTTTGCTATGTCCACATAGGGCACAGCTTGGCCATTGTTGGTACACAACTCCCATGTCATGAGGATGTGTGCCCTTACTTATTTTGGGTATATCCTTGACCTACTTGATGTAACCATTGATTTATTAACCCATAATTTTCTGTAGTAACCATGAAGAGGATAGTAAAAAGCAACAAAAAACTATATTTATTATGAACTGTGTTTATTGTTGTCGTTAATGATGTTAGATTGGGGCAGACTGTTGAAAGGGAAGCAGATAAAACTTCTTTTAAACGCTATTTATTATCTGGAGCCTCTTCTCTTTGGCAAATTTGCTTTCCCCTCTGAAAGTCTGCATCCTTGAGACGTGCTTGAAATGAAAGCCAGTTCTTGCTTGACTTGCAGAATTGCAGCTCCAGCAGGCAGAGCCCCTGGGAGAGGCCATCTCATCCATCAGGCCCACTTGCTTTTGAAAGGGAAAGGCCCGTGAATAGTCAAAATGATGAATCCTAAAGGCTGGCTGCATCTAGGTTACACATATGCTGGAGGATTCCCATGCATATTGTGGTATCTCTCGGCATACAGCAATGCAGGGGTCCTTTGAGAGGTCAGCCCTACTGATGCTGATATACTGCACATGTCGATAGGGCACCGATTGCACTCTGCTTCCATAGGCAGGTCACTACATCCAAGTGCAGGCAGAACAAAAGTGGGGAAGATGAGCCAAAGTCAGAAGCCAGATGTTTTAATAAGCAGATTTCTGCTTCGAGAACAGGGAAACTGAGCATCAGAAATATCTTTGTGCCAGCCTTCGGCCCTCTCCTCTGCCTGTGACCCAGGTCAACCTACCATTCAACTGGACACATTTATTGAACTCCTACTGTGAAATCCTACTATGTGGCAGGCACTGGGCCTGGTGACAGGGATAAACAATGAGCAAGACTGACATGGTCTCTAATCACGTAGCTAAGTGTCCAGGGTTGGAATATATAAATACAAACTTAAAAAGCAGTAAGACTCCTAACCTGGGCAGTTGAAGAAATATAGCTGAGTAAAATATAAACTACCTACCTCCAATTTGTAGTTGCCCCTATATCTGGTCCCCAAATTTTACTCCCAGCCTAAGCCTACTTTTCATTTGCATGTGATTCTTGACTCATTGCTGTTGTCTTTCTCCAGCCCTGGACTTCCCCTTTGGGCAGCTTACCTGGCTTGATGCTCAAACCTCTTCATGTTTTTGAAATTCAGCTCTCAATTACCCTCTGCCTCTTTGTGCTCTTGGGTGCTTTGAGTTAACTGCCTCTTTCATGCCCAAATGGGATTAGTGGCTCATTTGATGCTAATGCCCTGGCAAGTCCACCTCAGACCCTGGGTGGCTATCAGATACTGTTGTGTGCTGTCGAGTTGATTCTGACTCATAGCAACCCTATAGGACAGAGTAGAACGTCCCCATAGGGTTTCCAAGGAGCACCTGGTGGATTTGAACTGCCCTCCGTTTGGTTAGCAGCCTGAACTCTTAACCACTACACCACCAAGGCTCCTGATCAGGGTTATTGAAGAACATAGACAAGGGAAACAAGCACACTTATGTGAGCTTAACAAACAACATTCTGTGGGAAGCGTTCTGCTAAGGCTGGGGTCTTTGAGGAAGGACTCTGGTCCAGACCCCCTTGAATGTGCCCCTATTTTATATAAAGGCCACAATACAGAGGCCTATGAACTCCTGAGCAATTCAAAATCTGCATGATTATTTGGGGAGGTTGACTCTCTCCATGTGGTGAAGATGGCAATCCACTAACCACAATAGGGAAAACCCTTTCCAAATCTTACTATGGTAATGCAAGGAAGAACATGCTTGCCTGATGTACAGGCTGCAGCCAGTCAGAGCTTTGTTTTCTAGGATGAATTTCCTAAGCCCTCAAATTGTCAAAGCTTGGGGATGTTTAAAGTCCTCTCCAAGATTTCAGCCAATGTCCAAGAACTCACAATTCTGTTTTTAAATCCTGCTTCTGAATTGGCCCTACCTACACCTAAAAGAAAACAAAAATCCTCACTACTGGACCAATGAACAACATCATGATAAACGGAGAAAAGATTGAAGTTGTCAAGGATTTCATTTTACTTGGATCCACAATCAACAGCCATGGAAGCACCAGTCAAGAAAACAAAAGATGCATTGCATTGGGTAAATCTGCTGCAAAGGACCTCTTTAAAGAGTTGAAGAGCAAAGATGTCACCTTGAAGACTAAGGTGCACCTGATCCAAGCCATGGCATTTTCAATCGCATCATATGCATGTAAAACTGGACAATGAATAAGGAAGACTGAAGAAGAATTGACACCTTTGAACTGTGGTGTTGGTGAAGGATATTGGATATACCATGGACTGCCAAAGGAAGGAACAAATCTGTCTTAAAAGAAGTACAACCAGAATGCTCCTTAGAAGCACAGATGGCGAGACTGCATCTTACATACTTTGGACACGTTGTCAGGAGGGATCAGTCCCTGGAGAAGGACATCATGCTTGCCAGGGTACAGGGTCAACGGAAAAGACAAAGACCCTCAATGAGCTGGATTGACACAGTGGCTGCAACAATGAGCTCAAGCATAACAACGATTGTAAGGATGGCTCAGGACAAGGCAGTGTTTCGTTCTGTTGTGCATAGGGTCACCATGAGTTGGAACCAACTCAATGGCACCTAACAACAACAACACCTAAAAGAAAAGGATCCCTGGTGGCACAGTGGTTAAGTGCTCAGCTGCTAACTGAAAGGTCAGCAGTTCCAACCCACCAGCCCCTGTGTGGGAGAAAAGTGTGGCAGTCTGCTTCCGTAAAGATTTACAGCCTTGAAAATCCTATGGGGTAGTTCTCCACTGTCCTATAGGGTTGCTAGGAGTCGGAGTTGACTCGATGGCAAGGGTTTTTTAGTTTTTAAAACTAAAAACAAGGAGCCCTGTTGATGCAGTGGTTAAAGCTCTCCACTGCTAACCAAAACGTCAGCAGTTTGAACCTACCAGCCACTCCGTGGGAGAAATGTGTGGCAGTTGGCTTCGGTAAAGATTACAGCCTTGGAAACCGTATGGAGCTGTTCTACTCTGCCCCGTAGGGTTGCTATGAGTCGGAATGGACTCGACAGCAATGGGTAAAACTAAAAGCAAAGGTCCTTGTGTGGTGTAAGTGGTTTGCGTTCAACTACTAACCCAAAGGTTGGTGGTTCAAACCCACCCAGCAGCACCACAGAAGAAAGACCTGGTAACCTGGTTCCATAAAGATAACAGCCAAGAAAATCCTATGGAGCGTTCTACTCTATAACACATGGGGTCTCCGTAAGCAGGACTTGACAGGAATGAGTTTTTCTTTTAATATAAAAGAAGAACTGAGTCCCTTTACCGTTTTCTAAAAGTAACCCAGTCACACCCAGAATTGGATTGGAAGTCACTGCAAAGGGCCCCATCACCTAGCACATAGAATTTCTCTTTCCTCTCCTTCCTTGCCTCCCCTCCCACCCCGTCTCTTTCCTCTAGCTCTCAGTGGTTCCTGTATGCCAACTGGTTCTCTCTAAAGCCACAGCAGTAGTCTGACCTACTTCCTTATGGAACTCACCTACCCTCCTACAGAACTTACCTATCCGAGGGGACTTTTCAAGAAATTTTTACTGGTCTCTCCCTAAGAGGAATTTCCTACCAGATGCTAAAAGAATAAACATTTTCTCCATCTCATTATTCTGAGATGAAAAACCATTATGATTTTGAGGAACTTAAATTTGCCGGCTTCAATTATTTTGCTTTTCTACCTACTACCAGCTTTCCTCTAACAAGTTGTCACTGTATTTAAAAGGAATAGGGCTTTTAAAGAGCTATTTGGCAGTTACTAGTGTTTTGGTAACTTGGGAGTTAAATATTTAGAAAACATGATTTCATGAGCCCCTCCTATAAACAGAGCTGGAATTTGAATGAAAGGCAAAGAAGCATTTGACTCAGGATTTATTGTTTTGTTTTTAAGCTGAGCGTGGAAAACTAGCATCCCTCACAGTGACGTTAACAGAAACAAGCAGTTCTCCTTGTTCTGTTGCTCTCTCACCTTTATTTCAGTGTCATAACATATATCAATAACCTCTATATGGGTATACTAAGTCTCTTTAAAATAAGGAGGTTCTGTTACCAGAAGAAGATTAATGAAAAACAGTATATTGCCCCCAAATAAAGTAGGATGGGGTAGGCAGGTGTTCTTAAGAGCCCTGGTGGCACAGTGATTAAGAGCTCATCTGCTAACTAAAAGGTCAGCAGTTGGAATCTACCAGCTACTCCTTGGAAACCCTGTGGTGCAGTTGTACTCTGTCCTGTAGGGTCGCGATGAGTCAGAATCAACTCAATGGCAACGAGTTTGGTTTTTTGGTTCAGAGACACTTATGGAGTTCCTGGGTGGTGCAAAAGTTAAGTGCTCAACTGCTTAACAGAAAGATTGTTTGTTTGAACCCACCCAGTGGCTCTGTAGGACAAAGATCAGGCGATCTGCTTCTGTAAAGATTACAGCCAAGAAAGTCCTATGGGCAGTTCTACTCTGTCACGTGGGGTTGCTGTGAGTCAGAATCGACTGGACAGCAACAGGTTTGGTTTTTTTGGTTTTTACACGTTCTTAACCTTGACTGCACATTAGAATCATTGGGGGGCTTTTAAAGAACATTGAAGTCCTAGCCCAACCAAAGAGATTCTGATTTAATTAGTCTGGAGTGGGAGTCAGATATTGGGATTATAACTTTCCAAGTGATTCTCATGTAAAAACTCTCTCATCTATTCTCAGCTACGCTGAGAAACACTGGCATAGCACAGCCTCAAACTTTAACACGTACATTCATTACCTGGAGAGCTTGTTGAAATACAGATTCTGACTCAGTACACCTGGGGAAAGGTCTGTGATTCTGCATTTCTAACCAGCTCCCGGAGCCCTGGTGGCACAGTGGTTAAGCGTTTGGCTGTTAACCAAAAGGTTGGCAGTTTGAATCTACCAGCTGCTCCTTGGAAACCCTATGGGGCAGTTCTACTTTGTCCTAGAGGGTTGCTATGAGTCAGAATCAACTCAACAGCAAAGGGATGTTGGTTGGAACCAGCTCCCAGGTGATGCTCTTGCTGCTGGCCTAGGACAACACTTGGAGTAATAAAAGTGAGATAGAATTGACCTTACCTTGGAAATTAGACAAATCCATGTCTGAGACTCAATTCGCTGTTTGGTTATTTGCTTGCTATTAAAATGGACTGAACTTTAGTCCCACCTTCTATAAAGCAAAAACAAAAGTTCTTACATTTCAGGGTTAATGTGAGAACTAAATATGATATGAAAGGCAGTTGGCAAAAGGCCTGGAACTTAGTAGCTCAATAGATGCTACTTCCATTTTAATCCTCTCCTCACCACCTTCCCAAGCACTCCCAACCTTTGAAAATCAAAGTAAAATAGTTGTTGTCTGGAGTGTGGTTGCTATGGGAACATTATCCTTTGGAGAAAAAGGATGTAGGGTATCAGTAATCACAGTGGCTTTATGGCCATCAGTCCAGGTGTTTGGGGAAAAAAAGCCTCAAGATCAGTTTTTATAAGAAATCTTTGCATTTTTGAAATACAAAAGTCATTCAAAGCCAGGTTCCTTGTCTTCGATTTTGCTGGTCCTAACATCTAGAATGCCCTCATCCATCACCCTTATAAACCAGAACCACAAATTCTTTGCTCCTAATCAAAGTCGTATTTAAAAGATAGTGACAGGCAGGTATTTTGAGGGATGTTGAGTGTATGAGTTACAATAGAAGGCCTAGTCAGGGGGTTATGGCAAATCAATCTGGAAAACATGTTTGGGGCCAGAGTCCTAACCCCAGGTTGAGTTGGACAATATGTTGTAGGCAATGCGAAGGTATTGAAGGATTTGGTAACAACTGGATAATTGCAGCATTTTTGAAATGTTAATCTGCTTAAGTGTGAGATGGATCAGAAAAAAAATAGAGAAGGAAATGTCACTCATTTTGTAATATTTACTGATTGCATGTTCTTTGTGGGACATTATGTTCAATGGGGAAGATATCTGGTAAATAAACATGTATCCTTCTTGCCCTCATGAAACTTCCATCCTACTACTGAGAAGGAGAGTAACCAAATAATTAA
Organism: Loxodonta africana; assembly: GCF_030014295.1. Lineage (NCBI taxonomy): Eukaryota > Metazoa > Chordata > Mammalia > Proboscidea > Elephantidae > Loxodonta > Loxodonta africana. Next base: position 78,378,003 of record NC_087355.1, on the reverse strand, counting down.
TTAAAATCATGACAAGCAGAAAAATTCATAGTACAACGAGAACAAATAGCAGGAGAACTTGACCTTTTACTTGAGGTCAGTAAAATCTTCCCAGAGGAACGACTTTCAAATGGCTCTTAATCTGACGCCTGAAGTGTTATATGAGCTCTCTGAAGATGGGCAGAGCACATGGTTGTGCTGGGTCCCAGTCATTGTGACCTTAAGTATAACAGAACAAAAGGTTGCCTGGTTCTCCACCATCTTCATGATTGTTGGTATGTTCAAGTCCATCATTACAGTTCGTATGTCAATCCATCTCCTTGAGGGTTTCCCTTATTTTCATGGACCCTCTACTTTACCAAACATGATGTCATTTTCTAGCTATTTTTCTTTCTCGATGATGTGTCCAAATAAGCAAACTGAAGTCTCTCCATCCTCCTTTCTAAGGAATATTCTTGTTGTATTTCTTGTAAGACTGATTTGCTAGTTTTTCTAGCAGTTCACGGTATATTCAGTATTCCTTCTTTGCCAGCACCACAGTTCAAATGCATCAGTTCTTCTGTCTTTCTTTTTCATTATCCATCCTCGTATATAGAAGGATTATAATTGTATGTGCTGTCAAGGATTGCTGTGACGCTAAATGAGGTAGTGCATTGCAGGAAGCACAGTGCTTGGCACACAATTCCAAGGAGCAGCTGGTGGATTCAAACTTCTGACCTTTTGGTTAGCAGTTGAATGTCAACCAGGGCTCCAGGGTAAGTTCAGTAAATGACAAATATCTAGTCCTTTGTTGCTCAGCCTCATTTACTGAGTATCTTCTACGTCTGTGTCACAGAAACAGTATCTGCTGACTGAATATCCATCTGGCCTTCCATCTTTCAGCTCCTCGCAGAGGAGCATGTGGCTGGTGCTGGTTGTAAGCAGAAGTGACATGTGTCATTTCTGGATGGGTTTGTCATTCCTCCCTTCCCTCTTTGTTGGGAACAAGGAACCACATGTTGAGATGTCAGAGAATCTCTCTTCCTGGGTTCCTGTGTTTACTACGTGGGACACAGCATCACCTTCTCCTCAAACCTCATTGCGTATGTGCCACGAGCAATAAATGAACCTTGCTTACACAAGTCATCCTAAAAAAATAAATCAGTTAACTGAGCAGAACCTAGCCTAGCCTTGCTAAAAGAATGCTCAACACTAAGAATTTTTCATACACTATTATTTACATCGTGTGATCTCTGGCATTGTTTCTGTCACCAAGGCCATATTTTACTACTACAGATCCTTCTTCTTTGTTTCTAACTTTCACGTTCCAATCACCAGTAATTATCAGTGCATCCTGATTGCATGTTTGATCAATTTCAGACTGCAGAAATTGGTAAAAGTCTTCAATTTCTTCATCTTTGGCCTTAGTCATTGGTGCATAAATTTGAATAATAGTCATATTAACTGGTCTTCCTTGTATATGTATGGATATTATCCTATCACTGAGAGTGTTGTACTTCAGGAGAGATCTTGAAATATTCTTTTTGACAATGCAACTCTATTCCTTCCTCTTCGAGTTGTCATTCCCGGCATAGTAGACCATGTGATTTTCTGATTCAAAATGGCCAATACAAGTCCATTTCAGGTCACTAATGCCTGTTTATGCATTTCATTTCATTTTTGATGATTTCCAATTTTCCTAGATTCATACTTTGTACATTCCACGTTCTGATTATTAATCAATGATTGTAGCTGTTTCTTCTCCTTTTGAGTCATGCTTTTTAAATTGTTAGAAAGCAAAGATGTCACCCTGAAGACTAAGGTGTGCCTGACCCAAGCCATGGTGTTTTTAATCACCTCATATGCATGTGAAAGCTGGACAATGAATAAGGAAGACCAAAGATGAATTGATGTCTTTGAGTTATGTTGTTGGAGAAGAATATTGAATATACCATGGACTGCCAGAACAAATCTGTCTTGGAAGAAGTACAGCCAGAATGCTCCTTGGAAGTGAGGGTGGTGAGACTTTATCTCACACGATTTGGACATGTTATCAGGAGGGGCCAGTCCATGGAGAAGGACATCATGATTGGTAAAGTAGAGGATCAGCAAAAAAGAGAAAGACTCTCAACAAGATGGATTGACACAGTGGCTCCAACAATGGGCTCAAGTATAACAACAATTGTGGGGATGGCCCAGGACCGGGCTGTTTCATTCTGTTGTATATAAGGTCGCTCTGAGTTGGAACTGACTCGATGGCACCTAACAACAATGACAACAACAACAACATTATTTAATGTAGTATAAGTCTGAAGCTTATTAAACCAAACCTGTTGCCATCGAGTCCAACTCATAGTGACCCAATAGAACAGAGTAGAGCTGCCCCGTGGCATTTCCAAGAAGCTGCTGGTAGATTTGAACTGCAGACCTTTTGGTTAGCAGCCTGAACTCTTAACCACCCCGCCACTACATTTATACAAAAAAGGTAATAAATGACTTAGGGAAACTTCAAAATACTATGGAAACATAAGGGGTCAGGGTAGAAGGGGAAGAAGACGCAGGAGAAGCACAGATGAAAGGGACTCAGGGTTCCACTCAGATGATGTAGGTTTTAAGTGGAATTTTAAGCCCATTTTAAGAAGCAAAGTCTGAGAAAACAACCCTTTGCTTGCTGTTGCTGTTTGTGCAATAACCTCAGATCCAGTGTCAAACATTGAGAGGAAAGGGAAGAAACATCTCGTGTTATATCGAACAAACTGCTTTGCATCTTGTGATGCATGTGGTCTTTGCTAAGGAGCTGGTCTGGAGGTGATTTGCAGCCTTGCTCGCCACCCTGCACACCCTAACATACCACCACACCCTTCCTTAGATGTGGATTCAACAGTTCTCTGGGGGAGCTTTCTGCTTCTCTTCTCTTTAGCTTCTTCTAACTTGCCATGGATACACCCTAGGACTATGAAGGCAATGCATCAGGGGAACTTGTCGCTATGGTGCTCAACAGGTGAGAGAAAGAAAGGCTGCTTTCTTAGGGAAAAACAAGGTAATGGATCTATAGTGGTAAAGGTTATCTCTGTCCCTTTTGTCTTCTCTTTTCTCCAGGTCCCCGTCTCTCACTCTCTGCCTCCCTCTCTTTCCTCCCATCTGCCTCATCCTTTCCCCTCCTTTTTTGCCCTCTCTGGGACACATTTCCCATTGGTATATTTGTGCTGTTTGTGGTGAATGCAGACATATTCTTATCATGTATGAGGACTCTTCTTTCTTTACTTGATGTGGAAATCTGCTGCACACCAGATTTCCTTGAAATTCATTTTCTTTATGTCTCCTGAGCATTATGAAAGCAGCTTCAATATGAACTTGTGCTCAAATGATGGTGCTTTCATGAGTTTCTGACAGATTTTGTATTCCTCTCTTTCCCTTCCTATATAAATACTAAGCTTTTTAAAAGTATCTTCTCCTGGAAAAGGATATACAGGTGCTGTAGAGTCAGTTCTGTAGTCAGTTCTGACTCATAGCAACCCTTTGTACAGCAGAACGAAACGTTGTCCTGTCCTGCGCTTTGCTTGAGCCCATTGTTGCAGCCACTGTGTCAGTCCATCTCATTGAGGGTCTTCCTCTTTTTTGTTGACCCTCTACTTTACCAAGCATGATGTCTTTCTGTAAGAACTGATCCCTCCTGATAACATGTCCAAAGCATGTGAAATGAAGTCTCACTACCCTCGCTTCTAAGGAGCATTCTGGTTGTACTTCTTCCGAGACAGATTTGTTTTTTCTTCTGGCCGTCCACAGTATATTCAATATTCTTCGCCAACACCATAATTCAAAGGCATCAATTCATCTTCGGTCTTCCTTATTCATTGTCCAGCTTTTACATGCATATGAAGTGATTGAGAATACCATGCCATGGGTCAAGTGCACCTTAGTCCTTAAAGTGATACCTTTGCTCTTTAACATTTTAAAGAGGTCTTTTGCATATACACACACACACACAATATGTATACATACATACATACCTATATATATATATAGATGTATAAAACCAAACCAAACCAAACCCAGTGCCTTCGAGTCAATTCCGACTCATAGTGACCCTATAGGACAGAGTAGAACTGCCGCATAGAGTTTCCAAGGAGCGCCTGGCAGTTTCAAACTGCCGACCCTTTGGTTAGCAGCCGTAGCACTTAACCACTACACCACCAGGGTTTCCATATATATGTATACATATAAAAAAAAAAAATGTGTGTGTATATATATGTATATATATATATATCCACTGTCTTCTAACTTGATTGTAAACGATTGAACTTACTGGCATTTTTCTTTAAAAACACATTTTGCAGCCAGATTGTGAAAGAGAATAGAGCCGGGTAATAGAGCTGGTTGGGTGCTGGTCTTGGCTTTGCTAAGAAGTAAGACACTACAGTGAGTCAGGTGTAGGTCTCAGTGCCGGGGATACGGCAGTAAACAGAAGAGGTACTTCACTGCAGTAAACAGAAGAGGCGCTTCCATCTACAGGGGAGACAAACTATCAGCCAGTGGTTCTCAAATTTGAGTGAGAATCCAAACCACCTGAAGGTTGCTGGCCCCACCCCCAGAGAATCTCATTCTGTACACCAGGGGTGAGGCCTAAGAATTTGCATCTCTAACAAGTTCCTAGGAGGTGCCGATGGTTCGGGGGACACATTGTGAAAACCAGTGATATAAACAAAGAAATGGATAAATACAGAATATAATGCCAGCTAGTGATTGTTGTTGTTAGTTGTTGTGAAGTTGATTCTGACTCATGGTGACCTCATGTGTACAGAGTAGAATGCTCCATAGGGTTTTCAGAAACAGATTGCCAGGCCTGCCTTCTGAGGTGCCTCTGGGTGGGTTTGAACCACCAACCTTTTGGCTAGGTGTCAAGCACTTAACTGCCCCACTCAGGGACTCCCAGCTAGTGATACAGGCTATTAAAAAAAATCGTGTGGGGAAAGGGAACAAAAAATGAATGATGTAGTGCAGTGGGTTCTGCTGTTTATGTAGGAGCTCCAGAAAATGCTTATCATTTGGCAGAGACTGGAATGAAATGAGGGAGCAAGGCTTTTGGATATGTGGGAAGCGAATCCCAGGACAAGCAGCAGCATGTGCAGAGGCCTTGGCAGGGAGCATGCTGGCCTGGCTGCAGTCCATCCCCACCTCTGTTCTCTCAGGATGCCACATGCATCTCTCTGTCACTGCATTTAACCTGATATATGATTGGGTCTGTTTTGTGTTCTAGCCCTCTGTGGCAGAGACAGAACCATTTTCATACCTGAATCCCGAAAGTCCTAGTATGAAAGTTGCTCATTAAATGAGCCACAAAGGATTAACACAGTGATTAACTAATTTAATCCACTTAATAGTCACTCAAGGTCTGTACTGTTATCATTCCCATTTTACAGATGAAGGAACCGAGGCTCAGAGAGGGTAATTAATTTGCTCAGGATCACAGAGATAGGATGTGGCAGAACCAAGATTTGGGCCCCTCTTTTTTTAGTAAAGAATGGTTGGATGGATGGTTGGACGGACGGACGGATGGATGGAATATTGAAATTGAGCCAAGAAGAGTTACCATCTGGCTTTTATATTTTAGGAGAGGATTTGTAACACCATTAGAACTGAAAGGTGGACGCTTGCCCAGTAGAGGAGGGAGAATGCTGTGGAGGGGTCCAGACAAGAGAAGGTATCAGAGAGCCAGGTCTAGAAGGAGTGCATTCAGGTGTGTGGCAAACAGGCTTGCAAAGGCAGGTAGCGGGATTCCTCTACTTGGAAGCAGGGCATGCCTCTGGAAGCTGGAGGGCAACAGAAAACAGATTGAGCAAAGCCCTTCCTCTCCAGGGACCCTAATGAGTTGTGTTTTAATCTAATTAATACGTTCAGGAAGTTGGGCCAAGAGGAATGTGATTATTTAATTGTTTTGTTCAAAGGGTAGAAGCAGACTCTTAGAGTGGGGTCATGACTCTAAGGTTCATTTCAGGTTATTACCAAGGAAGGTTTTGGAACAAGAGTGGCTGATTGATTCTTTCCCGCTGTTACCCTCATTAATTTACAAAGATTCATTGTGTTGGTGCTAATTTGCAGAGTCTGGAATGAAATGTAAAACAGATTCAGACTGATAAGAATTGTTTTGTATCTGCTATTCTGTCTTGTTCCTTCTCCTACATTTTTCCTTCTAAAGATTTTCAGGTACATGAATTTCCAGTCTGATTCTAATTAACTCTTTTTCCACATGACAGACGTTGTCTCTGATGATTAAGCAGCAAGCAGGAAGTAAATATTTGCCATTCCATATCCAGTCCAGCAAAAACCTGGTTCTCCTATTACCCTCCCTATGATCTGGGAAAAGTCATCTAGCCATTCCTCACTTCTGGAAAATGGGGATAAAAAACCCATTGCCGTTGAGTCGATTCCAAGTCATAGCGACACTATAGGACGAGTAGAAAATGAGGATAATAACGCCAATCTGAACACCGTGTCTCCTTCCTCGTTTAACGTTTTTAAATGGTTCTCCACGGAAACAGCAAGCTTGATGTTCCGAAAGCCTCGGTGATTTGGCCTCAACTTTCTTTTCCGGTTTCACAACCTGCCACTGTTCAGTGAGTAGTCTCATATTTGTACCAAACTATGTTTTGTGTTTACTCTTTTTCTAGAAAGCCTTTCCCTACCTTTGGAAGTTTTTGCCAAATTCCCTTTCTTCCTTTGTGGTGTCACTGCTTTTGTGAAACTTTTCTTGTTCCCATGGGCAAATTACTCAATAACATGCTTCACGCTGCCTCTATTAATGTTTGCCACATTTTATTGAAATTTCTTACTTAAATTAATATTTTATTGTAATTATTCATGTGTGTGTGTATATCCCTCACCACTCAATTGTGAGCTTCCTGAGGCAGGGGTAAGACTACATCTTAAGCGGTTCTGTATGCCAAATTTCCAACAAACTGACTGGCATGTTAACAGAACTTAACAGATGTTAATTGTGTGAGTAAATGAAAGTCTTTCTGGCCTACCTGCCATCTAGGATTTTGATGATCAAATGAGATATTAAATGTTAAAGTTCTTTGTAAACCAAAAGCTACAAAATAGCACCAGGGCCATTTCCCAACGAATGCACCTCATGTGCAGTGTCCACCTATCACGGGAGGCCTGAGTGTTGCTATGATGCCGAGCAGGCTTCAGTGGAGCTTCCAGACGAAGGCATAGAATCAAGGCCCACCATCTACTTTTGAAAAGCAGCTGATGAACAATCTGTGGATTACAGCAATCCAATTTGCAGCCCATCATGGGGATGGTGTAGGACCAGGTAGCATTTCATTCCATCGTGCATGGGGTCACCATGAGTTAGGGCAGCCAATAACAACACCACAAAATACTGAACAAAATAGTGTAGTAAGGAATCATTTCTCTATTGAAGTACTCTAAAAGTCTTCTGACTCCACCTTGACCATGGAATATTATTTTCTTTTTCTTAAATGCAGCCATTTATTCATTCCATTTTGATCATGGAGTATTAAATATTTTCACCTTTTTGCCATAAGCTGTCATTCAGTCATTCATTCATTTATTAATATAATAATGTCTGCCAGGCAATGGGGTAGGCACTGGAGGTAAAGTAAAAAATGAAAGAAATGGTCCCCAGCCTCATGGATATCGGAGTGTCACAATAGAAAAGGGCATGAGTGAGTCCCTGAGTCCCTCGGGGTCTGCCTGTGGGAGCTGCCTCACTTCAGTGGCTGACTTATGCACTGTCACAGGTCAAGAAGGCACCACCTGGGCCCTTTGTTCATCAGGATGCTTCTGAGCCCTGACCAGCCGGATCTGGACTGAACATGCTCTTTCTTGCTTAGCAGGGATGAACCCAGATTATCCTTTCCCCATGCTGTGGACAGCCCCCAGTGGATAACAGCTTGTTTTCTGGTCTGGCTGGCCAGATTCTAGCCACTAGGACCACACAGAAAATTGCAAAAATGAACTAGTTCTCTAGAAAATTCAGCCTGTGACCTTGGTGGTCTAAGGACATCAGTTGCATTTCAGCCTATGCTTTTCAACACTAATATAGCATTGAAAATGAATCAAGGTACTCATGTAAAGTACCTGAACTTCCCCTGATAAATAGTCATAAGGCAGTACAAAAAAACAGCCTGAACACAGTTTTTTTTTTTCTCCTCGGTCTCTAGTTTCTTATCAAAGAGAGATACTTTGCTTCTGTGATCACAGGAACTGCTATGAATTTCTTCTCTCAAAATTGTCCAATTCAGCACCTTGCTAGACTTAAGTACATTTGGCTGCCTCTGGCTGTGAAAAACTGATCATCGTTTTCTTGAAAAGTGGCCTGTCTTTCATTGCCTCAGTCTGGCCCCCTGCTCTCCCACCGCCTCTACAGGGATGTTAGCTGAGAAGGAGGTGGGGAGATACGAGGGGTCAAATCTGTTACTTTTTATAGAGTTGGAGTGAAAATGATTTCCTGTGAAAGCTGAGGACATTCCTTCATTAGTTTTGTTTCCTGCTCTGGGTCTTATATGCTGGGTGATTTTTTTTCTTCCCCTTTTGGAACTCCTATGGGCCAACTTCCTGTGCCTGAGGCTGCTGAGAGATAGAGTTTTATGAACTGGGCCCACCTACACAGCAGTGAGCCGTGGGATAGTGACGAATGAACAGAACAAAGCTGTCTAAGCAATCCCATGAAATCCTAGAAAGGAGTTCAAAGAAGAAACGTCCGCGAGGTGTCCTGGGAAGCAACCAACCATAGAACTTCAGGGTTGGGGATGACTCAGTGTGGGGAGAATGTTCCAACTCCCTGGCCCTCGTATTTGGTATTTGGATCTCAATGCTAATGTGCAAAAAACTGCTCTGGTGTACATTAGTCAGTGTGTACCTGTTAAGAGGCAGCTGTGTGCTACACAGGGCTCTGTGAGCTGGATGGGTCAGGCAACTTCTGGAAACTGAACTCAAATAGGCTTCAGCAGAAATGTATTGGTTCATGTAACTAAAAGAGCCAGGGTTGTTTAGCTTCAGGCAAGGCTGGATCCAGGTATTCAATATCTTTAAGAATCTATCTCTTTCTCCATATCTCAGTACTGAAATCTTGTGTTAACTTTAGGCTTCTCCTACTCAGTAACCAGATGGCCACAGGCAGCTTAAGGCTTACACTCTTTCAGTGTCAATCTCAGTGAAAAAGGCTTCCTTTCTCCTAATACTTTCGGCAAATACCTCTCGTCCCAGAATAAATCTATGTTCCCTCTGGCTTTGTATGGCCAGTCCTGTTTTCTATGCCCATCCTGTAGAGGTGGGGGTGAGAAGCCACTATGATCTCCACCTTAACTGTTTGGCTGAGAGTAGGAGAGCAGCATGCTCCCAAGAGAAAATGAAGTTCCTTACCAGAAGAAAAGGCACTAGGCAAGGAAGACTTTAAAACATATATCCATTTTAGCAAGAGAAAATAGGCCAAATGATAATAATTGGACCAAACTCATAGCATAGTAAGGTTTTCTCTAATGACCCTCAAATTCAGGAAACCCTGGTGGAGTAGTTGTTAAGAGCTATGGCTGCTAACCAAAAAGGCTGGCAGTTTGAATCCCCCAGGCACTACTTGGAAACTCTATAGGGGAGTTCTACCCTGTCCTATAGGATTGCTATGAGTCGGAATCGACTCGACGGCAATGGGTATCTAACGGGGTATAACACTGATACAGGTCGAATATCTGCATTCATTTTCTTACTCAAGCGCTCCAGTGACCTCCACCTCCTGGTGTCATGCCTTGTCCTACCGTCTGCTCCAACATGGGTTGAACCTAGTGACTTGCTTCTAATCAGTAGAATATGACAAAGGTTATAAGACGTCACTCCTGTGATTTGGTTACAAAAGATTGTTATTTCCATCTTAGTTGCAGATTCTCCTTTTCTGGCTGTCTTTGATGAAGAAATCTGTCATGGTGGAGAGGCCCACACAGCAAAGAACTGAGGGTAATCTTCAACTAACAGCCAGCAAGGAATGAAGGTCCTCAGTCCTATAGCCAGCAGGAAACTGAATGCTGACAACTTCTGAGTGATCTTGGAAGCAGATCTTTCCTTACTTGACTTCTTGGATGAGACCACAGACCCTGGGCTAATACAGTGTTTGCAGCATTGTTGGAGGCTATAAAGCAAAGAGTCCTCTAAACTGTGCCTGGATTCTTGCACCACAGAATCTGAGAGCTTATAATTGTGCATTTTTTTAAGCTTATAAATTTTAGGATAATTTGCTATGGTGCAACGGGTAACTAATACAAGTCCCTACTCTATAGCATGGAGCATGCTGTTGTTGTTAGGTGCCATCAAGTCAGTTCCGACTCATAGCAACCCTATGCACCACAGAATGAAACACTGCCCGGTCCTGTACCATTCTTACAATCATTGTTATGCTTGAGCCCATTGTTGTAGCCACTGTGTCAATCCTTCTCGTTGAGGATCTTCCTCTTTTCCACTGACCCTGTAATTTACCAAGCAAGACGTCCTTCTCCAGGGACTGATCCCTCCTGACAACGTGTCCAAAGTATGTACGATGCAGTCTTGCCATCCTTGCTTCTGAGGAGCATTCTGGTTGTACTTCTTTTTTTTTTTTTGACATATTAAGTTTTTTTTTTTTTTTTAATTTTTATTGTGCTTTAAGTGAAACTTTACAAATCCAGTCAGTCTCTCATACAAAAATTTATATACACCTTGTTATATACTCCTAATTACTCTTCCCCTAATGAGACAGCACACTCCTTCCCTCCACTCTCTGTTTTCATGTCCATTTGGCCAGCTTCTGACCTCCTCTGCCCTCTCATCTCCCCTCCAGACAGGAGATGCCAACATAGTCTCATGTGTCTATGTGATCCAAGAAGCTCACTCTTCACCAGTATCATTTTCTATCCCATTGTCTGGTCCAATCTCTGTCTGAAGAGTTGGCTTTGGAAATGGTTCCTGTCTTGGGCTAACAGAAGGTCAGGGGACCATGACCTCCGGGGTCCTTCTAGTCTCAGTCAGACCATTAAGTCTGGTCTTTTTATGAGAATTTGGGGTCTGCATCCCACTGCTCTCCTGCTCCTTCAGGGGTTCTCTATTGTGTTCCCTGTCAGGGCAGTCATCAGTTGTAGCCAGGCACCATCTAGTTCTTTTGGTCTCAGGCTGGTGTAGTCTCTGGTTTATGTGGTCCTTTCTGTCTGTTGGGCTCATAATTCCCTTGTGTCTTTGGTGTTCTTCATTCTCCTTTGCTCCAAGTGGACTGAGACTTATTGATGCATCTTAGATGGCCACTTGCTAGCGTTTAAGACCCCAGAAGCCACTCTCCAAACTGGGATGCAGAAAGTTTTCTTAATAGATTTTATTATGCCCGTTGACTTAGATGTCCCCTGAAACCACAGTCCCCAACCCCCCCTCCCACCCACTACACTGGCCTTGGAGGCATTCGGTTTATTCAGGAAACTTCTTTGCTTTTAGTTTAGTCCAGTTGTGCTGACCTCACCTGTATTGTGTCATCTTTCCCTTCACCTAAAACAATTCTTATCTGCTATCTAATTTTTCTAATTTTTTTTTATCTAATTAGTGAAAACCACTCCCTCCATTCCTCCCTCCCCCCTCTTGTAACCATCAAAGAATATTTTCTTCTCTGTTTAAACTATTTCTCCAGTCATTATAATAGTGGTCTTATATAATATTGGTCCTTTTGCAACTGACTAATTTTACTCAGCATACTGCCTTCCAGATTCCTCCATGTTATGAAATCTTTCATCATTGTTCTTTATCAATGCATAGTATTCCATTGTGTGAATATACCATAATTTATTTATCCAATCATCCATTGATGGGCATCTTGGTTGCTTCCATCTTTTTGTTATTGTAAACAGTGCTGCAGTGAACATGGGTGTGCATATATCTGTTCCTGTAAAAGGCTCTTAATTCTCTAGGATATATTCCAAGGAGTGGGATTGCTGGATCCTATAAAAAAAAAAAAAAAAAAAAAATTTTTATGGTAATTCTATTTCTAGCTTAAGGAAGTGCCAAATTGATTTCCAAAGTGATTGTATCATTTTACGTTCCCACCAGCACTGTGTAAGTGTTTCAGCCTCTCCACAAGCTCTCCAACATTTATTATTTTGTATTTTTTGGATTAATGCCAGCCTTGTTGGAGTGAGATGGAATCTCATTGTAGTTTTGATCTGCATTTCTCTAATGGCTATGATCGTGAACATTTCCTCATATATCTGTTAGCTACCTGAACGTCTTCTTTAGTGAAGTACCCGTTCATATCCTTTGCCCTTTGCCCATTTTTTAATTGGGTTATTTGTCTTTTTGCAGTTGGGTTTTTGCTGTATCATGTAGATTTTAGGGATCAGGTGCTGATCAGAAATGTCATAGCTAAAAATTTTTCCCAGTCTGTAGGTAATCTTTTTACTCTTTTGGTGAAGTCTTTGGATGAGCATAGGTGTTTGATTTTTAGGAGCTCCCAGTTATCTAGTTTCTCTTCTGCATTGTTAGTAATGTTTTGTATACTGTTTATGCTATATATTTGGACTCCTAGCATTGTCGCTGTTTTTTTTTCCATGATCTTTATCGTTTTAGATTTTATATTTAGGTCTTTGACTCATTTTGAGTTAGTTTTTGTGCATGGTGTGAGGTATGGCTCTTGTTTCATTTTTTTGCAGATGAATATCCAGTTATGCCAACACCATTTGTTAAGCAGACTATCTTTTCCCCATTTAACTGACTTTGGGCCTTTGTCAAATATCAGCTGCTCATATGTGAATGGATTTATGTCTGCATTCTCAATTCTGTTCCATTGGTCTATGTATCTGTTGTTGCACCAGTACCAGGCTGTTTTGACTACTGTGGCGGTATAATAGATTCTAAAATCAGGTAGAGTGAGGCCTCCCACTTTCTTCTTCTTTTTCAGTAATGCTTTACTTATCCAGGGCCTCTTTCCCTTCCATATGAAGTTGGTGATTTGTTTCTCCATCACTTTAAAAAATGTCCTTGGAATTTGAATCGAAATTGCCTTTTGGTGGAATAGACATTTTTACAATGTTAAATCTTCCTATCCGTGAGCAAGGTATGTTTTTCCACTTGTATAGGTCTCTTTTGGTTTCTTGCAGTAGTGTCTTGTAGTTTTGTTTGTAAAGGTCTTTTACTTTGCTGGTAAGATTTATTCCTAATTGTTTTATCTTTTGGAGGGCTACTGTAAATGGTATTGAGTTGGTGATTTCCTCCTTGATGTTCTTTTTGTTGGTGTAGAGGAATCCATCAGATTTTTGTATGTTTATCTTGTATCCTGATACTCTGAAGAACTCTTCTCTTACTTTCAGTAGTTTTCTGGAGGATTCCTTAGGGTTTTCTGTGTATAAGATCATGTCATCTGCAAGTAGAGATAATTTTACTTCTTCCTTACCAATCTGTATGCCCTTATTTCTTTATCTAGCCTAATTGTTCTGGCTAGGACCTCCAGCACATTGTTGAGTAAAAGGGGTGATAAAGACCATCCTTGTCTGGTTCCCGTTCTCAAAGGGAATGCTTACAGACTCCCTCCATTTAGGATGATGTTGGCTGTTGCCTTTGTATAAATACCCTTTATTATGTTGAGGAATTTTCCTTCTATTGCTGTTTTGCTGAGAATTTTTATCATCAATCGGTGTCGAACTTTGTCAAATGACTTTTCTGCATCAATTGATAAAATCACGTGGTTCTTGTCTTTTGTTTTATTTACGTGATGGATTACATTAATTGTTTTTCTAATGTTGAACCATCCCTGCATACCTGGTATGAATCCTACTTGGTCATGGTGAATTCTTTTTTTGATATGTTTTTGAATTCTATTGGCTAGAATTTTGCTGAGGATTTTTGAATCTAAGTTCATGAGGGATATGGGTATGTAATTTTCTTTTTTTGTGGAATCTTTACCTGGTTTTGGTACCAGGGATATGCTGGCTTTATAGAATGAGTTTGGGAGTATTCTGTCCTTTTCTATGCTCTGAAATACCTTTAGTAGTAGCAGTGTTAACTCTTCTCTGAAAGCTTGGTAGAACTCTGCAATGAAGACATCGGGCCAGGGCTTTTTTTTGTTGGGAGTTTTTTGAATTCCTTTTCAATCTCTTGTTATGGGTCTATTTAGTTTTTCTACCTCTGTTTGTGTTGGTTTAGGTAGGTAATGTATTTCTAGGAATTCATTCATTTCTTCTAGGTTTTCAAATTCATTAGAGTACAATTGTTCATAGTAATCTGATATGATTCTTATAATTTCAGTTTGGTCTGTTGTAACATCTCATTTCTTATTTGGGTTATTTACTTTCTCACCTGTTTTTCTTTTGTCAGTTTGGCCAATGGTTTATCAATTTTGTTAATTTTTTCAAAGAACCAATTTTTGGTCTTATTAACTCTTTCAATTGTTTTTCTGTTTTCTATTTCATTTAATTCTGCTCTAGTTTTTATTATTTGCTTTCTTCTGGTACCTGAGGGTTTCTTTTGTTGCTCTCTTTGTATTTGTTCAAGTTGTAGGGATAATTCTTTGATTTTAGCCCTTTCTTCTTTTTGTTTGTATGCCTTTATGGATATAAATTTTCCTCTGAGCACTGCTTTCGCTGTGTCCCAAAGATTCTGATAAGAAGTGTTTTCATTCTCACTGGATTCTATAGATTTCTTTATTCCATCCTTAATGTGTTCTATGACCCAGTCATTTTAGAGCAGGGTATTGTTCAGTTCCCAAGTGTTTGATTTCTTTTCCCTGCTTTTTCTGTTATTGATTTCTACTTTTATGGCCTTATGGTCAGAGAAGATGATTTGTAATATTTCAATGTTTTGGATTCTACTAAGGCATACTTTATGACCTAATGTGTGGACTATTCTAGAGTATGTCCCATGTGCACTAGAAAAGAATGTATACTTGGTTGTTGTTTGGTGGAGTGTTCTGTATGTGTCTATGAGGTCAAGTTGGTTGACTGTGGCATTTAAATCTTCTGTGCCTTTATTGAGCTTCTTTCTGGACGTTCTGTCCTTGACCAAAAGTGGTGTGTTGAACTCTCCTACAATAATTGTGGTGCTGTCTATCTCACTTTTCAATGCTGTTAGCGTTTGTTTTATGTATCTTGCAGCCCTGTCATTGGGTGCATAAATAATTAATATAGTTATATTCTCCTGATATATTTTTCCCTTAATCATTATACAGTGTCCCTCCTTATCCTTTGTTGTGGATTTAACTTTAAATCTATTTTGTCAGAAATTAATATTGCCACTCCTGCTTCTTTTTGATTGTTGTTTGCTTATATAGTTTTTCCATCCTTTGAGTTTTAGTTTGTGTCTCTAAGTCTAAGGTGTGTCTCTTGTAGGCAGCATATAGATGGATCGTGTTTTTTTAATGCATTCTCCCAGTCTCTGTCTCTTTATTGGTGCCTTTAGTCCATTACATTCAGCATAATCATAGGTAGGTATGAATTCAGTGCTGTCATTTTGATGTCTTTTTTTGTGTGTTGTTGACAGTTTCTTTTTCCCACTTAATTTTCTCTGCTGAGTAATTTATCTTTATATGTTGTCTTTTCCTCTTATTCGTTGTTGTTGATTTTGTTTCTGCTGAGTCTCTATTTTTTCTTTTATTTTGATGAGTAAGATAGTTAGTCTCCTTTGTGGTTACCTTAATATTTACCCCTATTTTTCTAAGTTTAAACCTAACTTTTATTTCTTTATATTGCCTTGTCTTCCTCGTCGTATGAAAGATCTATGACTACATTTCTTAGTCCCTTTTTATTTTTTTTTATGTTGTCTACTTTTACATGATAACATCACTGTTTCTCTGTTGTGAGCAGTTTTCTATCTTGATTTATTTTTGTGATTTCCCTGTCTGGGTTGACATCTGATTGCTCTGTCCAGTGTTCTAGTCTTGGGTTGATTCCTAATATTATTGGTCTTCTAACCAAAGAACTCCCTTTAGTATTTCTTGTAGTTTTGCTTTGGTTTTTACGATTTCCCTAAACTTTTGTTTATCTGGAAATGTCCTAATTTCATTTTCCCTTTCATATTTAAGGGACAGTTTTGCTGTACATATGATTCTTGGCTGGCAGTTTTTTTTCTTGCAATGCTTTATATATGTCATCCCATTGCCTTCTTGCCTGAGTGGTTTCTGCCGAATAGTTCGAGCTTATTCTTATTGACTTTCCTTTGTTGGTGACTTTTTCTTATTTCTACCTCTTCTTAAAATTCTCTATCTTTGGTTTTGGCAAGCTTGATTATAATATGTCTTGGTGACTTTCTTTTAGAATCTACCTTATGTGGAGCTTCATGAGCATCTTGGGTAGATATCTTCTCATCTTTCACGATATCAGGGAAGTTTTCTGCCAACAAATCTTCAACAATTCACTCTGTACTTCCTGTTGTCCCTCCCTGTTACGGTAATCAATCACTCGTAGGTTATTTCTCTTTTGATAGAGTCCCGCATGATTCTTAAGGTTTCTTCATTTTTTAAAATTCTTTTATCTGATTTTTCTTCAAATATTTTGGTGCCAAGTGCTTTATCTTCAAGCTCACCAATTCTGCCTTCCACTTGCTCAATCCTGCTCCTCTGACTTTCTATTGAGTTGTCTAATTCTGTAATTTTATTGTTAGTCTTCTGAATTTCTGATTGCTGTCTCTCTATGGATTCTTGCAGCTTATTAATTTTTTTCATTATATTCTTGAATATCCTTTTTAATTTCTTCAACTACTTTATCTGTGTGTTTCTTGGCTTGTTCTGTGTATTGCCTGATCTCTTTCCTAATTTTATTCCTGATATCTTGAAGAGTTCTGTATATTAATCTTTTGAATTCTGCATCCAGTAATTACAGGAATGCACCTTCATCCAGAAGGTCCATTGATTCTTTGTTTTGAGAGCTTGGTCTGCTTCTTTATGTGACTTGATATTGACTGTTGTCTCCGAGCCATCTATAAGTTATTGTATTAGTTTATTTTATGTTTGCTTACTGTACCCTAGCTTCTTGCTTTGTTTTGTTTTGATATGCCCAAATATGTCGCTTGAGTGAGCTAGCTTGATTATTTTTGCCTTTGAAGCTCTGACATCCTGTCACCAGATGGCTAGAGCTGTTACCAGGTATATCAGTCTAGGAGTCCCTTCACTTTTCTTACATGAATTCAGCTCAGGTGTCCAGGTAGCTGATCATCAAGTGTGTGGTACAGACTCTGTCTTACAGTCTTAGAGGGGCAGTGGTGATTGGTTTAGGTACTGGTATCTGGTTGCAGCAGGGTATCACACTCTGAAAAAGGCAGGGTCTGAGGACTGTCCCCTGAATGTCTGTGAGGAAAGCACATCCCTCTTCCCTAGATTGTACAGGTGGGTGGTTCTGCATTCAACCCTGGGCACCCAACACTTTTGTTTGTAAGGACTGGGAGGTACCAGTTATCCTTGGACCCCTGTTGCAGGTGGCTGGGTGACCTGAGTGAAGCCACCAGTCCTCCACCAGTGGAGCCCCTGATGTGGGTAGGTTAGGACCCTATTTAATAGGCAAAATGGTGTCAAACATCAAACACCCACCTCTCCACCACCCAGCTGAAACAGTTGCAGTCTGAGAACAAGGGCCTATCCTCCTGAAATAGGCCCACATGGGTCCATGCAGGAGGAAAGGTATTCAAAGTCAACGGACCGTTTATGCCTGGACAGGAGCTGCTTCTGTCCTG
The DNA here is from genome assembly GCF_030014295.1 of Loxodonta africana. Classification (NCBI taxonomy): domain Eukaryota; kingdom Metazoa; phylum Chordata; class Mammalia; order Proboscidea; family Elephantidae; genus Loxodonta; species Loxodonta africana. The sequence continues at coordinate 78,360,360 of NC_087355.1, read as the reverse complement.
AGCTCCCCCAGTTAGTGCTGCTGGCAAATTATCTTTTCCCCCAATCGCAATTTTTTTCCTTCTCCAAGGCCGGGAGGATGGCTGTAGGTGCTCAACAGTGCCTATCTCAGGCCCAGGGAATTCAGCCATTGAAGCCAGCTTGGGTGTGGCAAGGAGCCACTTCTTTCCTGAGCTTCCCCAGTTAGTGAGCTGGCAAATTATCTTTTCCCCCAATTGTGAATTTATTCCTATGCCAAGGCTGGGAGGATGGCTATGGGTGCTCACCACGGCCTACCTCAGGCCCAGGGAAATCGACAGCCACCTAAGCCAGCTTGAGGGCTGGGGGTGTGGTAAAATATACACGAGCACTTAGCTTTTGCTGAGAGTGCTGTTCTTCTCTGGTTCCGGAGGAGTTAGTAGGCTGTGCACCTGGCTGCTTCTCCCTTAGGAAACTACAGCCGAATGCTAGTACCAGCCCGCCACCTCCGCTCCCAGGAATGGTGCCTGAGGGATCCTGGGTATTCAGGTTCGGTAACTGCTCTCCACTTCTGAACTGTCTCTCTGTCCCGCTGCCGCTCAGTTTGTTTTCTAAATTTGTGTTTGATGTTCAGGGCTCCTAGCTTGTCATAAATATGTCGTTTCACTTGTGTTTTTGGGTCTTTGTTGTAAGAGGGACCACAGGAAGCTTCTGGCTATTCCGCTTTCTTGGCTCTGCCTCCTTCTGGTTATACTTCTTCCAAGACAGATTTGTTCATTCTTTTGGTTGTCCGTAGTATATTCGATATTCTTCACCAGCATCACAATTCCAAGGCATCAGTCCTTCTTCGGTCTTCTTTATTCATTGTCCAGTGCTCACACGCGTATGATATGATTGAAAATACCATGGCTTAGGTCAGGTGCACCTTAGTCTTAAGGGTGAGATCTCCGCTAATCAACACTTTAAAGAGGTCTTTTGCAGCAGATTTGCCCAGTGCAATGCATCTTTTGATTTCATGACTACTGCTCCCATGGGTGTTGATTGTGGATCCAAGTAAAATGAAATCCTTGACAACTTCAATCTTTTCTCCATTTATTACTGATGTGGCTTATTGGTCCAGTTGTGAGAATTTTTGTTTTCTTTATGTTGAGGTGCAATCCATACTGAAGGCTGTGGTCTTTTATCTTCATTAGTAATTGCCTCAAGTCCTCTTTACTTTCAGCAACCAAGGTTGTGCCATCTGCATAACACAGGTTGTTAATGAGTCTTCGTCCAATCCTGACGCCATGTTCTTCTTCATATAGTCCAGCTTCTCATATTATTTGCTCAGCATACAGATTGAATGGGTGTGGTGAAAGGATACAACTCTGATGCACACCTTTCCTGACTTTAAAAGACTCAGTATTCCCTTGTTCTGTCCAAACAGCTGCCTCTTGGATCTATGTACAGGTTCCTCATGAGCACAATTAAGTGTTCTGGAATTCCCATTCTTTGCAATGTTATCCATAATTTGTTATGATCCACGCGGTCCTATGCCTTTGCATAGTCAATAAAACACAGGTAAACATCTTTCTGGTATTCTCTGCTTTCATCTAGGATCCATCTGACATCAGCAATGATATCCCTGGTTCCATGTCCTCCTCTGAATCCTGTCTGAATTTCTGGCATTTCCATGTTGATATAGTGCTGAGGCTACTTTTGAATGATCTTCAGCAAAATTTTGCTTGCACGTGATATTAATGATATTGTCTGATAATTTTCACATTCAGTTGGGTCACCTTTCTTGGGAATAGGGATAAATATGGATTTCTTCCAGTCAGTTGGCCAGGTAGCTATCTTCCAAATTTCTTGGCATAGACGAGTGAGCACTTCCAGTGCTGCAGCCGTTTGTTGAAACATCTCAATTCACATTTTGTGAATTTCTGGAGTCTTGTTTTTCACCAATGCCTTCAGTGCAGCTTGGACTTTTTCCTTCAGTAGTATTGGTTCCTGATCATATGCTATCTCTTGAAATGGCTGAATGTTGGCTAATTATTTTTGGTGTAATGACTCTGTGTATTCCTTCCATCTTGTTTTGATGCTTCCTGTGTCGTTTAATATTTTCCCCATAGAATCCTTCACTATTGCAACTTGAGGGTTGAATTTTTTCTTCAGTTCTTTCAGCTTGAGGAAAGCCAAGGATTTTCTTCCCTTTTGGTTTTCTGTCTTCAACTCTTTGTACACATCATTATAATAGTTTATTTTGTCTTCTTGAGCTGTCCTTTGAAATCTTCTGTTCAGTTCTTTTACTTCATCATTTCTTCTTTTTGCTTTAGTGGCTCCATTTGAGAGCAAGTTTCAGAGTCTCCTCTGACACCCGTCATGGTCTTTTCTTGCTTTTGTGTCTTTTCAGTGATCTCTTGCTGTCTTCATGTATGATGTCCTTGATGTCATTCCATAACTCGTCTGGTCTTTGGTCATTAGTTGTCAACACATCAAATCTATTCTTGAGATGGTCTCTAAATTCAGGTAGGATATACTCAAGGTCATACTTTGGCTTTCATGGACTTGCTCTGATTTGTTTCAATTTCAGCTTGAACTTGCATATGAGCAATTGATGGCCTGTTCCACAGTAGGGCCCTGGCCTTGTTCTGACTCATGATATTGAGCTTTTCTATCATCTCTTTCCACAGACGTAGTCATTTTGATTCCTGTGTATCCCATCTGGCGAGGTCCGTGTGTATAGTCACCGTTTATGTTGGTGAAAAAAGTTATTTGCAATGAAGAAGTTGTTGGTCTTGCAAAATTCTATCATTTGATTTCTGGCATTGCTTCTGTTACCAAGGCTGTGTTTTCCAACTACTGATCCTTCTTTGTTTCCAACTTTCAAATTCCAATCAACAGTAATTATCAATGCATCCTGATTGCATGTTTGATCAATTTCAGACTGCAGAAACTGGTAAAAATCTTCAGTTTCTTCATCTAGCAGTTGGTGCATAAACCTTGAATAATAGTTGTATTAACTGGTCTGTATGGAATATATCCTATCACTGACAGCCTCGTATTTCATGATAGATCTTGAAATGTTCTTTCTGACAATAAAGGCAATGCCATTCTCCTTCAAGTTTCATTCCCAGTATAGTAGATCACATGATTATCTGATTCAGAATGACCAATACCAGTCCATTTCAGCTCACTAATGCCTAGGATTGGAAACCCTGGTGGCATAGTGGTTCAGAGCTATGATGCTAACCAAAAGTTCAGCATTTCAAATCCACCAGGCACTCCTTGGAAACTCTATGGGGCAGTTCTACTCTATTCTATAGGGTTGCTATGAGTCAGAATCGACTCAACAGCAACGGGTTGGTTTGGTTGGTAATGCCTAGGATATCAATGTTTGTGTGTTCCATTTCATTTTAGTTGATTTCCAATTTCATACTTCGTTCATTCCAGGTTCTGATTATTAATGGAGTTTGCAGCTGTTTCTTCTCATTTTGAGTAGTGCCACATCAGCAAATGAAGGTCCTGAGAGCTAGACTCCCTCCATCCACGTCATCAAGGTTGACTCTACTTTGAGGAGGCTGCTCTTCCCCAGTCATCTTTGGAATGCATTCCAACCTGGGGGAGCTCATCTTCCAGCACTATATCAGACAGTGTTCCACTGCTATTTATAGGTTTTTCACTGGCTGATTTTTTTCAGAAGTAGACTTCTGGGTCCTTCCTCCTAGTCTGTCTTTGCGTGGAAGTTCAGCTGAAAGCTGTCTCCCATGGGTGACCCTGCTGGTATTTGAATACCAGTGGCATAGCTTCCAGCATCACAGCAACACCCAAGCCCCAAAAGTAGGATAAACTGACAGACACGTGGGGATGTGGCATGCTAAGAAATATTTAATCTGCTGGGGATTCTCAAGAAAGATATTTTCAGTAAGTATGAGAGATGTAAGCAAAGAGTACTTTGGGTACAGGTAATATAAAAGGAGAGTTAAGGCTTTCTGGAAAAGAAGAGAGTTAATGGAGAAAAATGAGAGTGAAACAGATGATAAAAACCGGGAGGTGCCTTTGACGCAAAGGGAAAGGGTTGAGTAACTATAAAATACATTTTTGAAGCTTCTATGTTACCTCTTGGAAACCCTGCTGGCATAGTGGTTAAGTGCTATGGCTGCTAACCATGAGATTGGCAGTTCGAATCTGCCAGGCGCTTCCTGGAAACTCTATTGGGCAGTTCTACTCTGTCCTATAGGGTCAGTATGAGTCGGAATCGACTCAACGGCAGTGAGTTTGGTTTTTTTGGTTTACGTTACCTCTTGAGTCGGAATCAACTCTGTGGCAGTGGGTTTGGTTTTTTGGTTTTATGTTACCTCTTGATGGGCACAGAGAGTATATGAGAGGGGAGTGCTTGGAGATAAGTCTGCAGAGATTTGAAAGAATAAGATGAAAAAGTATTTCATGAGCCCTTACGTGTACTAAGTTTTTGAGAACTGGGGAGATACAAAGGTGGCCATGATTTTTTTTATGACTTTAAGGAGGAAGGAAAGATACCAAGAGATGAACATTCAGGAGTGTTCTAGTGACTAAAGTTAAATTAGTGGAACAAATGGATCACATATAGAAAGTTCGTGGGATGGGATTCGAGGTGAGTAGGTGCAGTGACCTGGCCTAGGAATAATCTGTCACCCTACTATGGGGCATGAGTATGCAAACTTGGATTGTCACTAAATTTCAACAATTTCATTGATGCAACAGCTTTTTGTTTGGCTATGAATACCTAGAGTCTGCATTGCTTCCTCCCCAGCCCAGCAAGAATCTTCATCTTGCATCTTGTCTGCTCATATTAATAGTTAAAAAAAAAACCACATTTATTAATTTTTTACGTGCCAGTCCCTACACTAAGCACTGTGAATGGAGTACCTACCTTCATATCTCATTTCAGTCCCATGAAGTAGGTTCTCAATTGATGAGGAAACTGAGGCTAGTAGAGGTGAAGTCACTTCCCTAGGGTTGTATCTTGTAAGGGTTAGACCTGGGATTTGACCCAAGAAGTCTGCTCCAAATTCAGTGCACTCATCCTCCAAATCACACTGCCTCCGAGGGAGTACACTGTTGTTGTAAGTTGCTGTTGAGTCAGTTTTGACTCATGGCAACCCAAGTGTGCAGGGTAGAACTGCCTCACAGGATTTTCAAAGCTGTGATCTTTCATGAGCAGATTGTCAGAACAAACTTCTGAGGCACCTCTGGGTGGGTTTGAACTGCCAGCCTTTCGGATAGTAGTCAGTCCAGTGCTTAACCATTTGCACCACCCAGGGACTCCTCAAAGTAATACAGCCCTTGCAATTTTGCTGTCCTCTGAGAAAGGAGAAATAATGATTCTTCTGGCAGCGAGGAAACTACCTTGAGCTACATTAAGCATGTCCTTGATAGGCTTCCCTGTAAATCCTAGGTTTGACTATTACCATTGTTTACAACAACCTGAGATAACTCACCCATGCAATACATGTAGGAGTGACTCAATCTGATACCACAGCTTGACCTGATTTTCCAGCAGCTTAACAAGGCTTGAGAGAAGACACCACCATGAGAGTGAAGACTGCATGTAGGTCACATTTTCCCAGAGGTGAATGGGGACAATGGGAATAAAAGATGCCTGTCAGACACATCAACATTTGTGCTTGCTGTAGATATTAACACACTGTCCTGAAGAAGTCACCTGCAGTCCTTCTTTACCCTTTAACAAAAAAAAACTGCAAATTTTGTAAAATACAAAACCCTGAATGACTTTACTTGATGTAATTCATTATTTTGGATACCTTATCTTGCTTATTTTTCTCGATGATGAAAGAGGAGTGTAAGCTCATGTTTTAGTCTGCACTTACCACAGTCTCCTCCAACCGAAAAACTTCACAGGGGGAGGAGGAGAGCAGGGAGAACAAGGAAGATAGCTGTGTACTGTACCCTGAATTCTTATGTGTGATGTCCCTTCTCTTAATGAGGTCGGCTCTTTCTACTTAATATACTTCTGACGGTATTGAACTAGTAATAAATCCATTCCATTTTTCATGTCACAAATATTTGACCAGAAAAGGAAAAAAAAAAAAGGATTTAATCACAAAGCAGCTAAAGTCAAATTCATAAATAATAATGTTTTAAAAGGTTAGCCATTCCTATTCCACACAAATGGCAAATCCTTGCATTATTCATATCTGAGTTGACCTTGTGTGATTCTTAAATTTTCCTCTGATCTGCTTAAAAAGGTAGTTGGTTCTTCTGGGAATCTGTGCCATGTGGTGTTATTTTTTGAAAGATAGACTCAAATCATATGTCAATTGATTTTCCCTACTTACCCTACTAATGGTCCTTAGGCGTGCTATGTAAGCAAATTTATACCTCTCTCATGATACTACTGGAAAAAAGAAGATTGGCGATTCAGATTTAAACTCTGAGATGATAAGCCTAGGAAAAGAAAAAAAAAAAGGAAAATTCCTCAATTCCATAACTATAATTACTGGTCTAAATTCTACATTTAAATTTACAGGCTCAGCAGCTTTTGTTGATTTTGGAGTGGGAGGGGAACACAAATATTTAAACCACTGAAAACAACTCCCATTCTCTTCATTCCAGGCTACCTCAAGTTGGTGAAAGAGATGGAACAACAAAAGCAAAAATGTGTGGGAATCTGGAAAAAGGCAGTGAGGTGAGCAACTATGGAAATGAATGAACTGTTTAGTGATGGTTAGAGTTAAATAAAAAGTAGCTGAAAATGTGAAATCTGGTGTCTTAACAGAAGAGTATGGAAATAAGTGACAAAAGACATGAGCTTTTAGCTGGATTCTGATATGTGCTAGCTGTGTGACCTGGGCTTCAGTTTCCTCATTTATTTAAAACAGCTATTAAAAGTGAGGAATTATCCTACCTGTCATGCTCACCTTACTTGATAAGAGCCAGATGAAATTAAGAGTGAAGTGCCTTGTTTACTCTAACTCATGGAATGTCATTGGTACTGAGCATTGTTATGGATTGAGCCATGTTCTGCAAAAAGATATGTTGAAGTCCTAACCCTTGGTGCCTGTGAATATGACCTTGTTTGGAAATAGGGTCTTTGAAGATGTTATTGGTTAAGTTAACACGAGGTCACATTGAAGTAGGTAGGCCCTAATCCAATGTGAGTTGTGTTCCTATAAAAGAGGAGAAGAGACACAGAGACAGACATAGAGGGGAAGGTCATGTAAAGGTGGAGGCAAGATTGCAGTGATGCATCCATCCGCTAGTACAGGAATATCAAAGGTTGCCTGGAACCACCAGAAGCTAGGAAGAGGCAAGGGAGGATCTTACCCTAGAGCCTTCAGAGAGAGCACGGCCATGTTGACATATTGTATTCACACTTCCAGCCTCCAAAGCTGTGAGACAATACGTTTCTATTGCTTTAAGTCATCCATTTTGTGGCAACTGGGAAACTAATACAAGTGTTTAAAGACAACTAACTGTTTAGGCAGATAAAATGCCTGGGGCATAATGACCTGCACAAGGTTTGGGAGCAGGGATAACCAGATATGTGGGAGGGGCATTTGAAGATAATAGACCAGAGATAGAAAGCTCAAAATTCTATAGGGACTAGGGTCACAAAACAACATTGTGAAGCAGGACAGATGGGGGCTGTGGAAGTCACACGACCTGCTTCAAGGTAGGAGGGAGTTCCTCAGCCTCAACATTTTTCTACCATACAAGAATCCTAGTGATAATTTCTAGATGTTGCAATTATTCACAGATTTTCATGTGATATCTACTGATTTTAAAAATTAAAATTACAAGATGGGAGTTGAAGATTACTCGTGGATGAACAAGGGGCATAAACTGGTCATGAACTGCCTGTTCTATAAAGCAGGGTTAATTAATATTTGAGCAGAAAATGAGACACTCACTTTAAGCATATATTTGCCTCTGCCCAATATATGTGTATGTGTGTGTGTATATACATATATATATATATCCTGTGTTTCACATAATATATTGCATCAAAAACAATTACACAACAATAACAACAGCAACAATAACAAAATAAGTCTGCTTGGCATCTGTTTAACGTCTGTTCTGTACACGAGCCCTCCTCAGCACACATCCTTCTCTTGTCCATGCTTCTTTTGCTTTTGCATGTTCAACTGCTAAGTATTTCCTGGACACAACTGACTTGTCACAATTCTTTGATTTCTCAAATGCTATTTTTTTCTACATAAACCTCTCTTCTGATTTTTCCATAACAGAGGTGAGAATTTTTCTTTAAAATCCAACTCAGATGAAACTGCCTCACCCATTTTCTGAACTTCTGGTATTTATTGTGTTCTGTGTTTCCATAGTTCTTCGCTCATATTTCCTTAAGAGCATTTACTAAGTTGAGTGAAATGTAAAACATGATTTTTCCCAATAGACTGTGAGCTTCTTACAGTTAGGGACTGGATTTTTCCACTCTACAATTCCGGCACATAAAGTGGCAATTGAAATATCATGGGTTCTCCGGAAATATTTGTAGAAAGAATAAATGATAGCCTTCCATTTTCACCAAAGTTGTAGAAAGCTGAAAAGAGTATTTCTTGGCCCACTTTAATAACAAACTAAAGCTGGATAAAATACAAAATCATAACTTTTCTTGACTCTAGGAAGATCAGGGGTTACAGGACAACCATGCAGCCTAAAATCCAAGGAAAAATGAGCCCTTCTAAGAAGAGGTAGAATGCAAGCACATGTTCATTTGTAGCAAAATATTGGAGTAAAAAAATATTGAGCATCATGCAAGTGGGTAATAAGAGTTTAGGCAAAAAATTTTAACAAACTGCTAAATGTCTAACGTGGGTTACTGTAAGAGTAGACAACCTGTGGGATCCAAAACTAATGGAAACACTATTATTTACCTAACTCTCTAGTGTTCTAAGGAGCCCTGGTGGAGCAGTGATTAAGAGCTCAGCTGTAAATCAAAAGTTCAGCAGTTCAAATCCACCAGCCTCTTCTTGGGACCCCTATGGGCAGTTCTACACTGTCCTATAGGGCCTTTAAGAGTCAGAATTGACTTGATGGCAATGGGTTTTTTTTTTTTTTAAATACTGTTCTAAGCACAAAGTACTTCATTTATTATTGAATGATACACTATAAAGCAAGGGAAAAAAATACTGTCAAGTAATTAATAGGACCAGGTACAGAGATAACCCAGATTTTGAAACTATCAGACAAGTAATTAAAAATAACAGTAACTAGTACGTTAAACTTCCTAGATAAGAAGTTGAACAATATGCATAAACACATGGGGGATTTCTAAAAGACATGGAAATACAATCACATGTCAAATAAAAATGCTAGGAAACAAACAAACAAAACTGAAAACAGAAATGAGAATTTCCTATGATAGGTTTATCAGTAAACTCAACGTGGCCAGAGGGGAAACGTCAATGGACCTAAAGATAGATCAGCAGGGAAATTACCTACACTGAAACACCAAGAGGGAAAAAAAGAAAAACAAACTAAAAAGCACAGAGCATATGAGAGCTGTGGGAAAATTTCAAAAGCTCTAACAAATATAGACTGAAATTCCAGAAGGCGAATCAAGAGAAAATGAGGGAGAGTATTATTTTCCCAAAAGAATGAAATACATCAAATCACAGATCTAAGAGGCTCAGATTACATAAAGCAAAATAACATCAAGAAAAGAAAAACACAACAAATCAGACAAACAAACAAACAAAAAACACCTAGATACATCGCAGACAAAGAGAAAAAACTGAAGGCAGCTAGGGAAAAAAAGATACGTTACATACAGATAAGCAAATTGATGAATATAGCAGACTTCTAAACAGAAACTATGAGAGAAAGGAAACAGTGGAATGACTTCTGAAAATACTGAGGAAAGAGCAAACAAAAAGCTAACCCAGAAGTTCATACCCGGTGAAAATATCTTTCAAAAATGAAGATGAAATACTTTTTTTCCAAGCACACAAAATCTGAGAAAAATCACTATTTCTAAGTTATACTAAATGTTAAAAGAATTTCTTCAGGCAGAAGGCATATGATACAAGACACAAACCAGGACTACACAAAGTAATAAAGATTTCCAGAAATTGATATAATTAAGATAAATAGGAAAGATATTTTTTCTAATTTTTAATTGTTTTAGAAGATAATTTATTAAAGCAAAAATAGTAGCAATGCATTGTGGATTCATAACATCTATAAAAATAAAATGTATGATAATGATAGTAAAACAGATAAGAAAGAGAATTTAGAACTATACCGTTATAAGGGTTTTACATCACACTTGAAATTTTATAACATTATTTGAAGATACAGTATGATAAATTAAAAATGTGTATTGTAAACCTTAGGGCAGAGTTTCTCAACCTTGGCATTATTGACATTTTGTACCAGTGGGGGGCTTCTCTGTGCATCTACCTACTAAATGCCAGCTGCATGCCACCAGTTGTGACAACCAAAAATGTCTGTAGGCATTTGAAGGCATAATTGCCCCTGTTGACAAATAGTTCCTTAAGGCAACCAGTATAACAACATAAAAAAGGTATAAATAATAAGCCAGCATTATAGACAAACAGGAATAAAAAGAATATTCAATTAAATAAAAAGTGGAGGAAAAAGAGAAAAAAAGAAACAAAAGACATATGGAACAGCTAGTAAGATTAGATGTTTCAACTCAATCTGATAGATACTAAAAGGATAAAGGGACAAATACCATAATTTTGGTTTTAAAATTCACAATTCTTACCTGGTAATTGATAGTAGAAGTAGACAGAAAACCAGCAGAGATATAGAAGTTCTGAACAACAGTATAAACCAACTTGACCTTATGACAATTTAACAATAGCAGAATGCATATTTTTCAAGTGCACATGGAACATTCACCAAGTTAAACTATATTCTAGATCATAAAACAAACCTCAACCAATTTAAACAAATTGAAACCATATAAAGTATATCCTCTGGTCAAAATGAGATTAAATAGAAACCAATAATAGAAAGATACCTTGAAAAATCCCCAAATATTTGGAGATGTTAAAACACAGTTATAAATAATCTGTTTATCAAAGAGGAAATCATAAGGAAATTGGAAAATATTTTTGAATGAATAGCTCAAAAAGGAAATTAGAAAGAATTTTGGACTGAGTGAAAATGAAAACACAGCATATCTAAATATGTAAAACATAGCTAAAAAGTGCTTAAAGGGAGATTTATATCACCAAATGTTTATATTGGAAAAGAAGATACCAAATTTATTACCTGAACTTCACAAAGAACAAATTTAACCAATGCAAGCAGAAGGAAGTAATAAAGAGCAGGAATAAATGAAACTGAAAACAGGAAAAAATAAATAGAAGGAATGGATGAACCTAAAAGATAGTTCTTTGGGAAGATAAAAAAAAGAAAAAGAAAAAAGAGAGAGCGAGAGAAAAAGAAAAACCTCTAGCAGACAGTTCAAGAAAAGGGAAGAAACAAATTAACTGTACCAGGAATGAAAGAAAGGACATCATGATAGTTTCTACAAATACTTAAGATAACAAAATAATATTAAGAAAAACTTTATGCTCCTAAATTTGACAACTTAGATGAAATGAACAAATTCCTTGAAGGACACAAAGTACAAAAGCTCATTCAACAAGAAATAAATAAACAACATAGACCACATGTTCAGGTAGTCATGTTAGAAACCTGAAAGGACCTGAGGCTTCTTACTTCTTACAGGTCTCAGTACCCTGAAAAAGATGCTGTCATAAAAGGTGGTTTGTGGAAAGAAACAGAGAAACTCTGATAATACAGGAAAAGTAACTGTTCAATCTGTAAGATCATGGAATGTGACCCAGGCAAAATTTTAATATAAATCTTAGAGGAAAAAAACCTTAAAATCATTGTGTGAGTCAAAATGGGATATCAAGTAATCACATCTCTTTAAAAGAATCAATCAATATTTGTTGGGGGTTGAATGAATTGAATGAAGATAATGGATTAAAGAGGCCAGAGTACAAGTTATATTCTAGAGCAGAAGTTACGTATGCTAAGTTTAGCTCCTGAATAGAATAGCATTAATGCAAGGTCCTCAAAATCTAGCAGATGAACATGAGAGAGAAATTTTGTAGAATAGCCCAGGGAAGAAGAAAGAAGAGGAAGAAGAAATGATGCAGAAGCAAAGGGAAGTGGGGGTAGGGGGGAAAGGAGAAGAAAAAGGAAGGGGATGAAGAGGAGGAGGAGAAAGAACAACAAATGATAATAATTACGTAAGAGTTCACATTATGCTAAGCATTTTATATCTATTATTTCTTTGAACCTCACATCTATACACTGAGTGAGGTATTACCGCCTCTATTTTACAGTTGAAGAAATTGGAATTTATTGAGATACACAGCTAATTAGTAATGGTGCCCTCATCCTAAACCAGTATGTAATATTGCCTCCCAGTAAGAGGGAAAAGAGACAAGGTGTAGGAGCTAGGATCTAGCTATTAGGAAAACTAATTTCCAAAGATGGTGTCTATTTTCACTGGTCCAAAGGTGAGGGCCCAGATAATACCTCAAGGAGCGTGACTTACTTCACTTTAAAGGAATCATATCCCTCTATCTTGGGGGCCCTGGTGGTGCAGTCATTAAATGAATTAGCTGCTAACTGAAAGGTTTGCGGTATGAAACCCCCAGCAGCTCTGCAGGAGGAAGATGTGGCAGTCTGCTTCTACAGAGATTTACAGCCTCGGAAACACTATGGGGTCACTATGAGTTGGAATCGACTCTATGGCAGTGGGGGTATCTTTGGTTCTAAAAGAAACTGGCATTTTTTTATACTGTGACCATCGTAGTACTAAAAAGATAGAGGTAAAGAAGAAGCTGAAGGACTAGCAGTGAAATTGAATGCCCTTTGTTCATGGGAAAATGTGTGGAAGAAAGCAACTGCCAAAGAACAAGGCATGAAAGGTTAGGGGAAAGAAATAGCGTGAGCTGAGAGGAATATTGAACTTAGCCCTAGGGGTATTATAGCAGAACATTGAGTTCATAAGCTTCCTGTAGCACACAGACAAAAATACTATAAAACCAAAAACAAACAAAAACTTTGCTGTAGAGTTGATTCCGACTAAGAGCGACCGTATAGTTCAGAGTAGAGCTGCCCCACAGGGTTTCCAAGGAGCAGATGGTGGATTCAAACTGCAGACCTCTTGATTAGCAGCTGAGCTCTCAACCATTGTGCCACCAAGGGCTCCACAAATTCTGCAGAAGGAAACAAAGTTGACAGAGGAAAGAGAAAGAGGGTAGTTAGTTAAGACAACGGGGTTGATGCTGACCTAGTCATCTGTAGCCAGAAAAGGTTTAACTCTGGATGAAGAGGACTTGGAGGTCAAAGCTAAATTCACTTTTCTAGAGTATCTCAAAAAGAAGTGTATTATATGTAATTTAAACATTTAAAACTTAAATGCCAACCGCCTAACAATGTGTCTGGCACATATATAATAGATGCCAAGTGAATGATGGAGACTCTGATCTTCAGAAATCAATTTGAGGAGATTACAGGAAAATATCTAACATATCATCTGAACCAGGCCAGTGTACATGTGCATGTGTGTGAATGTACACGTGCACCATACCACACACAGCTGATATTCATCAACGGTACAAGATACAGCTGTATAAGCTGTTTACAAAGTACAACCATTTCAGTAATTAGCGATCCTTTCTGACAGGTTGTGCCCATGCCTTTCTGGTTCATAAGTGTTTTGAATGATCACCGCTGTGCCCAAGTGAGCATTCACACCCTGACCTTCTCATACACACATTCGTTGTGCTTCTCCAGGAGAAATGATAGAGTGAGGAAGATTTATAGGTTTTGGAGGCAGGTAAACTAGATTTTTAATCCAGGATCTTACACTTACTAGTAGTATGACTGAAGGTAAGCTTCTTAAAACAATCTTAGATTCTCCTACATAAAATTTGGATAATATTAACACCTATGACATAATATTTTATTGAACTCAAATGTACAAAGTATGCCAGAAAAAGAGGAAATTCCTTGTTTTCCTAATAAGATAATGCAAAGAATGTTTTGGGGGAAATGGAATATATAAATTTTAGAGATATGTTTAAGAGTCAAATGTCTATAAATTTAATAATTTATTACAAAATATTTAAATCAATATTATATAAAACAATATACAAATTTGGAATAATTGTTTTTTCCAGTCTCATAGTTCATTTTAAAATGTATAGGAACTCTTCAAAAGCTTCTTAGATATCACTATCTTCATTATCTTAGGGATATTTTAAAGGCATTTAACACACTTTTCCATAGCATGTCATCTTTCCCTCTAAATTGTTAGAAATATAGCATAGCATCTTTGGGATCTGCAAAGCATGCTGTCATAACAAATTTTATACAAAGGTGAAAATATCTACTCTTACAACATCAAGACAATTGTTCGTTTATGCTATAGACAGGTGTTCAAAATCTCTACAAAGTAGCCTTTTTCTGTACCTTGTTGTTAGAGGGCTAGCTAATGATATCATTCAATTATTTGCAGTTGCAAAATAATATCACCTGGAATAGCACTTTCTGGTTGTATGAAACGAACTTAGCCTAAAGATCTTTCCAAAATGGGAAAATCTTACACAAAACAAAGCAATTGAGAGAAAATCACATAATACATAAATGGCTTTCTTGTTTATGGTCCCTGGGTGGTGCAAGTGGTTTGGAATTGGTTGTCAACCTAAAGGTTAGTGGTTTGAACCCACCCAGTAGTACCATGGAAGAAAGGTCTGCAATCTGCTTCCATAAACATTATACCCAAGAAAATCCTACAGAGCAGTTCTACTATGCAGTACATGGGGTCACCATGTCAGAATTGACTTGATGGCAACAAGTTTAGTTTACAAGATATACGCACATATATTTGGGAGGGGGCTTTCTTCTTATATTCAAAAAGATATGTTTAAGAAGACTGACAGAGAGTGGGTTTTTAAAATGTTAGATCTCCCTATTTGTTTTTCTTAACTATTTAGTGAACACTGTCAAAGTGATTCCATAAAATGGGTTCAGTTCTTCTCAACCAGTCTCTTTAGCTGTTTTTGAAACATACTACGTGGGGTGAAAGCATCCTCCAGGTATTGATAAGTAGAAGAACCTGACCTCGAAGACCAAATGACACTCAAGTTCCTGATGCTCCTAGGCTGAGTATGAAATCTCTGTATTGAGCTCTTTTTCTACCTAATTGTACCACACTTCACTAGAGAAAATTTGAACAATATCTAGTTTCTGAGGTTGTAAACAGTGAGTGTTTGGAGTAAAGTAAATATGGTCAGGGATGGCTAATTTGCATTATTTTCTTTGACCATTTCAACATCACAGAGGGTAATGTATCCCCAAAACTTTCTCCCTCCGAACTGCCTTTCCAAACATGTTTCCCTTTGCTCTCCTGTACATACCTTTTGTTCCAGTTTAACTGAGCTTCTAATTGTTTTTTATAAAACCCTAATCTAGTCTGCCTCCAGGTTTTTCCTAATGCAATTCCATCACTTATGATGAAAGCACACAAATCGCATTAAATGACTCCCCATACAGCACTGGCTAGTTAAAAGCTATTTGTCTTTACAATATTTTATTTATATGTATTTTAAGACATTATAGTATGCTCTTAATTATGTCTTTTGCTTACTTGTGCTGTCAGCAAGAGTTAGCTGGGGCAAAGAGCTTTGGTGAACCACATTGTAAACTGCTTCAGCCAGTGATACTCCATGATCTTGACATGAATTGGGCATTTTCTGCCATGTGCAATGCAGGCCTGTGGGTCCCTTCATTGTGAGCTTTCTTTCCTCCACTTGTATTATACCTTATGGGGTGATTTTTTAAGTTACGATGCCTGACAAAAGTTGTGCAAGAGATAGAACTAGACATGCTTCAAAGCAACAAAAAGAGTCATTCGAAATTTAACTTCTTTTTCAAGGACGTGGTTGAGGAAACAGAGGGTAAAGAGCAAAAGACAATTAAGAATTGATGGAAGTTATTTGACAAAAAGAAGGACATCTAATATCACTACAGCCTTGAAAGATTATACAAAAATTTTTTGAACAGCAGCTGACAGGATCACTGGCTGGGGGCATGCCATGACTTCAGGGCATTTGAAGGGAAGAGAGGAATAATTATCAACATACAGTATTAGGAACTAGTTAGCTCACACAATTTCTAGAATGCACACAATCTCTCCCAAATCCTTAAAACTAGTTATGTGTTTATTTGTTGAATAAACTACCTATTAAGAAGCCCCCTAAATTAATGAATGGGCTCTGAATGAATCAAGAATTAATGAGAATAGTAGGTGGCCACTAAAGACTATGACTACCCATTTAGTCTTCATACCTTGTTGTTTGTGTGACATAGCTTTGAACTCCTGATTTGAGGTCATCTACCAATATCTTTAATAAAATAGAGGCAACATTAGATTCTGTATCATTGATTAGTTATTAACACTGAGTCCAATCCTTGCTTCTTTTCTCAAATCCCTCTGAGGTCACACCTGCAAGAATTTACTTCCATATGCTCCTTTAACCACTGATCCAAAGAAGATAATTCCCAAAATTATAGTTTCTCAATCTATGCCATTTACATTAGGGAGGATACTTTTAGTTTACAGAGCAGAAGCAAAATACGAATCAACTAAACTAGAAAGAGAGGGAGATGGAACGGAAGAGAGAGATTATTCTCTAATGTAAGTAGGAAGCTGGAAGATTTTGGGCCTTAGCTAGTGATGAGAAGGTCTCATATAATAATTGCAGGACTTTCCCTTCTCTGTTTACTGGCTGCATTATAACACAGGCTCTATCCCTAACCCAAAATGAGGAGAGTCTCTCTTCCAAAACTGACTGTTTCTCCTCTGGGGTAATTCTAGTTTGCCTCCTTTGGTCACCTGCCCTTCCCAGGACAAATTAGTGAGGCCAGGTAGGTAGCACACACTGAGTGGTCAACCTGAATCTTATGTCCCTCCTTGCGGAATGGGAATGGCACATTTAGTTGAGAGTTCCTCCTGGACCACCCCAAAGTGAAGGAAAAAGGGGTGTTCAAATGGGGGGGGGCGGTGAATAACAGAACCATTATACGCACCTTTTCTAACTGTGTGCCTCCTAGAGTCCAGGGGATAGATCAACCAGGTTGAAAAGTACATTTGCTCATGTTTTTTGCTCCAATTTGCCTTCCATCTCACCAAAACTTAACTTACAAAAATTTCTCTTCATTCTTTACAGTGTAGTTTAAATCTCCATGAAACCCCAAGAATGGAATAAATCACTCCTTCCTCTGAAATCCTGTAGAACTTATTATCTAAATCACATTTTTAGTTCAAACCAATTTGCCGAACTGTCGTGTGCTTGTGTAATACGTAGGACATTCTGCTAAGGAGGTATAGAGATGAAATGATCCTTGCATTAGGACATTTAAAATATAGTGGGTGAGATCGGCTTGCACATGACCAACTAAAAATGAGGCTGTCTTTGCAAATATGCTCCCAGAGCCATGCGCTTTCCTGCCTCTTGTTAGTGCTGTTTCTTCTGTGTGCAGTGCCCAGTTCCTAATCTTTCTTTCAGATAGAACCCAAATATTATTTCCTGAGCAAAAATTAAAAAAAAAAAAATTCTTTCTACCATTATGGTGTGTGCGTGTGTGTGTGTGTGTGTGTTTCCTTTACCCCACTGTAAGCATCTGAAAGACTAGGGATGTATTTATTAAATCCTCATTTCTCTGGATCTACCATATCATTCAGCACATGGTGAGTCTTCAATAAACAGAGAATAAACATATATCTTACTTTCTGTGTGTTATCTTTGGGTCCTTTAGAGCTGGGAGCACAAAGACCTTTGAATCTGGGTAGACTTTGTACTCTTCACAAGAACCTACATGCTACTATTCATATCCCCATTTTACAGATGCAAAAACTGAGGCACAGAAGTGAAATAATTTTCCCAAAACCCATAGCTTTCAGATGGCAGAGATATGGCTTGAACCCAGGCAATGCAGCTGAACAGAAGATTTCAAAGGGTGGCTGACGAAGACCAAGTAAAGTGTTATGATGACACATGCAAAGACTTGGAGATAGAAAACCAAAAGGGAAGAACACGCTCAGCATTTTGCAAGCT
The DNA here is from genome assembly GCF_030014295.1 of Loxodonta africana. NCBI lineage: Eukaryota > Metazoa > Chordata > Mammalia > Proboscidea > Elephantidae > Loxodonta > Loxodonta africana. The sequence continues at coordinate 78,342,285 of NC_087355.1, read as the reverse complement.
GAAAGAACTGAAGAAAAAATTCAAGCCTCGAGTTGCGATACTGAAAGATTCTACAGATAAAATATTAAACGACACAGGAAGCATCAAAAGAAGATGGAAGAAATACACAAAGTCACTATACCAAAAAGATTTGGTTGACATTCAACCATTTCAGGAGGTAACATATGATCAGGAACCGATAGTATTGAAGGAAGAAGTCCAAGCTGCACTGAAGGCATTGGTGAAAAACAAGGCTCTGGGAATTGACAGAATACCAATTGAGAGGTTTCAGCAAACAGAGGATGTGCTGGAAGTGCCCACTCATCTATGCCAAGAAATTTGGAAGACAGCTACCTGGTCAACCGACTGGAAGAGATCCATATTTATGCCTATTCCCAAGAAAGGTGATCCAAATGAATGCGAAAATTATCGGACAATATCATTAATATCACATGCAAGCAAAATTTTGGTGAAGATCATTCAAAAGTGGCTGCAGCAGTTTATCAACAGGGAACTCCCAGAAATTCAAGCTAGATTCAGAAGAGCACGCGGAGCCAGGGATATCATTGTTGATGTCAAATGTATCCTTGCTGAAAGCAGAGAATACCAGAAAGATGTTTACCTGTGTTTTACTGACTGCTAAGGTATTCAACTGTGTGGATCATAGCAATTATGGATAACATTGCAGAGAATGGGAATTCTGGAACACTTAATTGTGGTCATGAGGAATCTGTAACTGGATCAAGAGGCAGTTGTCCAAACAGAACAAGGGGATACTGCGTGGTTTAAAGTCAGGAAAGGTGTGTGTCAGGGTTGTATCTTTTCACCGTACCTACTCAATCTGTATGCTGAGCAAATAATCTGAGAAACTGGGCTATATGAAGAAGAACTGGGCATCAGGATTGGAGTAAGACTCATTAACAACCTGCAATAAGCAGATGAACACAACCTTGTTTGCTGAAAGTGAAGAGGACTTGAAGCACTTACTGATGAAGATCAAAGACCACAGCCTTCAGTGTGGATTACATCTCAACATAAAGAAAACAGAAGTCCTCCCAACTGGACCAATAAGCAACACCATGATAAGTGGAGAAAAGATTGAGGTTGTCAAGGATTTCACTTTGCTTGGATCCACAATCAACATCCATGGAAGCAGCAGTCAAGAAATCAAAAGACACATTGCACTGGGCAAATCTGCTGCAAAGGACCTCTTCAAAGCTTTGAATAGCAAAGATGTCACCTTGAGGATTAAGGTAGGCCTGACCCAAGTGATGGTCTTTTCAATTGCCTCATATGCATGCCAAAGCTGGAAAATGAATAAGGTAAACTGAAGAAGAATCGATGCCTTTGAATTGTGCTGTTGACGGAGAATATTGAATATTCCACGGACTGCCAAAAGAATGAACAAATCTGTCTTGGAAGAAGTACAACCAGAGAGCTCCTTAGAAGCAAGGATGGCAAGACTACCTCTCACATACTTTGGACATGTTATCAGAAGGGATCAGTCCCTGGAGAAAGACAGCATGCTTGGTAAAATGGAGGCTCAAAGAGATGGATTGACACAGTGGCTGCAACAATGGGCTCAAGCATAACAACAATTGTGAGGACGGCACAGGACTGGGCTGTGTTTCTTTCTGATTGTGCATAGGGTCGCTATGAGTCTGAACTGATTTGACGGCACCTAACAACAACAACAACAATGCAGCTCTGTACTTAGCTCTTAACCAACATTTTATACTGCTTCTCCAAGAGTCTGTAGTATTTTTTAATGGCATACCATATCCTAGGGGTTCAGCAACTATTATTTCCTTTCCTGTTCCCTTTTTATTCTGACTTTACTTCCCTTCCTTCCTTAATTGAATAGAAATGAAAATCAAGTGCACATGGAGGTGCTTTCCAAGATAGATAGCATTTTTTTTTTTTCTCAAAATTAAATTAAATTAAAAGGAAAGCTTACCTCTCTATTGTTTGATGCTAGCAACCTAACTCCCTGGGTCTGCTTTTGACATCATTTTTGGAGATAGCATTTCTATTTGACCACATGCAAATTTCATTGGAATATCAAGGATTCAAATGAAAGTGCAGCCCAGAGACATTCATTTATACAGAAAATGGCAGAAATCAGCAAATGCCAAGTGATGTAGTCAGAGGTCTCTGGCACAGATCCCCATGGAGCTTTCATCTACTGGAAGCATGTCACTCATCATGGCATTTTGTGGGGAACCACAACTGAAGAGCCAGGGCACATTCCCATAAAATGGTTATCAGATGCAAGTCTGCAGTTTCTCAAAGAGCGTCCTGTGGCTTCAAATTAGCAGTTCACCGCAGACTTAAAGACAATTCCAGGGGCCTCTTTCTCCAGTTCTCCTCAAAAAAAAAGAAAATTAGTCAAACATAACTTTGGAGAGAAGTAATTCATTCCCTGTGATCCTCAGATACATTGAATTACCAGAAGCAACTGTGTTGAGAATGAAGATAAAGTAGCTTCTAATGTGAGTGGACTAGATGGGGGTAGGGCAATCCTTAGCTCCCAGTGGTATTTGAGACATAAAAAAAAAAAAAAATGCCTACAGCAAGAAGAGATTTAAGAGACAATTAGCAAAGCTTTGCCCTCATTTGGGGCACTGATGGCACGGTGGTTAAGAGCTCGGGTGCTAACCAAAAGGTCAGCAGTTCGAATTCATCAGCTGCTCCTTGGAAATGCTATGGGGCAGTTCTACTCTGTCCTATAGGGTCACTATGAGTCAGAATCGACTCCATGGCAACGAGTTTAGTTTTTCTGGTTGCCCTTATTTATGAACAAGAAAATGTAGCCCTAGCAAGATCACATAAGCTGACTGAAAAGAAGCAGGACCTCAAACACGACACTGGTAACTCTTAATCCAGTGTTCTTAGTACAATGAATATGAGTTTGGAGGCTTGCAACTCACCTCTGCTCCTAACTACTACCTGAAATGCAAGAATGTTGAGAATGTTCTTTAATGTCTCAGAACTTTACTTTCAAGGCTACTTTATGCATTAGAGATAATGTATATGCGAGGACATAGTAGGCAACTATTATGATTGTTATTTTATCTCTATCCCCTCTTTGAAAAACTACATACAACATAAAACAAGTGTGTTCATTGAGACCTGCCCTATGCTAAATGGCCAGACGATTCCATAATCTAGTGTATTTTTCTATACATACCTAGTTGATATGTTATTTTGTTTCTTGAATGGTTGGTTATTTTGTTTTCACTTGTTTTCTGTACCAGACCAATAAAGAGACCCATTAAAGTTGGGTCTAAAATGCAGGAGAAAATTTACTGGTACTCATCTTGATCAATAATGATTGGCATAGCCGTATTAATCATGCAATGATCTGAGTCGATCATTAATTAAGATCTACAGTGGAGAACTGTATCACCTGAGATTTCCGTGCACTAGTCCTTTATACTGCCCTTCTTAAGACATAGCCAGTGTTTTAATACATTAGTTTGAAAAGAACATAAACCAATAGGATTCTTATAAATTTTTTTTTAAAAAGGAAATGTTTCCAGTGCTGACATTTTAAGATACTGTGGGAAATGATAACAGTATTATTTTTGAATAACTTGGCCTTAGTCATTAAAAAGGTGCATAATGAAAAAAGAATAGGATTCGAAGGCTTCATTTGCTGCCTGGCTCTGTCAGATGCAAGGTACATGACCTTGGGTATTTTCTTTGCCTCTCTGTGGTTTAGTGGTGTCACCTGTAATAGTACCTATTTATCTAGTTCACAGGGTAGTTGTGAGATATAAATTGAGAAGCAAATATGATGATCCTGAGGGTAACAATCTATCTATTGTGCACATGGACCATGTGCCAGGCACTGTGCTGATCTTTTTATTTTCACAGTAGCCCTCTAAGGAAGACATTAAAATTGACTCTCATTTACTGGAAAGTTGGAGTGATTTGCTCAATGACACACAATAAGTGGTAAAGCTGGTGTCTGTACCTAGGTCCTTTGACTCCTGAGACCATGCTTTCCATTGCTACTCTACTGTGCCTCTCACTCTTGGCACAAAGTGAATCCTCAATAAGTGTTTGTTTCCCTCTTGCTTTTCTTTCTGTTTCTACCTCTTCTCAATCCCTTTGATCAGACTTTGCTAATTCAGTAAATATGTATTCATTAAGTTATGAGTTGAAAGCATTGTATTTGGAAAGAAAAGAAAATCCAGAAACTGACTCAGTTGGGGACATAGTCAAATATATGCAGTCACAAGAGTAGCAAAAGAAGCCTGGGAAACATAATAACATAGATTAGTGGGTAAGTGCAATGGATGAGAAATCTAACACTAAGGTAGAACTGTGAGTTCCCATACCGGGGGGTGACACGAGGAGGGGGCCGGAGAGTGGAAAGGCATTGAGAATGTGACATAGGAATGAAGACAAAGTAAAAAGATTCTTGGATGGTGTAAACGATTAATGTGGTCAGCTGGTAACCAAAAGGCTGCAGGTTCAAGACTATTTCAAGGTGCCCTGGAGAAAGGCCTGAACATCTACTTCTGAAAAATTAGCTATTGAAAACGCTATGGAGTATAGTTCTACTTTGACGCAAATGGTGTCGCCATGACTCACAGTTGGCTCAATGGCAACTGGTTAAAATGATTTGTTAAAGCATCTGGAACAGGAATTTTTTTTTCTTGCAAAAAGATAGGGAACTCTTTAAAGCGCTTCATGCCATGCAGTGTTAATGAGGGGGTGTCTGGCAGAGAGCCTTGAAAGGCATCTATAAGCACCTTTGCAGAATTGGTGCAGAGGTGAACATAAAAAATGGTGACACATCAGTGATGCTGTGTGTAGAAACCAAGATAGTGCCATGGAAATTCATGGCAGCTATTTGGGTTACTGTTGTTATTGTACTTAATACTTTTTTTTCCTCTAATTTTAGGTACTTCCTGATTACATTATATTCAAAACAATAACAATAGGATCTACCATTTATTGAGTCGCTATGAGTCGGAATCACTCCATGGCAACGGGTTTGGTTTTGGTTTCTCAGTGTATACCCTGGACCATGGAAAGTATATAATGTGCATTATTCAATAAATATGGATTGAACACTACTATATACCAGGCTTTTCCAGGCACTAGGGGTTTAACAGTGAGTAAAAATGACAAAAACCCAGAGTGGAAAGGGGGAGAGTTCTGACACATTGCAGGGATTGCAACCAATGTCACAAAACAATTTGTATACCAATTTTTGAATGAGAAACTAATGTGCACTGTAAACTTTCACCTAACACATAATTTAAAAAAAAAAAAAAGATAAAAACCCCTGTTCTGATGACACTCATGTTCTAGTGAGGAGAGAGAGACAGTACACAAAAGGATGATGAGTGACCTGGAGACAAATAGACCTAACAAGGAGGATGGCGACTGTGTGTGTCCAGTGGGGCATGTATAGTGGCTGGTTGGTGGGGTGGTTGCAGATTTAAATAGGATGGTTAGGGAAGTCCTTACTGAGATGCTGACATTTGAATAAGAAGGTAGGAAATAATTTGTGTGGATTACAGGGAGAAGAACACTTCAGAAAGAAAAAACAGCAAAAGGAAATTTACTTGGAAGATTTAAGATGGATGATTCCTAGCTTGGTCCAGAAGAGGAAGCCCCCACTGAAGTGTAAGGAGAAATGAGCCCAGGATGAGTTTTAGGAAATTAGGTCAGAGAAAAGGAGTAGACTGAAGAGAGCCATGTAGGTCTTTGTAATACTCTTGGCTTTCATTTGATACGAGATGGGAGCTATTGGGGGGTTTTGAGCGGAAGACTGATGTGACCTGATTTGGAATTTGACAGCATCAGACTGTGATGGACAGGGGTAGGACAGATATGAGCCAGGGGGCTACTGAAGTCATGCAACATGCAGTTTTGGGGGAGTGGTTTGGAAGTAAGCATAAATCATGTAGGTTCATGAGCAAATTGGAGGAGAAGAAATGGAGACTAAATGTATAAACTATTTAAATGAATTTTGCTGTAAGTGGAAGAAGAGAAATGGGGCAGTAGCAGGAGATTGAAGTGGAGTCAAGAGAGGATTTTCTCATTTAAACTCAAGAAATATGTATCATTACTCTCCTCTCAGATGAGGACTCTGAGGCTTAGAACAGTTATGAAACATGCCGGAAGTCACAGCACTATCAGGCAACAGGATCAGAATTTGATTAGGTCTGCCTGTCTCCTAAAACCTTTTGTAATCCTGGGAATATTACTTAACAATTTATGCTTCAAATTCCTCAACCCTTGAATGTACATAGTAATGATACGGACCTCACAAAACAGTGAGAATCAAGTGATCGTATGAACTCCCTAAGGTTTAAAACCAGAATTTCTTCAAAGGCAGCTGTTTGTATGAAGTCGTGTGAGGATAGCACCTAGCAGAATGACTGAGACTCATGGAAAGCTCTTGATGAATATTCGTTGAATCAGTATTAACTCAGAGGCAACCTGTGAGAGTGTTTGTAACTCATAAAAAAAATAAATAAGCGACGGTCAATTATAACTGTGCTCACTCTTACTTTTACAGCTCCTTCCCAAGCCTCTTAATAGAAAGAGGAGGTAGACAGCAAAAAAATTTTTGAAGCTCATTCTTGAACAGCGTCCTAGGTCTAGCCACCTAGTTTCAGTACAGATGCTTAACTTGTGAACAACAGCAAGAATGTTACTTCTAGGAGTTCATAAACGAGATGATGTCATAGTGGGTTGGTGGACAGACTTCTCTATGTGCCTGGCAAGGAGTGTGAGGAACTGCTGTTGGTCTGTGATAGAACTAGGCATTCTTCCATTTAGAGAATTATGTTCATCCCAGATCTCTTGGATTAATGTTAGTGCATTCTCTTAACCAAAGGAATGTCGCATTCGAGTAGGCAGCTGTTTTCCCCTCTCCAGCTGCACCTCTTCAATAAGCTCAGTTGATATTCATGAAAAACACAAGCTCCGATTTGGGGATAATTGCTAGATTAGTTAATAACGGAGATCCCTCCTTCCTGCTTCTATTACTCCTTGAATAGCTATTCTGATTGTTAAATCCATTTTTATTCCAAACAGAAGAACAAATTCCAGAAATTAGTGAACACTTTGCAGTTCTTGACCTGCTTATAAGAGCATGTTTCTGTTGTGCCTATTATGTGAAAAGTCAGTAAATAGGCCATGCTTCATTAATTGCAGCTGCTTTTATGAGTGCCAATTTTTTTTTTTTTTTTTTTTTTACCACATGCAGTTCTACTCTGTCCTATAGGGCCGCTATGCGTCAGAATCGACTCTATGGCAGTGGGTTTGGTTTTGGGTTACACTAGCAAAATGCAGTAGCTCAAAGGACAAAATAAAACATGTTTATTATTTACAGCCAAAGCTGAATAACTAAAGAAAGTGATTCTATAATCTAGTATGATACTTTTGAGAAAAAGAATTGAACCTCAGAGATTGCTTATTAAAGAGAGACGGTAGTCTGTTGAAATTTTGCAGATTGATCTCTGTGTTACATGGAATCATTCATTTAATAGTGCCTTTGAAAATGTAGTTTCATTGCTACACATATAAAGCCATGGTATCATTCATGCAATTAATTATGCATTTTTATACCTTTATTGAAGGATAATTTACATACCACAAAATTCACCTATTATAGGTGAACAGCTCAATTATTTTTAGTAAATTACTAGAATTGTGTTATTGTCACCAAAATCCAGTTTTAGGACATTTCTATCAACCCAAAGTTTCCTTGTGCTTGCTTGTTTGCAGTAAATCCCCCCTTCCACCCTTAGCCCTAGGCAACCAGCAATATGCTTTCTGTCTCTATGGATTTGACTTTTCTAGAAATTTCACATAAATGGAATCATATGTGGGTCTGGCTTCTTTCATTTAGCGTGATGGTTTTGAGGTTCATCCGTGTTATAGCATGTATCAGGAACTTCATTCCTTTCTATTGTTGAAGAGTATTCCATTGTTAAGGATATGCATTCTTTTATTCATTCGCCAGTCGATGGACATTGTATTGTTTCCACTTTTGGCTGCCATGAACACTGTGACTTGCTTTGGTGGAATATATTTTCCATGGGCAAAATATACTTTCCAGCCTTTTGAGTTTGGGTTCATCCATGTGACTTGCTTTGGCCAATGGGATATTAGCAGATGAGATGGAAGCAGATGCTTGAAGCATGGTTGCCTGGCTGGGTTTCTCTCTTTTACCTCAACCCTCACTGTGACAATCCTTTCCTTGGGTAGCTACTGCCCCATTCAGCCAGGGCCTAAGCATGAAACCATGTGGAACAGACCTGAGTCCTACCTACAATGAGGACCAAAGGCAAGCCATACCTGCATCCTGAAACAGAGCTGCCCAATTTAGAGCAGCTGACCCCCAATTCAATGGCAAAAGTGTGATGGGTGATTGTTGTTTTATGCCAGTGAATTTTGGGATAGTTTATGTAGCACCAATGTGGCACTAGCTGATATATACAGAAGCTAAGAATAATCTAGCTACCACCTGTCTCACCAAGTTCATTTCACACTATTCTTACTCTTCCTGGCACTTTCAGCCACTCAAGGTCACCATGCACCTGCCTTTGTCTTCATGCTGTTCCTTCTGCCTGGAATATTGTTCCTCCTCACCCTTGTCTAACTAATCTCCAGTGATTCTTCATATTGCAATTTAAACTGTATAAGCTTTTGCTGAGTAAAAAATTGCCCCCAAACCTAGTGATTTAAAATAACTTTTTTTTTTTTTTTTATCCTCATGAAACTGTGGATCAACAATTTGGGTTGGGCAGTACTTCTACTTGGTCCCTTGGATAACTGATGCAGTTGTAGTTACCTAGAAGGTCAACTGGGGATAGATAGTTTAATATTTACCTGTCTGGCACATGCTGGCTTTTGGCTTGGCCATGTGTCTCCAGCAGTCTAGACTGGGCTTCTTCTCATGGAGACAGCTGGTTCCCCAGCAACAAGAGAAAGAAAGCCTCAGTGCATGAAGTTATTTCAAGTCACTGCTTGCATCACATTTCTTACTATTCCATTGGCCAAAGGAAGTCACATGGCAAAGCCTAGAGCCAACGTGAGAGGGGCATCAAACAGGGAGGCATGATTCATTTCTTTAGGGGGTATTATTGTAGCAACCTGTCATAGTCTATTCTTTGGCCCCAATGATTCATGTCCCTAGCAAGAGCCCCAGGATATCATTTAATCATTGTATCCGGCTCAAAGTCCCTGATCTCACGATATGCATTAGGTCCAAATACAGATGAAGCTACTTGAGTGCAGCCTTTTTTTTCCTTGGATATGACTCCTATTGATCCAGAAATATGAGAACTAAAAAGAAAAGTTGTTTGTTTCCTAATGCTCAATATACAGTGGTGAGACAGAAACAGAAAATAGATACTCTCATTCAAAAAGGGAAAGAAGGAGAGGCCAAAAGAAAAGTCACTGGTACAATCCTGAAATGCAGCTAGGCCCTATTCTGATTCTGTTCACTGGAATTGGTTCCCTAGACTATATTTCTCGTATGCTCTTGGTTTCACCCACAGTATTCTTGTCTCTACCCTGTAAGATAATGTCTTTTACCAAAAGAAAATTTGAAGATGGTAGTTTCATCTGCCTGCTTCCCATCCAAAGAAAAACAGGAGTCCAGAGGACAGTCTCTGTTTCCTTTAATCTGAGATTATATAACTTCCTTAAAACCTTTCTAATCTAAAATACATCAATTGGTCTCAACTCACTTGGAGCAAAGGAGAATGAAGAACACCAAAGACACAAGGTAAATATGAGTGCAAGAGACAGAAAAGGCCATATAAACCAGAGACTACATCAGCTTGAGACTGGAAGAACTAGTTGGTGCCTGGCTATCACCAACAACTGCCCTGACAAGGAACGCAACAGAGAATCCCTGATGGAGCAGAAGAACAGTGATGCAGGCCTCAAATTCTCATAAAAAGACCAGACTTAATGGTCTGACTGAGACTAGAAGGACCCTGGAGGTCATGGTCCCTGGACCCTCTGTGAGCCCAAGACAGGAACCATTCCTGAAGCCAACTCTTCAGAGAGGGATTGGTCTGAACTAGAAGACAGAAAATGATACTGGTGAGGAGTGAGCTTCTTGGCTCAAGTAGACATATGAGACTATGTGGGCAGCTGCTGTCTGGAGGCGAGATGAGATGGCAGAGAGGGACAGGAGCTGGTTGAATGGACACAGGGAATACAGCGTGGAGAGGAGGAGTGTGTTGTCTCATTAGGGGGAAAGCAGCTAGAAGTACATAGGAAGGTGTGCATTAGTTTTTGTATGAGAGACTGACCTGATTGATAAGCTTTCACCTAAAGCACAGTAAAAAAAAAAAAAAAAAAAAAAAAAAAACTTTTCTAGATTTGCTGTGTATCACATTACATCCATTCCATGAGTCAAAATTTACACCCAGAGGACTTCCGACCAACAGGGCACCATAGACAGAAGCACCACACCGTCCCTCCACAGCAAAGACCCAAAAAACTAAGTAAAACAGAGACAAACATCATTCCTGGAACCCGAAGTGTCAAATGAAGAGATAAAGAACTCAGTCAAACACCAAATGGAATAAGAAACTGACAGAGGATTGAAAGGAAGGAGAAATACTTGCTGAGGTTTCTTTCCAGCTAACGTAGGACGGATTTGCCATCTTGGACTCCTGTTGGAGATCAGCTGACAGGGAGCACGGGAAAGCAGCTTCACGGAGCTCCCAACAGGGGAGAGAACACCCAGTAACCAGCGATACACACTTACCTACCATCCATCCTCTTCCTGCTGCTCTACCTCTGAGCTTCCTGGCTGGCTGCAGCAGCTCAGCTAGCAGGGAAGTGTAGCATCCATGCCACTTCGATTTGCCCCACCCACATCGCAGATCAGCAGACAGGGAGTAGGGGAAAGCAGATTCACAAAGTTCCTAGTAGGAGACAGAGCATCTGGTAACAAGTGATATATGCTTTCCTAACCTCCACCCTTCTTCCCCTCCCCCTTTAGCCTCTTCTGCTTCCCATCAGTGGCAGTCTCTTGGCCAGGAGACAACTGCTTCTGCCCCGGGCCACTTGGATTTGCCCTGTCCACACTGGCCAGGTCCCTGAGCTGTTGTAACGTCTTTCCCTCTCTTTTGGTTTCTTCTATGCCTCCCACTACCTCCCCCTCCTTTCTCTCAAACACCTAGCTCCATGTGCCATCCTTGCTTTTTTTTGAAAGTCTGTGAAGCCTCCCTTGACTGGGGATCCACTCCCCTGGCCCAAGATACGATGCTGGTGGGATCCCTGGGGCTTTTCCTTTGCTTGTTTTGTTTTACTTTGTTCTGTTTTGTTTGTTTTCTTTCTCTTTTTGCACTTGGGAGCCCCTTCTAGCTGGGCTGCACTGCACCACCTAGGAGCCACTCCCCCAATCTGCACAGCCACATAGGAGGGATCCCTAGGGGTATTTTTCCTTTTTTTTTTTCTTTTTCTTTTTCCATCTCTCTTTTTCTCTTTCTGTCTTTCTTCATTTCTCAGTTCTTTTCTGTCTATGCTTACCTTCTTTTCCAGTCTCCTGAATACCTGGTGCTGTGTGACATCTATACCCCCTCCAGCCAGGCTATACTGCACTACCTGGGAGACACCCCCTGCCTTTGCAGCTGCACCAGTGGGAACCCTGCGGGCTTTTCTTTTCTACCTTTTTTTCCCTCTCTTCCAAGTTTTTATCTAGTTATTTTTTTTTCTCTGTTTACCTTTTTCTTTTTTTTCCTTTTTGCTTCCCTCCATTTCTTGGGATCTCATCTCTCCACTCCAATGGCAAGCTCCCTTTGCACTCTTTTTTTTGGCTTGTGTGATTTTTTTTTCCTTTGTTTATTTTTGGCTCCTGCTTCCCTTTCCTCTTTCCCCTACCCATACTAGCTCTATACATCACAACCTCCCCCCTCCTTCCTGCCTACCTGCACTGTTCGCTGAGCATCACATTTCTGAGCAGCACAGGCACGGCCTACTGGAACCTGCCTGGAACTGATTCCTGGCCCACCCTGTTGGCCCTAGCACGTTCCGTAAACAACTCATTCCAGCTCCTTACCTGAAGCTAGACCTGCTGTGCTGCACCATAGCTGAGTGACTGACCCAGCCCATTGGACAAGCAGGTGAAAAGTGTCGCAATGACAGACAAGCAAACAACAAAGAACACACAGCCCACCTGCTCAGGCATAACCAAATAAAACAAAAAATCAGGATGAAACAACCAAATCTACAATCAAGAAATGAAGAAAATAACTACTGAATGTCCTAAAGACAGCAGACAATATCAAAACATAAAAGAACAGGAGATGATGGTTCCAGTAGGTGTCCAAAATAAAACACAAGATGACTTTCCAGTAGAAGAAAAGGCACTAGAACTACCTGACATGGAATTCAAGTCTCTAATATTCAGAGCTATCCAAGAGTTGAAGCAAAAAGCAGACAAAAATGAGGGAAAAAACAAAAATTTTTGGAAAAGGCAGACAAATTTGTGGAAAATACAGACAAAAAAATGGAATAAGTCAGGAAAATAATACAGGAACAAAATGCTAAAAAATTCACAACTAAAAGTCATACAAAAACAACAATTAGAAATTCAAAAGATAAACAACAAGATTTCAGAAATGGAGAGAGTATAAAAGGACTGAGGAGCAGGTTTGAAATGATGGAAGACAGGATCAGTGAAATTAAAGACAAACACCTGGATACAGCTCTGAGGAAAAATCAGAAAAAAGAATGATGAAAAATGAGGAAACCCTGAGAATAACACGGGATACAATCAAAAGCAAAAATTTGCGAGTGATCGGAGTTCCAGAACAGGGAGAGAAAATGGAAAACACAGAGAGGATCATTGAAGAATTGCTGACAGAAAACTTCCCTAATATCAGGAATGATGAAAAGCTGACTATCCAAGAAGCTCCATTAACCCCATATATGAGAGACGACCGAAGAAAAACACTAAGACTTATCATAATCACACTCACTAAAACTGAAGACAAAGAAAAAATCCTGAGAGCAGCTTCAGAAAAACAAAAAGTCATATACAGAGAAGGAACAATAAGACTAAGCTCTGATTATTTGGTAGAAACCATGCAGGCAAGAAGGCAATGGGATGACATATATAAAACCTTGAAAGAAAAACATTGCCAACCATGAATAATATATCCTGCAAAACTTTCATTTAAATGTGATGGTGAAATTAGGACATTTCCAGATAAACAGAAATTAAGGGAATATTTAAAAACCAAACCAAACCTACAAGAATTATTAAAGGGAGTTCTTTGGTCTGAGAACAAACAACATCAGACCATAGCCTGAATCTAGGACACAAGATTGTACCAGCCAGATACCAATGTAGGAAACAAACTCTCAAGGACTATCCAAAACCAAAAGAATTGTAACAGGGAACCAGAGAAGTTAATCTGTAAATGACAACAATGGCAGAACACTAAAAGAGGGAATAAATGGTGTAGGTATAGAACTTTCTAATGGAGAGGAAGGCAAGGCAATACCAAGTAATAATAGACTGGTTCAAACCTATGATAAGAGTAAATTTCAAGGTAACCTCAAAGAAAGTTAACAAACCTACTTATCAAAATAAAGAAGAAAAACATAAAGTCTCAATAAAAACAAAGTCTACAAAAACAAAAGAAATGAAAAAGAAATCCACAAACAGAAGGAACTCTGCACAGGAGAGTAAGAGGAGCATAGAAAATGTTAGCAGCCCCCCTCAAAAAAAAAAAAGCACTACAAAAAAGCAATAAACTCACACCTATCAATAATTACACTGAACGTAAACGGCCTAAATGTGCCCATAAAGAGACATAGAGTGACAAAATGGATAAAAAAACAAGATCCATCAATATGCTGTCTACAAGAGACACACCTTAGAAACAAAGCAAAAATTTATTAAAAATCAAAGGATGGAAAAATATATCAAGCAAATAACGACCAAAAAAGAGCAGAAGTGGCAATACTAATCTCAGATAAAATAGACTATAAAACAAAATCCACCATAAAAGACAAAGAAGGGCACTATATAATGATTAAAGGGACGATCAATCATGAACACTTAGCCGTAATAAACATGTATGCACCCAATGACAGGGCTCCAAAATACATAAAACAAACTCCGACAGAAATGAAAAGAGAAATTGACAGTTCCACAATAACCATAGGAGATTTCAACACATCACTCTTGGTAAAGGACAGAACATCTAGAAAGAAACTCAGTAAAGATACAGAAGAATTAAAGAACACAATCAACCAATTTGACCTCAGAGACATATATAGAACGTTTTATCCAGCAGCTGCAAAGTACACATTCTTTTCCAACACACATGGAACATTTTCCAGAATAGACCACATCTTAGGCCACAGAGCAACTCTTAACAAAATCCAAAACATTGAGATAATACAAAGTATCTTCTCTGACCACAATGACATTTAAGTAGAAATTAACAGCAGAAAGAGTAAGGAAAAAAAATCAATTACATGGAAACTGAACAACACCCTGCTTAAAAACCACTGGGTAATAGAAAAAATCAGAAATGGAATTAAAAAATTCCTGGAATCAAATGAGAATGAAACACATCATACCAAAACCTTTGGGACACAGCAAAGGCAGTCCCCAAAGGGCAATTTATAGCAATAGATGCACACATCAAAAAAGAAGAAAGGGACAAAATCAAAACATTAGCTACACAACTTGAACAAATAAAAAGAGAACAAAGGAAGCCCACAGCCACCAGAAGAAAGGAAATAATACAGATCAGAGCAGAAATAAATGAAATAGAGAATAGAAAAACAGTAGAAAGAATCAACAAAACCAATAGTTGGTTCTTTGAAAGGATCAACAAAATGGATAAGCCGCTGGCCAGATTGACAAAAGAAAAACAGGAGAGAATGCAAATAACCCAAATAAGAAACGAAATGGGGGACATTGCAACAGACTGAACTGAAAAAAAGAGGATCATAACAAGGTATTACGAAAAACTATACTCCAACAAATTTGAAAACCTAGAAGAAATGAACAAGTTTTTAGAAACACACTACCTACCCAGACTAACACAAAATGATGTTGAAAATCTGAACAGACCCATAACAAGAGAAGACATTGAACAGGTAATAATCAAACTCCCAACAAAAAAAAAAAAAGCCCTGGCCCAGGGGGCTTTACTGGAGAATAATAGCGAACATTCAGAGAAGAGTTTACACCAATGCTACTCAAACTATTTCAGAACATAGAAAAGGAAGCAATGCTTCCTAATACATTCTATGAAGCCATACCAAAACCAGGCAAAGGCACCACAAAAGTAGAAAATTAGCTTATACCATACACAAAAACTAACTCAAAATGGACCAGAGACCTAAATATAAAGTGAAAAACCATCAAGTTCATAGAAGAAAAAATAGAATCAACCCTAGAGGCCCTAATACATGGCATTAACAGGATACAAACCACAACCAACAACACACAAGCTCCAGAGAATAAGCCAGATAACTGGGATCTTCTAAAAATTCAACACTACGCTCATCAAAAGACTTCACCAAAAGAATAAAAAGAGAACCTACAGACTGAGAAAGAATTTTTGGCTATTACAAATCAGACAAAGGTCTAATCTCTAAAATCTACAAGAAAATTCAACACCTCTATAACAAAAAGACAAATAATCCAATTAAAAAATGGGCAAAGGATATGAACAGACACTTCACCAAAGAAGACATTCAAGCGGCCAACAGACATATGAGGAAATGCTCACAATCTCTAGCCATCAGAGAAATGCAAATCAAAACCACAATGAGATACCATCTCACTCCAGCATTACTGGCAGTAATCAATAAAACAGAAAATAAATATTGGAGAGGCTGCAGGGGGATTGGAACTCTTATGCACTGCTAGTGGGAATGCAAAATGATAAACCATTTTGGAAAATGATATGGTGCTTCCTTAGAAAGCTAGAAATAGAAATACCATATGATCCAGCAATCCCATTCCTAGGAATATATCCTAGAGAAATAAGAGTCATCCCATGGACAGACCTATGCACACCCATGTTCACTGCAGAATTGTGCACAATAGCAAAAAGATGGAAACAATCTAGATGCACATCGACAGATGAATAAACTGTGGTACATACACACAATGGAGTATTACGCAACGATAAAGAACAATGAGGAATCTGTGAAGCTTCTCATAACATGGATGAATCTAGAGGACATTACGCTGAGTGAAAATAAGCCAATCACAAACGGACAACTTCTACAAGGCAAGGTCATGGTAGCTCCATAGACACATCCAAACTCCCTGAGGGACCAAATTGCTGGGCTGAGGGCTCTGGGGACAATGACCTAGGGGAATATCCAGCTCAACTGGCATAACATAGTTTATAATGAATATGTTCTACATTCTATTTTGTGAGTAGCATATGGGGTCTTAAAAGCCTGTGAGAAGCCATCTAGGATACTCCCCTGGTCTCACCCCTTCAGGAGCAAGGAAGAATGAAGAAAACTGAAGACACAGGGAAAGATTAGTCTGAAGGACTAATAGACCACATCTGCCACAGCCTCCACCAGACTAAGTCTAGAACAACCAGATGGTGCCTGGCTACCACCACTGACTGATCTGGCAGGCATCACAATAGAGGGTCCCAGACAGAGCTGGAGAAAAATTCAAAACAGAATTCTAACTCAAAAAGAGAGCCCAGACTTGTTGGCCTGGCGGAGACTGGAGAAACCCTAAAAGTATGGTCCCTGGACACCCTTTCAGGTCAGTAATGAGGCCAATCCTGAGGTTCACTCTTCAGTGAAAGACTGAAAAGGCCCATGGGAAAAAACAAAACTAAAGGGGCACACCAGCCCTGGGGCAGGGACTGGAAAGGAAGGAGGGAACAGGAAAGCTGGTAATAGAGAACCCAAGGTTGAGAAGGGAAAGTATTGACCTGTCGTGGGGTTGTTAACCAATATCATAGAACAATGTGTGTTCTGTTTGATAAGAAACTAGTTTGTTCTGTAAACCTTCATCTAAAGTACAAAAAAAAAAAAAAATTCATACCCCAAATTCTTTTGGAGATAGCCTTCTCTCACCATACTTATTCTGGAATATTTGGGGATTAGGCTTCTTTGAAGCATTTTGTCTAACTGAGAAGGTCTATTAGACATAACTTTAAATCTTTCAGAAGTCTTAATGAGTTGTATAGCCACATCCTTGACTTGTTCCTTATCCTGAGAATACTTAGAGAATCTTTTGCTAGCTGGAAAGACTGAAGCTGTGAAAGTTTTATTTTCTAACTCGAAAAGTCCTGGTTATATTACTGTTGTTGCTGTCAGCTGCCATTAAGGTGGACACTGACTAAAGCCAAAAAAAAAAAAAAAATCCCCTGTTGCCATCAAGTCGATTCCGAATTGGCCCCTGACAAGTCCTACTAAATTTTGCTTACAAAGTGAACAGTTCTCTCTTCAGCTCTTCCCTCTCTTCCTGTACCTTATCATATACAGCTAAAAGAAGGTACTTTCAATGTTCTTTCTAGTAATCTCCTTAACGAGATCTGCAAGTTTATAAGGAACATTCTCTGTATTCTAAGTTAACAAACTGGAAACCCTGGTAGCATAGTGGTTAAGTGCTAAGGCTGCTAACCAAGAGGTCGGCAGTTCAAATCCGCCAGGCGCTCCTTGGAAACTCTACGGGGCAGTTCTACTCTGTACTATAGGGTCACTATGAGTCGGAATCAACTCAATGGCAGTGGGCTTTTTTGGTTAAGTTAACAAAGATGACAGTTTGGCACTGCTACATAACACAAATCATCTGGTTTCCAACTTCCAAAAGCACTTTCCTTAGCATTTTTCCAGGTTCCACTAATTTTTTTTTTACCTTTTGATAAGACCTTGCTAACCATCTTTTCATCAGTTTTCAATCCTCCATCTATTGCCCAGCTCCAAAGCTAATACTTCATGTTTTAAGTTTTTGTATGATAACAACCTACCTCTAGATACTGATTTCTATATCCATTTGTTTTTGCTATGCAACAAACCACCCCAAAACTTACTGGCTTATAACAGCAACAATTCTGTTTGCTCCTGATTCTTTTGGTCAGTAATTTGGGATCAGTTTTGCTGGGTAGGTCTTCTGCTGGTCTCACCTGGGGTCACCTATGCAGCTACAGTCATCTGGCATCTTGACTGTGGCTGGATGGTCTAAGGCATCCTCAAGCATACATCTAGCCATTGGTGCTAGCTGTTGGCTTGGTCACTTGTCTCTTAAAGATTAGCCTGCATTTCTTCATGTGGTGTCAGAAGAGTTCCCAGCAGCAAGAGAGGGTGAACCCCAGTGTATATGTGCTGTTCACAGCTCTGTGCACTTCATTTTGCTTATGTCCCATCAGCCAAAGCTAATCTTATGGCCATACCCAAGCCAGTGAGAAAGAGCACCTCACAAGGGTGTGGATAAAGTATGAGTCATGGGTAGCCATTACTGTAACAATCTACTACAGAAATACTCCTTGAAAGCTTGAGACTACATTACAATGCTTTGTTTTATACTCTCTCAGCACCCTGAACTTCTCTTTTACAATTTTTTTTTTATAATTTGATATTTAACTTCTGACTTCCTACCTAAATGTAAGCTACTGAGGACAAAGATTGTATTTTGTTTACTGCTCTACCTTTAACACCAAATAATGTTTGTGCATAGTAAGCACTCTATAAATGCTTGAGGAATGACTGATGGAATAAACAAATGAATGAAAATAGCCCTAAGGGTAGCTCTACGTTCTTCACAGTTTATTTTCTTTGTAGCATCTAATACATCTGAACTTAGTTGCTCATTTGTTTGTTTACTTGTTAATTACCTGTATCCCCCTCCATACTTTCAAGAATCTGGTCTATTGTGTTTATACCAAAATTCCTGAACAAAGTATATTTGTGGATTCGAACTGCTGACATTTTGGTTAGCAGTAGAGCTCTTAACCACTGTGCCACCAGGGCTTCATATGCTTTTTGAATCTTTAGAAAGAGAGAAAGAATTAAAATAATACACTTACTGTCCATTCAGACCAAGTGGTAGGATCAAAATTCAAAGGCCACCCAAACAAGCAAAGACTGAGTCAGGTTGTGGTCTTCCTGGAATCTGGGCTCCATCTGTTTTTCTCTTTGGGAAAAAATTGCATTATGGGGTGGGAAAAACTGAAGTAGGAGAGGCTGTCCTGTGGTGGAGGCATTTCATTCCTCAGCTCCTGGAATGAACAAGAGGACTCAAAGATGGGTAAAAGATTAGCATCACTATGCAGCAGCAGCCGCACTGATAGAGAGAATCAGACATTTCCTTTCTTCTCTAAACACCTTTGGAGTGTGAATGCGCCATGCAAATATTCTTGCCAGCGTCTTTAGTAGCTCAAAGCCAGCTTATGATGGCAAAGTAGCTAGGGTAACTTCACACTAACTTGGAAGGTAAGTGACCTATGGGAATGGGAAAAAGTTTGAAAGCACATTATAAACCCCAAAAAATGTTGTTGTTGTTGTTAGGTGCAGTAGAGTAGGTTTTGACTCATAGTGACCCTGTGTACAACAGAACGAAACACTCCCTGGTCCTATGCCATCCTCACAATCCTTGTTATGCTTGAGCCCATTGTTGCAGCCACAGTGTCAATCCATCTTGTTTAGGATCTTCCTCTTTTTCGCCGACCCTCTACTCTAACAAGCATAAAGTCCTTCTCCAGGAACTGGTCCTTCTTGACAACATGTCCAAAGTATGTGAGAGGAAGTCTTGCCATCTTTGCTTCTAAGGATCATTCTGCTTGTACTTCTTCCAAGACAGATTTGTTTTTCTTCTAGCAGTCCATGGTATAGTCAATATCCTTCACCAACACTATAATTCAAAGAAACCAATTCTTCTTGGCTCTTCTTTATTCACTATCCAGCTTTAATATGCATATGAAGTGACTGAAAACACCATCGCTTAGGTCAGGCACACCTTAGTCCTTAAAGAGATTTTTGCAGCAGATTTCTCAAGTGCAGTGCGTCTTTCGATTTCTTCACTGCTGCTTCCATGCATGTTGATTGTGGATCCAAGTAAAATGAAATCCGTGACAACTTCAATCTTTTCTCCATTTATCATGATGTTGCTTATTGGTCCCATTGTGAGAATTTTTGTTTTCTTTATGTTGAGGTGTAATCCATATTGAAGGCTGTAGTCTTTTATCTTCATCAGTAAGTGCTTCAAGTCCTCTTCACTTTTAGTAAGCAAAGTTATGTCATCTGCATATGGCAGGTTGTTAATGACTCTTCCTCCAATTCTGATGCTTCTTTCTTCTTCATATAGTCCAGCTTCTTGGATTATTTGCTCATCATACAGTTGGAATAAGTATGGTGAAAAGATCTAGCCCTGACACACACCTTTCCTGACTTAAAACCACGCCTTATCTCCTTGTTCTGTTCAAAGGACTGCCTCTTGGTTTGAGTATAGGTTCCTCATGAGCACAATTAAGTGTTCTGGAATTCTCATTCTTCACAATGCTACCCATAATTTGTTATGATCCACACAGTTGAATGCCTTAGCATAGCCAATAAAATGCAGGTAAACATCTTTCTGGTATTCTCTGCTTTCAGCTAAGATCCATCTGACATCAACAATGATATCCCTTGTTCCAACCGTTCTTAATTTGGGTTGAATTTCTGGCAGTTCCCTGTTGATGTACTGCTGGAACCACATTTGAATGATCTTTAGCAAAATTTTACTTGTGTTTGATATTAATGATGTTGTTTGATAATTTCTGCATTCTGTTGGATCGCCTTTCTTTGGAATGGGTACAAATATGGATCTCTTCCAGTCAGTTGGCCAGGTAGTTGCTTTCCAAATTTCTTGGCAGAGAATAGTGAGTACTTCCAGTGCTGCATTCATTTGTTGAAATGCCTCAATTGGTATTTCATCAATTCCTGGAGCCTTGTTTTTAACCAATGCTTTCAGTGTAGCTTGGACCTCTTCCATCAGTATCATCAGTTCTTGATTGTATGCTACCTCCTGAAATCGTTGAATGTTGATCAATTCTTTTTGGTACAGTGACTCCGTGTATTCCTTCCATCATCTTTTGATGCCTCCTACATTGTTTAATATTTTCCCTGTAGAATCCTTCAGTATTGCAACTAGAGGCTTGAATTTTTTCTTCAATTGTTTTGGCTTGAGAAATGCCAAGTGTGTTTTCTACCTCCAGGTCTTTGCACATTTCGTTATACTTTACTTTGTCTTCTTGGGCCAACCTTTGCAATCTTCTGTTCAGATTATTCATCATTTCTTCCTTCTGCCTTAGCTACTCTATGTTGAAGAGCAACTTTCAAAGTCTCTTCTGACATCCATTTTGATCTTTTCTTTCTTTCCTGTTTTTTTAATGACCTCTTATTTTCTTCATGTATGATGTCCTTCTACAACTTGTCCAGTTTCCGGTCATTAGTGTTTAGTGCGTCATATCTGTCTTTGAGATTGTCTCTAAATTCAGGTGGGATATACTTGAGGTCATACTTGATAGAATTTTGCAAGACCAATGGCTTCTTCATTGCAAATACCTTTTTCCAGCAACATAAGTGACAACTATACGCATGGACCTCACCAGATTAAACACACAGCAATCAAATCAACTACATCTGTGGAAAGGGGAGGATGGAAAAGTTCAATATCATCAATCAGAATGCAACTGGGGCCTGACTGTGGAACAGACCATCAATTGCTTGTATGCAAACTCAAGTTGAAGTTGAAGAAAATTAGAACAAGTCCAAGAGTTCTTGTTGTTAGCTGTCATCAAGTTGGCCCATGACTCATGGCAACCCCATATACCATGAAATGAAACACTGCCCAGTCGTTGCAGATCAGACTGTTGTGATCTGTAAGGTTTTCGGACATAGATCACCAGGCCCTTCTTCCTAAGAAGAAGATTACAGAGGTCTATTATCACATTTTTGCATTCATTCATTCATCTATTAATTTATCCATTTAAAAAAGTTAATTTGAATACTATTTACCACATATGCCTAAATTGGGCTGGAGAATTAGTACAGCAGTGTACAGTGTGATGAGAGAGACAAAATGTGTTTTTATCAGGCCTTCAAACCAGTTCGAACCAGTTTGGTCATGGCCTACAAAGTGAAACCAGAACAGACTTGAATTTTTACAATTTGGGTTGTCCAGAGCAATAACCAGAACAGGAAAAATTATGGGTTGATACTGTGGAAGCCAGCACAACTTGACCAAGGCAAAGTTATAGAAGCTTCATAGACATATCCAGCCTCCTACAGGGATTGAGTTACTGGTCTGAGGGCTGGGACCATGGTCTCAGGGGACATCTGGCTCAATTGGCATAACATAGCTTATACAGAAAATGTTCTACATCCTACTTTGGTGAGTAGCACCTGGGGTCTTAAAAGCTTATAAGTGGCCATCTAAGATACATCTACTGGTCCCACCCCCTCTGGAGCAAGTGAGAATGAAGAAAACCAAAGACACATGGATTAGTCCAAAGGATTAATGGACCACAAGCACCACAGCTTCCACTAGACTGAGTCCAGCACGACTGGATTTTGCCTGGCTACCATCACTTACTGCTCTGACAGGGATCACAATAGAGGGTTCCAGACAGAGATGGAGAGAAATGTAGAACAAAATTCAAACTCACAAAAAAAGACCAGAATTCTGGTCTGACAGAGACTGGAGAAACCCTGAGAGTATGGCTCAGTACTGAAGTTACTCCTGAGGTTCACCTTCAGCCAAAGATTAAAGTGGTCCATAAAACAAATAATAATACATGTAGCTCAACCATGTAGAAGAGACTAAATGGGCACACCAGCCCAGGGGCAAGGATGAGAAGGCAGGAGAGGATGGGAAAGCTGGACAAATGGAAACAGGGAACTCAAGGTCAAGAACGGAAGGGTGTTGACACATCACAGGGTTGGCAACTAATGTCACAAAACAATATGTGTGTTAATTGTTTAATGAGAAACTAATTTGTTCCATAAACCTTCACCTAAAGCACAATTAAAAAAAAAAAAAGTAAAAAAAAAAAAAATTACAGGTCAAAGCCCTGGAATGGGAGACTCAGAAAAGACATAGCGAGCCCTTTCAGGAGCCTGATGCAGGAAACTGGATTATTGACAGGACCGTGGGGAGCAACACACATTCAAAGCGGCACAGTCAGCCGCCATCTTTGAGTAGGACACTGCTATTTCAGACTCTGCTCAAAATCTGATGAGCAAGAGATCAGGTTGCTATGCGATGTGTTCGCTGCTCTTGTTTTCTAAGAGGGAGATTAGGTTTCTAGCAGGGCTTTGGCTCATAATTTTTCCCATTCCCACTATGCCCTGGTGACATAGTGGTTAAGTGCTATGGCTGCTAACCAAAAGGTCGGCAGTTCAAATCCACCAGGCGCTCTTTGGAAACCCTATGGGGCAGTTCTACTCTGGGTCCTCTGGGTCACTATGAGTCAAAATCGACTTGATGACTAACAATAAATTTATGGTTCTGGTTCATCTGAAGTTTAAAAATTCAGGTCTGTTCTGGTTTCATGTCCTCGGCCATGACTAAACAGAGAAGAACTATTTTGAAGCCCTAATTTTTATTGTTAGACTAAGGACCGAGGAGAAGTGCTTCCCCATTTATTGCTGTCACCACATTGACAATCTTGTTTACCAGATATGAAACCACTCTGGAGTGCATGGGCAGCCTCTGCCCAGCTCTAGTAAAGTGAGCTGGCCATTGTATCAGAGATGCTGGAAGACCCATGACTCAGTACATACAAACACCCCTAAAGGAGGATGCAGGTCTCCAGCTGGTCTAGGCTCTCTCAACCTCTTCTGCTAACCTGAGCCTTTGGACTAACAATTTTCAAATAATTTGATGCCTACGCATTGGCCAGATTCCAAAGTCATTTAATGTTAAGATTTGTGCTAACACTTAATTGGACTCCTATGTTGCACTAGACTCTGTGCTGGGTATGTAAACCTGTATTGTCTTATTTACCTTTACACAGTTCCAGGAGATAAGCATTTTTATCCCCATAATGTAGATAGAGAAATTGCAGCTCAGAGAGGTTAAACGACATCCGCATGGGAGAAAAAATGGTGGAACCTTTCATTTAGCATTTACTGTGTGTTTATTATACACCAAGCCCTGAGTGAGGCCTATGCTTGAAAACAATTATTCTCCCTCCAGAATATGAGCTCTTTCTGCCAAGTAAGGCTAGCTTCCAAAAAGTGGGGGAGGGATGTAAACAGGGAAAATAGGGTTGGAGGATGTGAAGTACAAACAGCCAAGGTTTGAGCCTGCACAACCACCATCCCCACATGCCTTTATCCTTCTGTCTCAGCCCCCTCCTCTTTCCTCCCTGCATCATGCCCAAATTGGCACCTCCATAACCCAGGCAAGTGTTCTTTTTCCAACATCTCCTTTGAAAGGGATAATAAAAGTGTTTTCACTGGCGCTGTTGTCATGTGATCAAAGCATAGCTCAGGAAATGGGGTCCCTCGAAAGCTGTTTATCTAAAATCTCTTATTTCACCAGTTGGAGCATTTTAAGAGAACATTCTGCTCCTTCTCTCCCAAGGGCAAATATTTCAGTTACCTGTGTATGCGGAGCGAGGTTGAGGCCACACATACTTTGTGCAGTAAAAAAAAAAAAAAAAACCATTGCCCCTCGGGCAGAGCATTTCCTTTGGTGCTGTGGCCCTCTCCCCTCACCCAGCTAGGAGGCCATGAGGAAACTCTAATCCAGCCCCTCACAGGAAGTTTGAGTGGTTCAAGTCAGGGAAGATTTAAAGTCAAAACCCTCTAAATCCATGCTTAGGTGGGAGTGTTTTTCATTACTGATAAAACACAGAATCCCTTTTCTGGGCTATTTGGATGAGCCCAGGGTAAATATTTATCCCTTCAGCTAATGCATCTGCTGTGAGGAACTCTGTGACTCCCAGACAATCAGAGTGACGGATCGCTTTTTGCTTCCCTCGTCCCAGAGTAAGACTGGGCAACATTATTTGGCAAGGGGAGCCCTTTTCCCGTGGCCTGGCTGTTGGCTTGTATGAGGCATAACGCCCCTCTTGGTGCCAGAATGGGGTGGATGTAAGGGAAGGCCTTGCCGGGACCTCCCAGCTCCAGCACTCTGACATGATTTAATAGTCATATCATCAGTGTTCCCAGAGTCAACAGCCACCCACCTCTGAGGAAAAAGAGAAAGACGAATGGCTGGTGCTTTGAGTTTGAATGCAGTACTTTGTTCTTTGGTGTTTTCAGGGGCTACAGTGTTCACATCACCCTCAACCCCAAAACACACACACACACACACACACACAATGGAAAACATACATAATACACATACTTGAATAAATGAAAAGGCTACATATGGACACACTACACTGAGAGATTTTTTTGAGGATGGAGGCTATTCCTTATTCCTATTTGTATTCTCACATTGCCTAGCAATGCTTGGCACAGGGTAGATGATTAATACATTACTTTTTGAATGAATACATGAATAGTTATAATTATAACCATTTATATAACACTTTATAGGTGTCAGGTGTTGAAGTAAGTGCTTTATAAACATTTTCTGATCTAACCCTCACAAGAGACCATTAAATGAGGTGCTGTCATTATCCCTATTTCACAGATAAGAAGAGTGAGACTTAGCAAGGTAAACTGATTTGTCCAAGGTTACACTGCTGGTTAGTGGTAGCAAGAGGCATCTACTCCAGGTGGTCTGATTCCAGAGTTGATGCCCTTAAGTTTTAACAGTTTTCTCTGTAAACCCATCTACAAAATGTTTCTATAAATATTGTATAGAAGTAGCAATAGTTTTTATCACCAAGGTGACAAAACCCTTCCTGCAAGCCTTGATTATGCCGTGTCTCTATCTCAGACGTTGGTTCTTGTCAGTCCTCCCCATCCCCAGTTCTCAGACATTGAATGGAGGCATTAGCTTCAGAGTGAAGACTGCATTTCTAGGTGATTGGGAAATGGACCCTGGGTTTAGCTCCCTTAAACAGCTGATACTATTCTTTTAAAAAATTTTTTTTTGTGCTTTAAGTGAAAGTTTACAAATCAAGTCGGTCTCTCATACAAGAATTTATATACACCTTGCTATATACTCCTAGTTGCTCTCCCGCTAATGAGACAGCACACTTCTCTCCACCCTGTATTTCCGTGTCCATTTAGCCAGCTTCGGTCCCCCTCTGCCTTCTCATCTCCCCTGCAGACAGGAGCTGCCAACATAGTCTCATGTGTCTACTTGGTCCAAGAAGCTTACTCCTCACCAGTATAATTTTCTGTCTTATAGTCCCACCCAATCCCTGTCTGAAGAGTTGGCTTTGGGAATGGTTCCTGTCTTGGGCTAACAGAAGGTCTGGGGACCATCACCACCGGGGTCCTTCTAGTCTCAGTCAGACCATTACGTCTGGTCTTTTTATGAGAATTTGAGGTCTGCATCCCATCACTTTCCAGCTCCATCAGGGATTCTCTATTGTGTTCCCTGTTAGGGCAGTCATCAGTTGTCAGCTGACCCTATTTAAAGCAGCACAAATATTTTCCTTGAAGAGTGAATGAAAACTTCCTCCCTGTGTCAGTTTTCTATTGCTGCGAGAACAAACTACCACAAACTTAGCAGTTTAAAACAGGACTTATTTAATATCTCACAGTTCTGTAGGTCAGGAGCTCCAGGCAGGTAAAATTGAGCTCTACTCAGGGTATCATAAGTCTGAAATCAAGGTATGGATCATCTAGACACTTATCTGGAGGCTTTGGGAAAGAATCATCTTCAAGCTCATGCAGGCTGTTGGCAGAATTCAGTTCCTTGCCGTTACAGGACTGAGGTCCTACTTCCTTGCTGGATGGCAGCCAGGGACTTGTCTCTGCTTTTAGAAGCTGCTCACATTCCTTCTCATGTGGCCTCCTCCATCTTCAAACCAGCAAAGATACATCAGGTCCTTCTCATGCTTTGACTCTCCCTGATTTCTCTTTCTTCCTTGCTCTTCTACTACCAGGTGGAGAAATTTCTCTTTTTTTAAGGATGCATGTAATCAGATTAGACCTACCTGGTACTCCTCTCTTTTTAAGGTCAACTGTGCCATGTAACATAATACAATCATGGGGGTAAGTCACAGGTTCATGGATTAGGTCATGGAATCTTGGGGGCCATGCCTAGAAATTCTGCCTGCCACATTGCTCTTGATTATAACTGAGGGCATGGATAGGAAGAAGGTTTATAGGGAAGCAAAGGGGACAAACCCAGGCACATCATGATGGTGGCCCGCCATGTTAAAGAATCTACCAAAGCAGAATGGAAGAACTCCATCAATACTCCAAAAATAAGGAAAAGCACAGTAGGATAGAGCAAAGGGAGTACTATAAGCTGGCACTTATCAGACTCTTGACAAATGCACATCTGACTACCTGCTGTTCAAAGTGATCGTAATATTACCTAAAAACTGAAAAAATTAACCCTGTTGCCGTTGAGTCGATCCTGACTCATAATGACCCTATAGGATAGAGTAGAACTGCCCATAGGGTTTCCAAGGAGCAGCTGGTGGATTTGAACTGCCAACCTTTTGGCTAGCAGTGGAGCTTTTAACCACTGTGCCACCAGGGCTCCAATTTTACCTAGAGGAAGGAAAACCTTATCACCCATTCCTTTGTTACATGAGGATAGTTATCATGAGTCCAGAGCTTACTATTTATCATAGTTTTAACTGCTTTACATGTTTTAATTCACTTTATCTTCAAATAAATATGTGGTATTCAGATATTATTATCCCTTTTATAGATGAGGCACAAATCAGAAAATAAAATAGGAGTCTGTGGCTCTGTGACATGGGCTGAGAACAATGGTGGTTGAGTGTTCTATGAGAAGAGCTAGGATTTAGAATAAGAAGACCTGATGTCCAGTTCCAATAGTAAAAGTTATTAGGGTTGTAACCTTAGACAAATAATTTCAGTTCTCTGTGTCTCAGTTCCCTCATTCATAAAATGGGAATAATAATATCTGCTCCTCAATTTTAAAGAATTATTGTGTGGTTCAATGGCATGCAAAGCATCATTTTAATGAGTTACATAAATCTAAGATATGACTGCTATCCCATGTAAGTGTTTTGTTTTTTCCAGATCCCAGTAGATATATGTTGCCAAGAGGAAAACCTTGTTAGTTAAGTGTAACTTTTGTAATCTTGGGCCACGGTTCTTCCTTACCTACAAATTCCATGTTAATTTTTAAAGAACTACCATTCAGTCTTTTTCATACTTTGCCTTTGTATGTGTTTCACTTAACTTGCATCTGAAGCCAACAGTTAATGCTCTTAAGGAATTTCATCAGAGGCTAGCAGAGGGCATTTTCCAACAAACTGAAAGGAAGAAGAGAAACTGAAGACATGAGAGGAGAGTTGTTGAGTAAGGTCTAAAGCAGACAGGAGGGGCAGGAATGGCTGGGTGAAGTTGCAAGAACTCTTGATTTTCTTTGTAGATGAGTGGAAGCAAGAGTAAACTGGAGGACTGGGGAACTCAAAGGGAAAGGTGACCATTAGCAACAGCTGCTTTGGAAAAGAGAGAGGAAATTGAGTAGACACATGTTAAAGGATTATCAAGAAACACTTAAAGCCTGGCAAGGATTGGAAAATCATAAATTCATTATGAAGTTGATTAGCATGATTATGCAATTTTCCTCCAGTAGGTCGCAGCTGGGAAATAGAAGCAAAAAACTTCAGTGTTTGCGTGAAGTGTAGAAAGAAACAAATATTTACTGAGCACCAACAATTCATCCACTCATTCATTACAAAAATATTTATTGAATGTCTACTATGACCTACACACTGTTTGAGGCACTGATGCTGGAACAATAGCAAGACAGGCTAATTTCCTTTTCTGGTGGAGCTTGCAGTTTTGTGGCAAAAAATAGAGTAGTAAATAGGCAAATGAATGTATCACTTAGATAATTACATATTGTGACTTGTACGTCAACAAGTATACATATGTAAACATATAGATATGTATATATCTATACATGTGTAGATTATCCAAATAGGAAAGGTAAGCACAACGCTTACTTTGCTTACCAAATCACATGTAGTGAACAATTTCACATGGGTTTCACCACATCAAAGATTCTAGGGCAGAATGTGCTGTATTGAACCATTCCCCTCGTGTGAAATTGCTCACCGCAGGTTGTAAGTAAGCACAAGTAATCTGTCAGGGATTGTAAATTTGAAAGGAGCCTTTGATTCTGTAGGAAGGTACTGTGGGGGCTGGGAGAGAGGCAGATGCCAATGATACCTAGAAGCAGAATCTTTTATGTGGTGGAAAAATATGAAATTGTTCACTACAGATGATCTGGTAAGCAATGTAAGCACCATGCTTACCTTGTCTATAGGATAATCTGTCAGCTTGTCATACTGTGGGGGCTTATGTGATGCTGGAAGTTATGTCACCGGTATTCAAATACCAGCAGGGTTTCACCTGAGCTTTCAGACTAAGGCGGACTAAGAAGAAAGACCCAGCAGTCTATTCCTGAAAAGAATTAGCCAGTGAAAACTTTATGAATAGCAGTGGAACATTGTCTGATGTAGTGACGGAAGATGAGCCCCTCAGGTTGGAAGGCACTCAAAAGATGACTATGTGAAGAGCTGCTGCCTCAAAGTAGAGGCAACCTTAATGACGTGGGTGGAGTCAAGCTTTTGGGACCTTCATTTGCAGATATGGAATGACTCAAAATGAGAAGAAACAGCTGCAAACATGCATTAGTAATCAGAATGTGAAATTTATGAAGTATGAATCTAGGAAAATTAGAAATAATCAAAAATGAAATGAAATGATATCCTAGGCATTAGTGAGCTGAAATGGACGGGTATCGGTCATTTTGAACTGGGCAGTCATGTGGTCTACAGTCCTAGGAATGACAACTTGAAGAAGAATTGCATTTATCATCAAAAAGAACATTTCAAGAGCTATCCTGAAGTACAATGCTATCAGTGATAGAATAATATCCATATGCCTATAAGGAAGACCAGATAATACCACTATTATTCAAATTTACCCACCAACCACTAAGGCCAAAGATGAAGAAATTGAAGATTTTTACCAACTTCTGCAGTCTGAAATTGATCAAACATGCAATCAGGATGCACTGATAATTACTGGTGATTGTAATGCGAAAGTTGGAAACAAAGAAGAAGGATCGGTAGTTGAAAAATATTGCCGTGGTGACAGAAATGATGCTGGAGATCGCATGATAGAATTTTGCAAGACCAAATGACTTCTTCGTTGCAAATACCTTTCTTCACCAACATAAACTGTGACCATACACACGGATCTTGCCAGATGGAATACCCAGGAATCAAATTAACTACATCTGTGGAAAGAGACGATGGAAAAGCTCAATATCATCAGTCAGAACAAGGCCAGGGGCTGACTGTGGATCAAACAGTCACTTACTCATATGCAAGTTCAAATTGAAACTGAAGAAAATTAGAACAAGTCTACAAGAGCCAAAGTACAAACTTGGGTATATTCCACCTGAATTTAGAGGCCATCTCAAGAATAGATTTGATGCCTTGAATGCTAATGACTGAAGAGGAGATGAGTTGTGGAATGACATCAAAGACATCATACATGAAGAAAGCAAGAGGTCATTGAAAAGACAGGAGAGAAAGAAAAGACCAAGATGGATGTCAGAAGAGACTCTGAAACTTGCTTTTGAATGTTGAGCAGTGTAATGGATTGAATTATGTCCCTCCAAAAATGTGTGTATCAACTTGGTTAGGTCATGATTCCCAGTATTCTGTGGTTATCCTCCATTTTGTGATTGTAATTTTATGTTAAAAGGATTAGGGTGGAATTGTAACACCACGCTTACCCAGTTCACATCCCTGATCCAATGTAAAGGGAGTTTCTCTGGGGTGTGGCCTGCACCACCTTTTATCTCTCAAGATATGAAAAGGAAAGGGAAGCAAGCAAAGAGTGGGGGACCTCATACCACCAAGAAAGCAGTACGAGGAGCAGAACGCCTCTTTTGGACATGGGTTCCCTGCGCCTGAGATGCTCCTTGACGAGGGGAAGATTGAGAACAAGAACCTTCCTCCAGAGCCAACAGAGAAAGAAAGCCTTCGCCTGGAGCCGAGGCCCTGAATTTGAACTTGTAACCTACTAGACTGTGAGAAAATAAATTTCTCTTTGTTCAAGCCATCCACCGTGGTATTTCTGTTATGGCAGCACTAGATGACTAAGACAAGCAGCTAAAGCAAAAGGAAGAAATGATGAAGTAAAAGAACTGAACAGAAGATTTCAAAGGGTGGCTCGAGAAGACAAAGTAAGGTATTATAATGACATCTGCAAAGAGCTGGAGATAGAAAACCAAAAGGGAAGAACACACTTGGCATTTCTCAAACTGAAAGAACTGAAGAAAAAATTCAAGCCTCGAATTGCAATAGCGAGGGATTCTATATGGAAAACATTAAATGATGTAGGAAGCATCAAAAGAAGATGGAAGGAACACACAGAGTCACTATACCAAAGAGAACTGATCAACATTCAGCCATTTCAGGAGGTAACGTATGATCAGGAACTGAAGGTACTGAAGGAAGAAGCCCAGGCTGCACTGAGGGCATTGGAGAAGAACAAGGCTCCGGGAATTGATGAAATACCAATTGAGATGTTTCAACAAATGGATGCAGTGCTGGAAGTGCTCACTCATCTACGACAAGAAATTTGGAAGACAGCTACCTGGCCAAACCAACAGGAAGAGATCCATATTTATGTCTATTTGCAAGAAAGGTAATCCAACCAAATGCAGAAATTATGGAACAATATCATTAATATCACATGCAAGAAAAATTTTGCTAGAGATCATTCAAAAGTGGCTGTAGCAGTATATTGACAGGGAACTGCCAGAAATTCAAGCCGGATTTAGAAGAGGATGTGGAATCAGGGATATCATTGCTGATGTCAGATGGATCCTGGCTGAAAGCAGAAAATACCAGAAAGAGGTTTACCTGTGTTTTATTGGCTATGCTAAGGCTTTCCACTGTATGGATCATACCAAATTATGGATAACATTACGGAGAATGGGAATTCCAGAACATTTAATTGTGCTCATGGGGAATCTGTACATGGATTAAGTGGCAGTTGTTCTAACAGAACAAGTGGATACTGCATGGTTTAAAGTCAGGAAAGGTGTGCGTCAGGGCTGTATCCTTTCACCATACCTATTCAATCTATGTGCTGAGCAAATATTTCGAGAAGTTAAACTTTATGAAGAATGAGGCAGCAGGATTGGAGGAAGACTTGTTAACAACCTGCATTATGTAGATGACACAACCTTGCTTGCTGAAAGTGAAGAGGACTTGAAGCATTTTACTGATGAAGATAAAAGACCACAGCCTTCAGTACGGGTTACACCTCCACATAAGGAAAACAAAAATCCTCACAACTGGATGAATAAGCAACATCATGATAAGTGGAGAAAAGATTGAGATTCTCAAGGATTTCATTTCACTTGGATCCATAATCAACACTCATGGAAACAGCAGTCAAGAAATCAAAAAATGCATTGCATTGGGCAAATCTGCTGCAAAAGACCTCTTTAAAGTGTTGAACAGCAAAGATGTCACCTTGAGGACTAAGGTACGCCTGACCCAAGCGATGGTGTTTTTAATCACCTCGTAAGCATGGGAAAGCTGGACAATGAATAAGGAATACTGAAGAAGAATTGACACGTTTGAATTGTGGTATTGGTGAAGGATATTGAATATATTGAATATTGAATAAACCTGTCTTGGAGGAAGCACAACCAGAATGCCCCTTGGAGGCAAGTATGGTGAGACTTTGTCTCACATACTTTGGACATGTTATCAGAAAAGATCAGTCCCTGGAGAAGGACATCATGCTTGGTAAAGTAGAGGGTTAGCGAAAAAGAGGAAGACCCTCGACGAGATGGATTGACACAGTGGCTGCAACAACAGGTTCAAACATAGCAACAACTGTGAGGATGGCACAGGACTGGGCAGTATGTCGTTCTGTTGTACGTAGGGTCACTATGAGTCTGAACTGACTCAATGGCACCTAAGGACAACAACTGGATAATCCACCCCTGTCTGTATATATGTTTATCTACGCTTACATGGAATTATCACACTAGCTTGTGAACCAGTCTTCACTCTCGATTTACAAATGAAGCACAAAGAGGTTAAAGATTTTTTTCTCAAGGTCACCCAGTTGTGAAGGTCAGAGCCAAGATTTGAACCTATGAACCCAGGCTAATGATCATTGTACTATTTCAGCAGGGAACTCACTGGCAGGGTTCAGGGGCAGGAGTAAGAGGGAAAGGTTTCTGTTGATGTTGATGAGAGTGAACTAGAAATGAGTGACCAAAAGCAATGAAAGATCACAAAGCTAAAAAGAGGGTGGGGTGGGGTAGAGAGGTTATCTTGACTTGGAAAATCAGGGGATTGGGTTAAGGAATTCAAATTTGCCTTAAGGATTTCTAGGCTATTAAGAGAGGGAGGGTGATGTGGGCAGAGCAGGCTCTGGTCAGGTTCTTATCCATATTTTATTGTGGAAGTATGCTTTAACATTTTCTTGTGAGCTTCTCCTTTAAAGTGGTGTTGTTCTTTCCTTGATGATGGATATTCTGTTATTTCTGTTAAGTTTCCTGGGCTCATCACAGTGGGGCACATAGTGTTGTTGTTAGGTGCCGTCGAGTTGGTTCTGACTCATAGCGACCCTATGCCCAACAGAACGAAACACAGCTTGGTCCTGAGCCATCCTTAAAATCATTGTTATGCGTGAGCTCATTGTTGCAGCCGCTGTGCCAATCCACCTCGTTGAGGGTCTTCCTCTTTTCCGCTGACCCTGTATTCTGCCAAGCATGATGTCCTTCTCCTAGGACTGATCCTTCCTGACAAAATGTCCAAAGTATGTAAGACACAGTCTCGCCATCCTTGCTTCTAAAGAGCATCCCGGTTGTACTTCTTCTAAGACAGATTCATTCGTTTTTTTGGCAGTCCGTGGTGTATTCAATATTCTTCACCAACACCACAATTCAAAGGCGTCAGCTCTTCTTCAGTCTTCCTTATTCATTGTCCAGCTTTCACACGCATATGATGTGATTGAAAATGCCATGGCTCAGGTCAGGCGCATCTTAGTTTTCAAGGTGACATCTTTGCTCTTCAACTCTTTAAAGAGGTCCTTTGCAGCAGATTTACCCAATGCAATGCATCTTTTGTTTTCTTGACTGCTGCTTCCATGGCTGTTGATTGTGGATCCAAGTAAAATGAAATCCTTGACAACTTCAATCTTTTCTCCGTTTATCATGATGTTGCTTATTGGTCCAGTTGTGAGGATTTTTGTTTTCTTTATGTTGAGGTGCAATCCATACTGAAGGCTGTGGTCTTTGATCTTCGTCAGTAAGTGCTTAAGTCCTTTTCAATTTCAGCAAGCAAGGTTGTGTCATGTACGTAATGCAGGCTGTTAATGAGTCTTCCTCCAATACTGATGCCCCATTCTTCTTCATATAGTCCAGCTTCTCGGATTATTTGCTCAGCATACAGATTGAATAGGTATGGTAAAAGAATACAACCCTGACGCACACCTTTCCTGATTTTAAACCAATCAGTATCCCCTTGTTCTGTGCGAACAACTGCCTCTTGATCTATGTAAAGATTCCTCATGAGCACAATTAAGTGTTCTGGAATTCCCATTCTTTGCAGTGTTATCCATAATTTGTTATGATCCACACAGTCGAATGCCTCTGCATAGTCAGTAAAACACAGGTAAACATCCTTCTGGTATTCTCTGCTTTCAGCCAGGATCCATCTGAGATCAGCAGTGATATCCCTGGTTCCACATCCTCTTCTGAAACCAGCCTGAATTTCTGGCCATTCCCTGTTGATATACTGCTGCAGCCATTTTTGAATGATCATCAGCAAAATTTTGCTTGCTTGTGATATTAATGATATTGTTCTATAATTTCCACATTTGGTTGGATCACCTTTCTTGGGAATAGGCATAAATACGGATCTCTTCCAATCAGTTGGCCAGGAAGCTGTCTTCCATATTTCTTGGCATAGACAAGTGAGCACCTCCAGCACTGCATCTGTTTATTGAAACATCTCAATTGATATTCCATCAATTCCTGGAGCCTTGTTTTTCGCCAATGCCCTCAGAGCAGCTTGGACTTCTTCCTTCAGTACCACCAGTTCCTGATCATATGCCACCTCTTGATATGGTTGAATATCGACTAATTCTTTTTGGTATAAAGACTCTGTGTATTCCTTCCATCTTCTTTTGATGCTTCCTGTGTCATTTAATATTTTCCCCATAGAAACCTTCACTATTAGAACTCAAGGCTTGAATTTTTTCTTCAGTTCTTTCAGCTTGAGAAATGCCAAGCATGTTCTTCCCTTTTGGTTTTCCATCTGCAGCTTTTTGCACATGTCATTATGATACTTTGTCTTCTTGAGCTGCCCTTTGAAATCTTCTGTTCAGTTCTTTTACTTCGTCAATTCTTCCTTTTCCTTTAGCTGCTCGACGTTCGAGAGCAAGTTTCAGAGTCTCCTCTGACATCCATCTTGCTCTTTTCTTTCTTCCCTGTCTTTTCAATGACCTCTTGCTTTCTTCATGTATGAAGAAAAGCCTTCCATAAATATAGTTATTTAAATTGATTAATTCAGATATGTACTCATATGCACCCAGCAGATGGTAAGTGCTCCAACATGTAGTAAAAACTCCATAAACATTGTTATTGCTATTGTTGCTTTCTTCCTATAAGTGAGCTTAAGACTCAAACATCGATAAGTCCTAGAGTTGTGGGAAGGCAGGTTAGATGATTTATCATCCTTAAGAGGAGGCAATTTCCTAGACTCTAAGGTACGTAAAGAAACCCTGGTGGTGTAGTGGTTAAGTGCTATGGCTGCGAACCAAAGGGTCGGCAGTTCAATCCTCCAGGTGCTCCTTGGAAACTCTATGGGGCAGTTCTACTCTGTCCTGTAGGGTTGCTATGAGTCGGAATTGACACAACAGCACTGGGTTTGGTGGTTTGGTTTGGAAGGTATATACAATCAGAGAAAAGAGAACTCCTTTGTCAATAATAAAAACTCTTGAGAAGGTATTTAATGAATACACTAGAGATCATTTAATGAGCCAAGACCATGGCCTCCTCAATTTTACTTCCTCTGACTCAAGGGAAGAGCAGTGTTTTTTCTTTTCCCCTCAAAGACCTTCATGTTAACCTTCCCACTCACTCAGCATCACCTGAGTCAGCACATATCACAAACGACAGTTTCAGTCAGCGAACAAGCAAAATGGTTTATTTATAAGCCTCTTTCCCAACTGGGATCCTGGGAAAACTGCTGTTCTCAGAAGCAAATAAAGGTCAAGATGCCTTAATGCACACTCAATGGAAAGTCTAGTGATGCTTCTTTGGTGGTGGGCAAGACTGCACACTCTGACCTATTCCTGGATATGTTGGAATAAAATTCTAGCAGAAGATATGCCATATTGAACCCCTCCCCTCTGCAATTGTCATATCCACTGCTCCCACCCTGGTTGACAATTTCTTTTGTGTACTGCTACAATAGCTTCTTAGCTGGTCTGTCTGCCTTCGAGCCCTTTTCTCACCCGTACTCCATCCCACTCACCCAAGTCAGACCTGTATTCCTTAATCACAATTCTCACCACCTTAGCTCCTTTCCCATGAAACTTAAAGCATCAAATTAGAAAGTATCATTAGTAGATTGTTTACCAGGTGCTGGACAGCTTACATCATCATTTTTGTCTCTTTTATTTACTTTTGTACCATAGTGCCTAGAGCTTTTGAGTTCTATATGTCTGGTACAAAGTAGGATCAAGAATATCATTTGAATAAATAAATTATATCATTTGATCTTCAGCGTCTCCTCATTAGAACCCTGGTGGTGTGAGTTGCATGTTGTTTACCTGTTTCAGGAATCTGAGGTTGATTAAGTAAATTACCCAAGATTGTAAAAGAGAGCCCAGGCTTAAAAACCAGGTCTATTTGATTCCTGAGCTCATTTGTTAAACCAATATCCACTTCTGCCTCAAATTCAAGCCACCGCCCTCCAAACCAAAAAACCAAACCCATTGCCTTTGAGTCGATTCCTGCTCATAGCTATGCTATAGGATAAAGTAGATCTGCCCCATAGGGTTTCCAGGGCTGTAATCTTTACAGAAGCAGAGTGCCACATCTTTAGCCTGTGGAACGACTGGTGGATTTGAACCAACAACCTTTCAGTTAGGGGCTGAGTGCTTACCCACTGCACCACCAGAGCTAGATAACCCTAAATATGAATTCCAGACCTTACTCCTCTGCTCAAGTATTCCAAAAGAACCAATGAATTGCTATATTCAGGCCCCTTCCCCCCACCACATACATATTGGTCTCTATTATATTCAAATCCTATTTGTCCTTGTATTTGCATTGTACTCATAAACTTTTCTAAAAAAGTCAAGTCATTTGGTCTCTACAGTAGATTCTTTGAATTCCTGCCACAAACTCAACCCAGGCTTATACTTTGATGCAAATTATTTGCATATTAAGGAGATTATAGAGGAATGACAGTCTTACTGAATTTTACGTTCCCCACAGGGTCTGATAAGGTGCTGGCCACAGGGAAGGGTCCCTGTAAATGCTGTTTGAATGAAATCATATTAAATTTTATATCAACCTTGCCCAACTTCCAGATTCTCTGTCAGCAATTGTGAAGGGGATCTTTACTGGAAAAATAAGTCCTCCAGTTTGAGAAAATGTTGCAAGCCCGAGAACAGTTTGGACCAGTCCCAAGGAGCAAATTTGCTCATTTCCTGGATGGGGACTGGGAAACAGAGTTTCTTCCTTGTGCTTCTGGTATTACTCCTAGTCTTCTCTAATTTTTGAAATCAAGTTTCTGGGAAAACACAAGAGCACACATGCCTCCCCAGCCCCCACCCCACTCATTCCATGAATTTCAACACATCCAACCTTTTAAGCAAGAAACTAAAAGTAGCGGTGGGGGTGGGGAGGCGACATAGAGAAACACACAGAGGAACCACGTTGGCATAATTTTTAGTATGGACTTTGAATTGCTGCCAAAACAAGGCAGGGGGGCTGTCCTTGTAGAGAAATGTTGGGAATATTTCTGGGGCATTGATTTGGAAATCATCAAACAGAATCCTAAATGCCAAGGCCTGAAAACCTATCTGCAATGTTCTCTCCTTCCCTTTTAAGGCTGGTGGAACTGCAAGCTGGGATAACACCAAGATATTTTTATCAATGTTTTATAGTGATTTTTTGTCCTCAGAAGCTACCATATTCTATTGTAACCCAAAAACAACAGATGAAGAAAGCCAGCTGTGGCAAAATCTCATTTAAAGCAGCAGCATAATGATAATGGTATTGATATTAAATAATAATAATATGTTAGGCAGTATCTGAAGTTACAATTCTGGCATAAAGAATCTCTTGAATGCTTGCTTTCCCAATAATGCCTTTTGACTGAGTGTTCTATGGCAAATTATTAGGTAATTGAACATTTTACAATGCACTGCATTTACATGCTGGCATAGCATCAAGCAATGCTAGTGAGGAATAGTCAATATAACAGCCACTGGTAAACCAATTGGAAAAATAAAAAATTTGTCTCTTCATTACAAAATTTTCTTGCTATCCAGACTTTCTATCTCCCTAATTAACACCATAATTCTTGAGTTGAAGGGACATATCTTAAACCTTTGTTGC
This sequence comes from Loxodonta africana, assembly GCF_030014295.1. Classification (NCBI taxonomy): domain Eukaryota; kingdom Metazoa; phylum Chordata; class Mammalia; order Proboscidea; family Elephantidae; genus Loxodonta; species Loxodonta africana. The sequence continues at coordinate 78,303,572 of NC_087355.1, read as the reverse complement.
TCTGTACCTGTGCAGTAGAGATTTGATGACTTTGCTTGTTCTACTAAAAGTAAATGACTCAAGCAGTATTCGCCCACCCAGTTTTATAAATACTAACCAGGCAAATTTGATCTTCAACTACCTGCTTCTGGATCAAACTACCAATTGGTTCAGAACCTGCTAGGTGCAGCCAGAATGACAACCCAAAAGGCTACAATTTCAGAGTACAACTTTGATCACATGATTGGAATCAATCTCCTAATTACTGTCTAGATTCTTGCTGGCGTTGTTAGGTGCCATTGAGTCAGTTTTGACTCATAGCAGCACTATATACAACAGAACGAAACACTGCCTGGTCCTGCGCCATCCTCACAATTGTTGTTATGCTTCAACCCATTGTTGAAGCCACTGCGTAAATCCATCTCATTGAAGGTGTTCCTCTTTTTCACTCGCCATCTACTTTATCAGGCATGATGTCCTTCTTTAGGGACTGGTCCGTCCTGATAACGTGTCCAAAATACGAAAGAAAAAGTTTTGCTATCCTCACTTCTAAGGAGCATTCTGGCTATACTTCTTCCAAGACAGATTTGTTTGTTTTTCTGGCAGTTCATGGTATATTCAATATTCTTCACCAGCACCATAATTCAAACACATCAATTCTTTGTTAGTCTTCCTTATACATTGCACAGCTTTCCCACGCATATGAGGTAATTGAAAATACCATGGCTTGGGTCAGGTGCACCTTAGTCCTCAAAATGACATCTTTACTTTTTAACAGTTTAAGGAGGTCTTTAGGTCTTTTGCAGCAGATTTGCTCAATGCAATATGTCGTTTGATATCTTGACTGCTGCTTCCGTGGATATTGATTGTGGATCCAAGTAAAATGAAATCCTTGACAACTTCAGTCTTTGTTTATCATGATGTTGCCCATTGGTTCACTTGTGAGGATTTTTTTTTTTTTTTTATGTTTAGGTATAAGCCACACTGAAGTTTATAGTCTCTGATCTTCATGAGTAAATGCTTCAAGTTCTCTTTGTTTTCAGCAATCAGTATTGTGTCATCTGGATATCACAAGTTGTTAACAAGTCTTCCTCCAATCCTGATGCCACATTTTTCTTCATATAGACCAGCTACTTGGATTATTTGCTCAGCATACAGATTGAATATGTATGATGAAAGGGTACAACTCTGACGCACACTTTTCCTGATTTTAAACCGTGCGGTAGTCCTTTGTTCTGTTTGAATGACTGTTCGCTTTACCTACTCTATGTTCAAGAGCAAGTTTCAGAGTCTCTTCTGACATGTATTTTGATATTTTCTT